>NC_064923.1:511050585-511379157 GCF_023897955.1 Schistocerca gregaria
AAATGTCTTGTCAATGGTGGCCGAGTAACTGGCTCGTCACAATACGCCAGTCACTACTCTTGATGAACTGTGGTATCGTGTTGAAGCTGTACCTGTACACGCCACCCAAGTTCTGTTTGACTCAATTCCCAGGCGTATCAAGGCCGTTATTACGGCCAGATATGGTTGTTCTGGGTACTGATTTCTCAGGATCTATGCACCCAAATTGCATGAAAATGTAATCAGATGTCAATTCTCCTATAATATATTTGTCCAATGAGTACCCGTTTATCATCTACATTTCGTCTTGGTGTAGCAACTTTAATGGCCATGGGCAGCTGTACCTGTACACGCCATCCAAGCTCTGTTTGACTCAAGGCCGTAATTACGGCCAGAGGTGGTTGTTCTGGGTATTGATTTCTCAGGATCTGTGCACCCAAACTGCGTCAAAATGTAATCACATGTCAATTGTCGTATAATATATTTGTTCAATGAATGCCCGCTTATCATCTGCATTTCTTCTTGGTGTAGCAATTTTAATGTCCATTGGTGTAGTTACCTGAACAGAGGTAATAGCTAACATTAAGTAATTAAAGCACAATCACTTAGATGAAACTACTTACATGCACTGAAATAATTTGATCTCATGTGTCGAATGAGGTACTTCACTTGCGTGAAATGCCGTTTATAGAAAATTTCCAAAATAAATTGAGCAATCCTGTCTTATGGCTTGGTGGCCTTAGTTCTTGGACGCTGTCTCCCGCTAAACCTAATCTGCCACTGCCAATAAGATCGGTTCTGCCATTTTGTAAATGTCACTAATTTTGGGCCCTGTTTCTAAAAAGGAGCCTCGAAAGTGAAAACTTGAATCACACTTTGAGAGATGATACAGAAACTATGAAAGAAGGCTGTACAATTTCAAGCAACTTTATTATGTAGTACTTTACAGAAGAACCAACTTCTCTTGCGTTAAAATTTGGATTATCATGCGTCGATTGGTTGCGGAACGAGTGATTGACGTCGATTTTAGATCGACGGAAGTATCAGATTTGTGCCACAATACACTGCGTATGAAGAGACGAGATGAAACCAATAGAGGAGGCATTTCTTCCCCTGCTGGAGGATACGGCCACCGGGTCCCGACATGGGCTTACCTCCGCCCGGTGTAGGGAGCAGAGAAACACAATGAGCGGAAATCCGAGTCTCGCTCCCGCCGCGGGGCCGTATAAGAGTACGGCCGCTGAGAACGACGCCGCGCGGGGCTCGCCGTATATTTCCGGTGCGTTTATCCCAGCTTTCTTCTGCCAGCTGCAGGGGGCAATACATTGGGCGGATTCCCCGGTGAACTATTGACGAGATTAGCGGTGAGCGCGTTCCGCGATCCGTCTACCGTGTCGATACCGGCCTTGTCGCGGGGCAGCGAGCGCTTTGTGCCCTGGGGGAGGCACCCTCTGCCGCAAGCAGATGCATATCTGGCCATCTCCACGCTTAGCGGTCCCTCAAGAGGGAGCGCTCCGAGCATGAGAGGGGGATTTGATGGCACCGCCTTTCCTTCAGATTCTGCACATACTCCCTCAGCGGAGACAGTCCGACAAAAATGCCTTTCAAGGAAACAAAATTGAACGGAGTCGTACTTAATAGAGACAGAGTCGACGATGCTCAGAACTATAAACTACCCCATCAATCCAGAAACTTTCGGATTAATACTGTAAGTAGACTGTTTAGGTTTTTATGTTGGTAACGCCACTTAGCGCTCTGTATGAAAATCGCTGGTTGTGCTGTGTGCACTCTGTGGCTGGTTTGCATTGTTGGAATATTTGCTATTGTACTGTTATACAGTTGGATGCGAACAGCGCGTAACGTTGTGCAGTTGGAGATCAACCGCCAGCAGTGGTGGATGTGGGGAGAGAGATTGCAGAATTTTGAGAGCAGACGATCTGGACGTGTGCCCATCAGAAAGAGTAAATTTGTAATACTGGATATCATGAAAGTTTTGAACATTATTAAGGTAAATATATTGTTTGTTCTCTATCAAAATCTTTCATTTGCTAACTATGCCTATCAGTAGTTAGTGCCTTCAGTAGTTAGAATCATTTATTTAGCTGACAGTATTGGCGCTCGCTGTATTGCAGTAGTTCGAGTAACGAAGATTTTTGTGAGGTAAGTGATTCATGAAAGGTATAGGTTATTGTTAGTCAGGGCCATTCTTTTGTAGGCATTATTGAAAGTCAGATTGCGTTGCGCTCAAAATATTGTGTGTCAGTTTAGTGTTGATCAGAATAAGTAAAGAGAGAAATATTAGAGTACGTTCAGTTCTGCTCAACTGTTTGAAAATCAATAACGAAAGAGATTTATCAGCACAGTAATTTATTAATTTTTGTAAGGGGAGGTTTCAATAGAAAGGAGAGAAAAGTCAAAATGGTGGTTGCAGTGCTTCAGGTATTCTACTCGTACATGGTTTCCACAATTTGCACACAACGCGTAGAACGTCGATACAACCATGTAAAAGTGTCAGTAAAGTCCTTCGTTGCGATGTTGTTCATTTTATAAATCACATTGGCTTCAACAGCTGTGATGCCGTGAAACTTTCAAAAACTTCGTCCTTTTGTAGTAGGTTCGTATCTGCAGCACCGAGTCTCATTTTTTTTAGGAAAGAATCGTTCGGATTTTGTTTCCCAGTCAAGTCGCTGTAGGCGTCCACGCGACGCAGCTTTTCTTCGCTAGTAAAGATGTGCGAGGCAAACTTCGAACACACCTTTCTCCTCCTGAAAACGTTCTGTAAAATGTCTTGATCACTTGATTTAGGAATGTTGCTCCACAGCCGAGTCAACAAAGGTCAAAATAGTTCGAATAGCGGAAAGAATTTGTGTAGTCGCAAATTTTTGTACCGTGGTAGGCGTGAGTGCAAGTAATGACATATTAAAGTTTTGACCACAGGTGTTTGAGAGTTCGCACGTTTTGCATGAAGAACTGGAAAACAACGCCTTCTAGAAAAGATGTCTCCCACTCCAAATTAAATTACATTAAATTTTCTCCAGTAAAGGTATTTGTCATTTTTTTTTTTCTCTTAATTGTATCCAGAGACCTGTTTATTTATTTGTGCGTTTTTTTATTTCCTGGAATGAAACTAGGAGGACGACCCTGTAGGATGTCATGATACAAGTTTTGTTATTTTTCTTGTCCATAAGGTGGCTCTGTTGTGTCGTATTTACATTATCCATGATAGAACATGAGTCTAGACAGACGGTGCAACGCAACACTTCAGTGCGGATGTCCGCAACCGTCTCAATGCTGTATTTCCTGGTCGCTGGATTGGAAGGTCCTATTCCATGGCCTGCGTGGTCACCTAAGATGAATCCCCTTGATTGTTTCATACGGGGATATATAAAATCACTTGTGCATGAGACCCCATTGGATATGGATGTGGAACGGATTGCGGTAATTGTAGCTACCTCTAATGTGATTCGAAACATACCAGAGATATTGGTCAGGGTTGCTTGCATTGTGGCTGATAGCCGTCAGTTTCAGCACATTTTGTAAGATACAGTACAAATGGTACGTTCATTGTGTCAATGGTGGTATTTGCAGTTGATTGTAACTAATTTAAATAAAAAAGCACACAGTAATATGATTTTATTCCTATTACCTCCTATAGCTGGCTTCTCCGACCCCAGGTTCCGTACCTCAAATTGTTCAGTGGAGAATCCTCTACGTCCTGATACATTTTTGCACACTCTTACGGAAAGACCCTATAGATGTTTATCATTTCAGGTTTATCAGCGTAGCACTACTGTTAAACATTAGTGCATTGTTAGTTTGCACCATCACATTTTGCAAATTTGATCAAGTATGTCTGGTACGCAGCACAGTATTCAGGGTGTATCATAATTAATGGCGTAAACGCATGCAGTTGAAAGTACACGATACTAGAACAAAAAAGTCTCAGTAAACATAGGGTCGAAAGTGCATACATTGAGAGCTGCGAGTAATTTTTCATCTTCAATACTGTGAAGCAAATTTCTTCTACTGCAAGCTCTTTGCTTTCCACATTTTGGGAACTAGTAGTATGGACCAAAATAAGAAAAAAACATCCATTAAAATTTTCTCTAAAATGCTTGCCTTACAATTTATGAGCAATTGTTCATTAGAAGAGTTGTGTTTCCAAGTAGCGAAGATGAGCACGTGCTCATAGCTCTTAAGGTATGCATTTCAGAGCAAAAGTTTAATGGACTTTTTTTCTTGTTTTGGTCCATACTACTACTTCGCAAAATCGGCCAACAGTGCAATAAAAACTGCGTGCCTGACAACTACGTATTCAATGAATTCGTCGTTTAACGATCACAATATTTTTATTTCGGAATTTTCTCGCTAACCTGTTTAGAAACGTCATAGTATTCTAGTATCAGATATCCACAGCCTTCGGTTGTTGTCCTCTATAATCATAATCAATTTATAAGTTTAGTTCATGATTCCAGTGAGTATTTCTTAAGATGTGACTCTCTGGCGCTGAACACTAGGCGCAAAACCACAACTACCCCTTTCAACCACTATCGTAAGTTAAAAATAGCATTTCTTAATGTTCATTCTTTCGAATGAATACAAATCCTACGTCTTTCCCTTGCCATTTCAAAATAGTGAAGTAATTTCTTTAGTATCAGTCTGCTTACAGCAGTGGTTTTTTCTCTTTATTGTAATTTTAAAAGCTTTACAGAATGGTAGGCCAGCAGCGGCCTATCTATGCCGCTCTTCGGTCACAGTATAAACATGCATAAAACAGGAAGACATATAAACAAACATACATGGAGGATAAAAGCAGGAGACAGACATGTCAAAATAAATGAAGGAATTCACGGACACACTGTTTGTATAAAAACGTTCAGCACTTTAGACAACGGAGACACACAGTTCCACACATGAACGGAAGAGCACTGAAAAAAGGGCACTGAGTAACTGACAGGAAGACAACACTAGCACAGTGGCGACCATCTTCGGAGCACTAAAAACGTACTGTGCACACGAAAACGCCGGGTGCCTGCCAGAGGGAAGAGGTGAGGGTAGCTGGGAGAATCAAAGCTGGTAGGAGGGGTAGATGGAGGGAACGAGGGCATCATCAAGGAGGGAAAGTTGGCGGAAGCAACCTTGGGCAAGAGTTAATGAGTGTGGTACGATGGAGACCAGGTGGGATGCAGGTGTACAGGCACGGCAGGAGACAGGGGTGGGAAAGGGTGGGAGAAACAAGTGGGTGAGGGGTAGGGATTACGTTTATGGGGGGTACAAAAGATCCGTCTCTAGTCGAGGAAGAGGAGGAGGTGTGGGAAAGGAATTAAGTCGTAGAGGATCCGAGTGGGGGAAGGGAGGCAGATGCGATAGGCGAGGCAGAGTGCATGGCGTTTCTGGGCTTGAAGGAAATTGTAGAAGGTAGGAGGGGCGGAGACCCAGGCAGGATTGGCATAACAGAGGATGGGGTGGATGAGGGATTTATAGATTTGGAGGACTGTGAAGGGGTGCAGATCCCATTTGAGGCCAGAAAGGAGCCTGAGGTGGTGGAGTCAGGAGGGCACCTTGGCTTGGATCAACTGGAGATGGGGGGTTCAGGAGAGGCGACGGTCAAGGGTGATGCCAAGGTACTTGAGGGTGGGGGTGAGGTTAATAGGAAGGCCATAGATGGTGAGATAAAAGAGGTGGATGGAAGGGGTGGTTTTGCTGACAATGATCGCCTGGGTTTTTGAGCAGCCACTGGTTACACCAAGTGGTGAACCAGTCAAGATAGGATTGGAGAAGGTGCTGGGAGCATTGCAGGGAGAGGGCGAGGGCAAGGAAGATGGTCTCATCGGCGTATTGGAGAATGTGTAAGGGGGGTGAAGGCAGTGCATCTCCATTGTGTAAAGAAGGTAGAGAAGAGGGGAGAGGACAGAATGTTGGGGCACACCAGCAGAGGGATGGAAGGTGTATGAGCCCGTGTTATGGATGGTGACATAGAAAGGACGGTGAGAAACGAAGGTGGCGATCAGATGGACGTGGTTAATAAGATGGGCGAAGGTTTGGAGCTTGAAGAGGAGGCCGGAATGCCATACACAGTCGTAGGTGTGCTCAAGGTCGAGAGAGAGAAACATGGCGGAGCGACGGGAATTTATTTGTTCAGAGAGGAGGTGAGTGAGGTGAAAGAGAAGGTCATCGGTATAGAAGGACGGCAGGAAGCCACATAGGGTAGAGGGAAGGAGGCAGTGCTGGTGGATGCGTCGGGTCAGGATGGATTCCAGAACCTTGCTGAAGACCGAGGTAAGGCTGATGAGACAGTAAGAGGAGACAGCGGATGGCGGTTTGTCGGGTTTGTGTAATATTAGAATCCGGGAGGTTTTCCATAGGTCGGGATAGAAGCTAATGGACAAGACCACATTATATAGTATGGCCAGAGTGTAGAGGAAGGAGGCGGGAGCTTCACAGAGGTGACGGTAGGTACCACGCTCGTGACCGGGAGCTGTGTTGCATTTTGTGCGTAGTGTAGCTATGATATCGTGAGTGGAGATTAGGATGCTGAGTTCAGTGTGTGTAATGTTGTCTAAGCACTGGAAGCCAGGAGCGCGTGGTGGGCAGAGGTGTCAGTTCGATCACGGACGACAGGGAACAGGGGGTAATTGAAATGGGGATCATCAGGGATGGTAAAGATATCGGAAAGGTAGGAAGCAAAATGGTTGGCCTTACTAAGGTTATCAGGTAAGGGGTGGTCATCTTGAAAGAGAAGGCAGTTGGGGGGGGGGGCTAGGGTGACCCGGTAAGGCGGCGGAAGGCTGTCCACTACTTAGACGAATTAATAGGCAGGGTAGCATTAAGGCGGGTGCATGTCTGTCGCCAGTCCCGGCGTTTTTGGCCACGAGCTAGCTTCGTATGTGTCGTAGGAGTTGACGGTGGCGTTGTAGTGTGTCCCGGTCCTGTGTGTGAAGGAAAGCACGGTACAGACGGCGGGGTTTACGAAGGACGCGGCAGTGGTGAAGCTAGCACGCCTTATTTGCGTCTCGCCTGTTGTGCCACTTGCGAACGATCACGCGTTTGTTTACTACCGGGTAGCGGCTTGTCTTCATGTTCGAATAGCGGAGTTTTCCTATCGCTAAGCCACGATTAAATTAACATTACGTTTGGATTATTAACGACCAAAATTGTATGATGTTGAACGGTTTATAGGGGTCGAACTGAGTTTCCCACAAGATGTTTCCGGAACTCATTTTTAGATAGTACTTCGTTTGGAGTCATCAGTCTTCTGACTAGTCTGATGCGGCCAATCAAGAATTCCTGTCCTGTAACAACCTCTTCATCTCAGGGTAGCACTTGGAATGTACGTCCCCCATGTTTGCTGCATATATTCCAACCTCTGCCTTCCGCTACAGTTTTTGCCCCCTACAGCTCCCTCTATTATCATGGAAGTCATTCCCTGATGTCTCAACAGATGTCCTATCGAACTGTCCCTTCACCTTGTCAGTGTTTTCCACACATTCCCTTCCTCTCCGATTCTGTGCAGGACCTCCTCATTCCTTACCTTAACAGTACACATAATTTTTAACATTGGCCTGTAGCACTGCGCCTTAGATATTTATATTCTCTCCTGTTCCGGTTCTCCCTCAGTCCATGTTACACTGCCTTACGACCTCTGCTCCTGACTACATTCTGAGAAATTTCTTCCTCAAATTAAGGCATATGTTTGAGACCGGTATACTTCTATTGGCTAGGAATGCCTTTCTTGCCGGTGCCAGTCTGCTTTTTATGTTCTCCTTGCTCCGTCCGCCATTGATTATTTTGCTGCCTAGTTTATCGCTGTTCTCATTTCTGATACTTCTCGTTATCTTCGTCTTTCTTCAGTTTACTCTCAATCCATATTCTCTGCTCATTAGATTGTACATTCCATTCAGCAGATTATGTAATTGTTCTTTCACTCAAAATAGCAATGCCATCAGCGAATCGTATCATTTATATCCTTTCACCTCCTGAATCTTCCTTTGATTTCCACCACTGTTTCTTCGATATACATATTGAATAGTAGGCGAGAAACACTACATCCCTGTCTTACACCCTTTATAATCCGAGCACTTTGTTCTTGCCCATCCAATCTTATTATTCCCTCTTGGCTCTTGTACATTTTGTATATTATCCGCCTCTATACTCTCTATAGCTTACCCCTATTTTTCTCGGAATTTCGAATACTTTGTACCATTTTAAGTTGTTGAATGCTTTTTCCGGGTCAACGACTACTACGAACATGTCATGACTTTTCTTTAGTCTTGTTTCCATTATCAACAGCAACGTCAGAATTGCCTCTCTGGTGCTTTTAGCTTTTCTAAAGCCAAACTGATCGTCATCTGACTCACCCGCAATTTTCTTTTCCGTTTTTATATATATATTATTCTTGTCAGCAACTTGGATTCATGAGCTGTTAAGCTTATTGTGGGACAATTCCCGCACTTGTCAGCTGTTGCAGTCTTCGTAATTTTGTGGACGACGTTTTTCCGAAAGTCAGGTGGTATGTCGCTAGTTTCGTACATTCTACACACCATCTTGAATAGTCGTTTTGTTGCCCCTTCCCTCAATGATATTAGAAATTATGATGGAATGTTATGTGTCCCTTTTACTTTATTTGGTTTTAAGTCCTCCAAAGCTCTTTTAAATTATTGTAATACTCGATCCCCTAGCTCTTCTAATTCGACTTCTGTTTCTTTTTCTATCACATCAGACAAATCGTTCCCCTCAAAAAGGTTTTCAATGTACTATTTCCACCTATACACTTTCTCCTCTGCATTTAACAGCGGAATTCCCGTTGTTACCACTCTTGCTTTTAATGTCGCCGAATGTTGTTTTGACTTACCTGTATGTTGAGCCTGTCTTTCTACAATCATTTCTTTTTTTTTCTTCACATTTTACACTCAGTCATTTCGTCTTAGCTTCCCTGCACATTCGATTTATTTCATTCTTCGGCGACTTGTATTTCTGTATTCCCGAGTTTTGTACCTCCTCACTTCATCGATTAACTAAAGTATTTCTTCTGTTACCCGTGGTTTCTTCACGGTTACCTTCTTTGTGCCTATATTTTTCTTTCCAACTTCTTTGATGGCCCTTTTTAGGGATGTCCATTCCTCTTCAACAGTGCTGTCTACCACGATACTCCTTATTGTTGCTTTTACAGCCTTAGAGAACTTCAAGCGTATCTCGTCATTCTTTAGTAGGTCCGTGTTCCACTTGTTTACGTATTGATTCTTCCTGACTAATGTCTCAAACTTCAGCCTACTCTTCATCACTACTACATTGTGATCTGAGTCTGTATCTGCTCCAAGGTACGTCTTACAATCTAGTATCTGATTTTGGAATCTCTGTCTGACCATGATGTAATCTCTTTTCCAAATATCCTCCTCTTGTGATTCCTGAACAGAGTATTCGCTATTACTAGTTGAAATTTATCACAGAACTCAATTAGTCTTTCTCCTTTCTGAATCCTTGTCCCAAGACCATATTCTCCTGTAACATTTTTCTACTCGTTCCCTTACAGCTGAATTCCAGTCCCTCATGACTATCAGATTTTCATCTCAATTTACGATTACACTTTCAATATCTTCATATACCTTTTCTATCTGTTCATCTTCAGCTTGCGGCGTCGGCATGTACGTCATCTTTATTGTCCGAAGACGTCTAGTAATCCTTATGGTCAGACAGAAAAGCATCGGTAAGCACAACCATGAGGTCAAGAGCCATCCCCTGCACTAGAGATTCCTCACCACTGCACATGACGTGGCGAGGAGGCAATGGCGTCCGCCCGTTCGCAACAGCCTGAGGCATTGCCGAAGACGACGATGTGTCAGTAATAGGAGCCACTGGTTTTCGCGGTCTGGGATCGTTATGGAAAACTTCGACAAACGTCAGCGGTAGCGTCGTCGGAGTGGTCGTGGCCTGTAGGTCTCCAGGTGGTAACTGTGTGATTCTGCGTTGCAGACAACCGGAACGGAGGTGTCATTCTTTGCCACATCCCGAGCATGTCTTCGGCTGGCCATCATAAATTATAACTGCACGGCAGCCATCAGTATGTAAATAGGACGGCACATGTTTGGTTAGATCTATGAGGATCTCTCGTACTCCATTGAGAACCGAGTATGTAGTGAACTGAAAACTGTTCATCTGTGTGACTAACCACCTTTCCATATGGACTGAATGCTGACACCACTACCTATGAAGGCACCTCGAAATGGAGTTCAAATACACGGATCGTCTGCAATCCAAGTCCCGTATGTTCCACAGTTACGTCACCGATGTGCCCTTTCAGAGTGACGGAACGTAAGGCCACTTCGAGTTGCACTTAGAATTTTGTCACATATGTCTTCGGTAACCAATTTCACGTAGACCACACTGCTCACTGTGGACAGGTGGATGCCAACAAGATCGTTACAATCAATCTTGACTTCTCTGATAAACTGTTAGATTTTGGTCTGGTTTATTCAGGTAAAAAAACTAATCTTCAACTCCGATTTTCTGTAGGCAGAAGCCATTCTATTTCGAAGGAAACATAGCGCGCTAAGACGGCAGAAAAATGGCTCTGAGCACTATGGGACTTAACATCTGTGTTCATCAGTCCCCTAGAACCTTGAACTACTTAAATCTAACTAACCTAAGGACATCAAAAACATCCATGGCCGAGGCAGGATTCGAACCTGCGACCGTAGCGGTCGCGCGGTTCCGGACTGCGCGCCTAGAACCGCGAGACCACCGCGGCCGACCAAGACGGCAAACTCACGTAAACAACTCCGCGAGGAAGCTGCGAGGTGAGAACGTAAATAAGACGTCCATGCCGCTAGCGGGCCAACAGGTGACTGGTTTCGAGCCAGGGACCGAGGACGTTTCGATTATTAATGCGAAAACGCTACCCCCAGACCACGGGTGCCACATGCGGACACCATATGTAAATTTATATTTGCCGTCACGTATCCCTCACGGGTACATATGTTTGCCAAGGCGTGCTTTTCAAGATAAAGTACGAGACCCTCACCCTCCCGCAATGCAGGGCCGGTTTAGGTCTATATCATGTGCCTGACACAGCGATAGCCCTTTTCGTTAGCTCTCACATGGGGCTGTGGCTCGTTGTCCTACTTCCCTTACCAGACCTTGCACCACAGGAGCTGTCCAGCTATCGGACGTCCGCCGTCATTCCTTCACTGCCGCCACTTTTCCCTGGTACTGTCCTTCATCTGTACTGGGATACTGCAAACGCACTTGAAATTCACGAAGGTGATATACACTACTGACCATTAAAGTTGATACACCACGAAGACGACGTGCTGCAGACGCAAAATTTAACCGACAGGAAGAAGATGCTGTGATATGCAAATAATTAGCTTTGCAGAGCATTCACACGAGGTTGGCGCCGGTGGCGACACCTACAACGTGCTGACACGAGGAAAGTTTCTAACTGATTTCTCATACACAAACAGCAGTTGACCGGCGTTTCCTGGTGAAACGCTGCTGTGATGCCTCGTGTAAGGAGGAGGAATGCGTACCATCACGTTTGCGACTTTGATAAAGGTCGGATTGTAGCATATCGCGATTGCGGTTTATCGTATCGCGCCACTGCTGCTCGCGATGGTCGAGATCCAATTACTTTAGCAGAATATGGAATCAGTGGGTTCAGGAGGATAATACGGAACGCCGTGCTGGATCCCAACGGCCATGTATCACTAGCAGTCGAGATGACAGGCATGATTCATTTATCATTATGTTTTTTTTAATTTCTTGTTAGCAGCGGAATAAATGAAAGTAAGTTGATCTCAAGTCCTATTCAAACTCCAAATCAGGAATTTGATGAAAAGGATCCTTCCTATCATTAATGTTGATAGGAAGAGAAGTTTTGTATAGTTGTTGGTCATTTAAAAGGAGAGGATTGATACCTCTATAAATGGGGTAGGAACCCATTAACTTGGTTAGCTTACCTTTTTACATTAAGGTGTATGATGCACGTTTTCGATACTAAAGTATACTAAAGGATACCACATGGCTGTAACGGATCGTGTAGCCACGTCTCGATCCATGAGTCAACAGATGGGGACGTTTGCAAGACAACAACCATCTCCAGGAGTAGTTCGACGACGTTTGCAGCAGCATGGACTGTCACCTCGGAGACCATCGCTGCGGTTGCCTTTGACACTGCATCACAGACAGGTGCAAAACGTCTTTTTTCGGATGAATCCAGGTTCTGTTTACATCATCATGATGGTCGAATCCGTGTTTGCCGACATCGCGGTGAAATCACATTGGCAACGTGTATTCGTCAACGCCATACTGGCGTATCACACGATGTGATGGTATGGGGTTCCATTGTTTACACGTCTAGGTCACCTCTTGTTCGCATTGACGGCACTTTGAACAGTGGACGTTACATTTCAGATATGTTACGACCCGTGGCTCTACCCTTCATTCGATCCCCGCGAAACCCTACATTTCAGCAGGATAATGCACAACCGATTGTTGGAAGTCCTTTACCGACCTTTCTGGATACAGAAAATGTTCGGCTGCTGCCCTGGCTAGCACATGCTCAAGATCTCTCACCAATTGAAAACGTCTGGTCAATGGTGGCCGAGCAACTGGCTCTTCACAATACGCCAGTCACTACTCTTGATGAACTGTGGTCTCGTGTTGGAGCTGCATGGGCAGCTGTACCTGTACACGCCATCCAAGCTCTCTTTGACTCAATGCCGAAGCGTATTAAGGCCGTTATTAAGGCCAGAGGTGGTTGTTCTGGGTACTGATTTCTCAGGATCTATGCACCCAAATTGCGTGAAAATGTAATCACATGTCACTTCTAGTATGAGATATTTGTCCAATAAATACCAGTTTATCATCTGCATTTCTTCTTGTTGTAGCAATTTTAATGACCAGTAGTGTATGACTTTCTTCAGCAACACAGCCAACCGAATATGGCTGAGGAGAAGCATCCCCACGTCGAATGGCGAGCCGTTAAGCGATCGGTGTGCGCTCCTTATCCTGATATTGACGTCCCTTCTGCATGGTCAATGGGAAGCATATATTCCGGTCATGCCTTCATAGGATTCACCTCGCTGTGTGTCGTCTGTGATATTTCGGACACGGACGAGATACGCGTCGTAA
Organism: Schistocerca gregaria; assembly: GCF_023897955.1. NCBI lineage: Eukaryota > Metazoa > Arthropoda > Insecta > Orthoptera > Acrididae > Schistocerca > Schistocerca gregaria. Next base: position 511,063,693 of record NC_064923.1, read on the forward strand.
GCGGCTAGGCAAGAGGTGTCTGCTTCTCGGTGAGACAGGTGCTGGCCCTCAGTATCGGTATGACTCATCAGATACCTACTCCCCTGCTACTCTTTCTGGACGCGAGTATTCCCCGCAAGCGAAGACGAAATCTGTGAAATGAATTTACCGCTCCGGTCGCAGGTTCGAATCCTGCCTCGGGCATGGATGTGTGTGATGTCCTTAGGTTAGTTAGCTTTAATTAGTTCTAAGTTCTAGGCGAATGATGACCTCAGAAGTTAAGTCGCATAGTGCTCAGAGCCATTTGAACCATTTTTTTGTGAAATGAATTTGTGGATATTTGCTTGCTGATGGCGAGAAAAATATCCGTAATTTTTGGCACGTCTGCAGTTAATTCCATTGTGTCCCGTAGTCCCAAATACAGACAATTTTTCTCCGGTTTCCTTTGTAATGTCTTTCTTAACTCACTTCAGAGTTACGGTGTTACTGCAGTGAGGAGTTTAGTCACGGGTCACTTTGCCCCACTGCTCCCTTTGGGCGCCTGGAAGATAATATTCTTTGGAAAAAAAGGCGACTCGGTCATACCTGTTGTTGTTGTTCTTGTTGTTGTTGTTGTTGTTGTCTTCAATCCTGAGACTGGTTTGATGCAGCTCTCTATGCTACTCTATCCTGTGTAAGCTTCTTCATCTCCCAGTACCTACTACAGCTTACATCCTTCTGAATTTCCTTAGCATATTCATCTCTTGGTTTCCCTCTACGATTTTTACCCTCCACGCTGCCCTCCAATGTTGTGATCCCTTGATGCCTCAGAACATGTCCTACCAACCGATGCCTTCTTCTTGTCAAGTTGTGCAACAACATACTCTTCTCCAAAATTCTATTCAATACCTCCGCATTAGTTATGTGATAAACCCATCTACTCTTCAGTATTCTTCTGTAGCACCACATTTCAAAAACTTCTATTCTCTTCTTGTCCAAACTATTTATCGTCCATGTTTCACTTCCATACACTCCATACAAATACTTTCAGAAACGACTTCCTGACACATAAATCTATACTCGATGTTAACAAATTTCTCTTCTTCAGAAACGCTTTCCTTGCCATTGCCAGTCTACATTTTATATCTTTTCTACTTCGACCATCATCAGTTATTTTGCTCCCCAAATAGCAAAACTTCTTTACTATTTTAAGTGTTTCATTTCCTAATAAAATTCCCTCAGCATCACCCGACTACATTCCATGGTCCTCGATTTGCTTTTGTTGATGTTCATCTTATATCCTCCTTTCAAGATTGTCCATTCCGTTCAATTGCTCTTCCAAGTCCTTTGCTGTCTCTGACTAAATTACAATGTCATCGGAGAACCTCAACATTTTTATTTCTTTTCCATTCATTTTAATACCTAATCCGAATTTTTCTTTTGTTTCCGTTACTGCTTGCTCAATATACAGATTGAATAACATCGGGAGAGGCTACAACCCTGTCTCACTCCCTTCCCAACCACTGCTTCCCAGTCATGCCGCCGGCTGCGGTGATCTAGCGGTTCTAGACGTTCAGTCCGGAACCGCGCGAGTGCTACGGTCGCAGGTTCTATTCCTGCCTCGGGCGTGCATGTGTGCGTTGTCCTTAGTTTAGTTAGGTTTAAGTAGTTCTAAGTTCTAGGGAACTGATGACCACAGATGTTACGTCCCATAGTGCTCAGAGCCATTTGAACCAGTCATGCCCCTCGACTCTTATAACTGCCATCTGGTTTCTGTATAAATTGTAAATCGCCTTTCGCTCCCTGTATTTTACCCCTGGCATCTTTAGAATTTGGAAGAGAGTATTCCAATCAACATTGTCGAAAGCTTTCTCTAATTGTACAAGTGGTAGAAACGTAGGTTTGCCTTTCCTTAATCTATTTTCTAAGATAAGTCGTAGGGTCAGAATTGCCTCACGTGTTCCAACATTTCTGCGGAATCCAAACTGAACTTCCCGGAGTTCGGCTTCTACCAGTTTTTCCATTCGTCTGTAAGGAATTCGCGTTAGTATCTTGCAGCAGTGACTTATTAAACTGATAGTTCGGTAATTTCACATCTGTCAACACCTGCTTTCTTTGGGATTGGAATTATTATATTCTTCTTGATGTTTGAGGGTATTTTGCCCGTCTCGTACATCTTGCTCATCAGATGGTAGAGTTTTGTCAGGACTGGCTCTCCCAAGGCCGTCAGTAGTTCCAATGGAATGTTTTCTACTCCCGGGGCCTTGTTTCGACTCAGGTCTTTCAGTGCTCTGTCAAACTCTTCACGCAGTATCGTGTCTCCCATTTCATCTTCATCTACATCCTCTTCAATTTCCTCAAGTACATCGCCCTTATAAAGACCCTCTATATACTCCTTCCACCTTTCTGCTTTCCCTTCTTTGCTTAGAACGGGGTTTCCATCTGAGCTCTTGATATTCATACAAGTGGCTCTCTTTTCTTCAAAGGTCTCTTTAATTTTCCTGTAGGCGGTATCTATCTTACCTCTAGTGAGATGAGCTTGTACATCCTTACATTTGTCTTCTAGCCATCGGTGCTTAGCCATTTTGCACTTACTGTCAATCTCATTTTTGAACGTTTGCATTCCTTTTTGCCTGCTTCATTTACTGCGTTTTTATATTTTCTCCTTTCATCAATTAAATTCTATATTTCTTCTGTTACCCAATGATTTATACTAGTCCTTGTCTTTTTACCTACTTTATCCTCTGCCGCCTTCACTACTTCATCCCTCAGAGCTACCCATTCTTCTTCTACTGTATTTCTTTCCCCCATCCCTGTCAGTTGTTCCCTTATGCTCTCCTTGAATCTCTGTACCACCTCTGGTTTAGTCAGTTTACCCAGGTCCCATTTCCTGAAATCCCCACCTTTTTGTAGTTTCTTCAGTTTTAATCTACAGTTCATAACCAATAGATTGTGGTCAGAGTCCACATCTGCCCCTGGAAATGTCCTACAATTTAAAACCTGATTCCTAAATCTCTGTCTTACCATTATATAATCTATCTGATACCTTCTAGTATCTCCACAATTCTTCCATTTATACAACCTTCTTTTATGATTCTTGAACCAAGTGTTAGCTATGATTAAGCTATGCTCTGCGAAAAATTCTACCAGACGGCTTCCTCTTTCATTTCTCTCCCCCAATCTATATTCACCCACTATGTTTCCTTCTCTCCCTTTTCCTACTCTCGAATTCCAGTCACCCATGGCTATTAAATTTTCGTCCCCCTTCACTACCTGAATAATTTATTTTATCTCATCATACATTTCATCAATTTCTTCTTCATCTGCAGACCCAGTTGGCATATAAACTTTTACTACTGTAGTAGGCATAGGCTTCGTGCCTATCTTGTCCACAATAATGCGTTCCTTATGCTGTTTGTAGTAGCTTACCCGCACTCCTATTTTTTGATTCATTATTTAAGTTACTCCTGCAGTACCCCTATTTGATTTTGTATTTATAACCCTGTATTCATCTGACCAGAAGTCTTGTTCCTGCTGCCACCGAACTTCACTAATTCCCATTATATCTAACTTTAACCTATCCATTTCCTTTTTAAATTTTCTAACCTACCTGCCCGACCAAGGGCAACAATCCACTCTCCGATTTGTAGAACTCGTTTTCTTTCTCCTGATAACGACGTCCTCTTGATTAGTCCCCGTCCGGAGATCCGAAGGGGGGACTATTTTACCTCCGGAATTTCCCCTTGCTTTCAGCCGTTCGCAGTACCAGCACAGCAAGGCCGTTTTGGTTAGTGTTACAAGGCCAGGTTGGTCAATCATCCAGACTGTTTCCCCTGCAACTACTGAAAATTCTGCTGCCCCTCTTCAGGAACCACACGTTTGTGTGGCCTCCGTTGTGGTTGCACCTACGGTACGGCCATCTGTATAGCTGAGACACGCAAGCCTCCTCACCAACGGCAAGGTCCATGGCTCATGGGGGTGGGGTCATACCTGTAGCTGAAGGGAAATCGGCCAAGAGTGTAAAGTGAAAGTACGCATTCAGTGAATTTATTGTTTAACGATCATAATATTTTCATCATATGTGAACCGCCTTCGTTATGATGGTAACGGTTACTATTTACCATTAGTGCTGTAATGCCTGAATAACAAATGGAAGAATGTAATAGAACAAATTAAACTAGACCTGAAATGAAGTGTAATAACACAAAAAATGTAGAAGCTATTTACCGAAAAAACAACGGTACAAGTAAATATAAAGTCACATATTTATTTTATGGTTTTGTTATTTGAACAAGTTGAACAGTACAGCTCGATCAGCAGTAAAAAAAAAGTAAACAAGTCCTATAGTACATTAGGTAAACTAAACAGGAGATTTAATTCTGAAGAGACTGGAAAGTATCATTTTCAACCAATTAAACGGAGTGAGTTGTGTTAGTGAGTAGTAGAGTTTTTAAGTGAAAAAAATCCAAAAACTGACGGTTCCTCAGTGATAAATGGTAAAATGCGTGATGGGAATTGTCACGAGTGACATAAAAACATTTATAAGTGTCAGGAAGCAGACTGGAGTGGATTGAGTAGCCCCCTGCTGTGACAGAATGGCTACGAAAAGACTGTGCCGTAATGGAAGGAGAGTGGACGATGCTGTAAAACACGCAGGAGCCACACTGTTGCATAAGTATGAGGACTGACACGCACGTTTTCATACAGGAAAACAGTCTTCGTCATGAAGCAACGTTCGGGATTGAATTAGTAACATAGAACACTTTAATAGTAATGTATATACGTGCTTACAGTAAGACGTGACTATCGCAGAGCTCTAATAGTTTGTCCGTCATACTACAATAAGGTAACGACTTTACACTTTTAGCAGATTTCTTACTGTTTTAATACGGCGAGCTCCAAGAAATTACTGCAGTATGAATCTGGATGTATTTTAACTTTAGCTTTCAGCGTGTTTACTGTGCAAACCTTGAAGCATCCTTAGAGCCTAATAAGTTCTTCTCAGCGCTGGTATTAATTCAGATTCATATACGCTGCTGCTTATTCCCACATGCACTCCATTCTAGCACTTGGGATTCTATGAATAACTTCGTTCCAACATTTACATTCCTTCCACTTTTTTACATAGTTAAGTATTTTGTGGATTTGCGAAGCAGAAGAGGACTCCAATTCCATTTATTGCAGGATTTCCGAGTAATTCGTTTCAAACCAGTTTTCTCATCAGTGTGAACGTATCTCTGCCTTTCCCAGCAAGTTATGTATGTTCAGTTGTTTTAACGCGGATATTCCCATGAATAATGCTGTATTAAAAGGGAACTTCTATTTTTCAAGAGGGAAAACTCGATACTCATTAAAACCGAATGTTGCTCGGGATGAAATTAGTTAACGTTTGCTCGTAGTTAAAAGGTCAAGACAATTTTCCAATGTGGGTTTCTAATTATGCTCGAGCTGTTGTTTACCTTTTACGATCTGTGTTACAAATGTAATTTTTATTCTCTACGTAACTTCGAATCAAAATTACTTGAACGATGAATTTCTATATAGTTCAATGTAAATAAAAATGCCAAAATGTTGACATCAACGTCTACTTAACAGAAATATTGGGACATATTCACAGCTGCAAGCATGAGAATTCGTAACGCAGCAGCTCGGTGATGTAATATTTACCTACTTGTTATTCCATTTATTACAACCGTTACTGCCCGAATCTCGTGGTCGTGCGGTAGCGTTCTCGCTTCCCACGCCCGGGTTCACGGGTTCGTTTCCCAGCGGGGTCACGGATTTTCTCTGCCTCGTGATGGCTGGGTGTTGTGTGCTTTCCTTAGGTTAGTTAGCTTTAAGTTCTAGGGGACTGATGACCGTAGATGTTAAGTCCCATAGTGCTCAGAGCCACAAGCGTTACTTTATTATCTAAAATTACATAGCAAAAATTGTTACAATATTTCAATCAATTTAGAGTTAGGAGTACTTTGAAAAGAGCGTGAAATACTAAGGACACACAAAACGAAACATTTTAACAGAAAAGGGAGTAGTATATGGATAGAAAACAAAAGAAGTAGTTAAGTTACAGATTTTCGTGACTACGGCTACGTGATAGCAAAAATTGTTACAATATTTCAATCAATTTAGAGTTAGAAGTACTTTAAAAAGAGCGTGAAATACTAAGGACACACAAAACGAAACATTTTAACAGAAAAGGAAGAAGTATATGGATAGAAAACAAAAGAAGTAGTTAAGTTACTGATTTTCGTGACTACGGCCATTGATAGCACGAACTACGTCTACTGTCACCGGTATATTTCATTGAATCTCGTACTGAATATCGCATGCTTTAAACCACTTGTAAGACGGGCAGTCGTAACATTTTATTAATCTTCTAGAAATCAGTCTGTGTCGCTGAAACTTGGTGTTAGCCCTCTATGCAGGGTGGTCAGAAACAGTCTGAAAATATAGTAACAGTGTTGAAGCGTAGGGAAATTGTCCAAAAAAAAAATTGACACGTTGCGCCGTTTCCGAGTAAATGAGCGATGAAATTAACCAATCAGGTTATGGGGCGCGAAAATTCAAGCTGTACACCAGATACAGTTAGTGTCAGTTGTCCCCATAGCGTAGATGACAGCATAGGATATTGCTCAGCTTTTTGTTCTGTTACATCTTTAATGCAGCCACATGTCCAATTTTGGATTGTTCGATTCTAAGAGATCAAACGAAGAACACATGCGGTCTGTTGAATCAACTTCAATGAAACGGATGTGTCGAATTTTTCGTAAACAACAATTTTTCAGCACAACCTATACTGCAACAATCTTAAAAAGTTTTCAGACTGCTTCTGACACCCTGTACATGCACTCTTCAATTGAGACGCACTTTTAACAATTATGAATGATTTGGCAGAGATCGTCACTGTAGAAGTCTGGATTTGCGAGTGTTTAAGAAACGATCCACCTGAAGAATTACCTCCTCGTCATTTAGCAGCGTCTGTCGTGAAGGAGTTTCTTCATCGAGGAAAGTGGAATTATGTGTAAACCGAAGGTGGATGGAGTAGAAAGGACAGGGAAGTGGCTGTTGACGTTAGCTGCATCAGGACTTCAGGCGGAATCAACAGCAGCGAGTGGAAGTGTGTGCCGCGGTGGTATTCGAACCCAGCTCTCCTGCCTAATAGGCTGTTGCGTTAACCACTGCGCGACCTGGACACAGTGGTTACCGCAACTTCGTAGACTATCTCAGATCGCCTCTCGTCCGGCCCCCACTCCGATCCAGCGCCACCTATCCGCAATTGCTGCCCATGTCCTCCACGCTCGCTACTGTTAGATTCCCGAAGCAGGTCAGACGTAACTATGCATACGCGCTGAAGAAGGTGGAATCGTTGCCCATAGAGGTGAATCAATAATATGAATGTATGGTTTCTGTCCTTGCATTCATATAACAGCAAAGAGAAAGACTAACTTGGTGCTATGTCAGGAGAGTAAGGGCAGGTGAGACATAATTTGATACCCCGAAGAATCAGTTTGTTCCACTGCGTCCTGTGCAGGATGAGCTGTGGCTTTTTCATGGAGCAAAAACAACTTTTGGACAGCTTCCCACGATGCTTCGGCGTGACAGCTTCCCATGACTTGACAGGGCGATATCGGTAATATCCTTCTCTGACGCTTTGCCCCTAATGAGCGTCAGGACCTCCATTTCTCTTGCGACTTCCGGTTGTTCGCAGAGAGATGGCCTGCTATATCTTTCTTCGTCAATAAGGCTTGTCTGATCACATTGGAAGCGTCTGCGCGAATTGACAACTGTACTGTGATGGTGCGTTGTTGTGTACATTTGCACCAACGCGGCATGGATTGTTGCAGTGTTGTTTCCCTTTAAATGAATAACCGCGCGACACTCCACTTTATCATTGGGCTGCGCCAACACTATTCATGCTCCTCTAGTGATATTCTACGCCAGTGTGGATGGAGGGATCTATACGTGTATCAGGACACAAGTCACATGCCTGCGAACAAACAAAAACAAATACTTAACTTCATTTGAACGAGGCGATAATCTAATATTTGTGATCACCCGTCCTACTTTCTAAGTGAACAAAACGGCTAAATGCAACATTGTCGTACATTCTTCTTGTATAGTTGAACGTTGACTACGAATATGATATTCTATGGCTAGGTCACGCCCTTCCGCAGGGTATAAAGTAATTATGCATACAAAATCAGAGGAAGTAAAAAGAAACACATTTTTGTGTGACAATTGTGGCACACATACACCGTTTTCCCGATAGGAGCTCAAACTGTGTCATGAGTATTGTTTTAGAGATCAGGACAAAATTGTCTGTGTCCTAACGTACGTCAAACATTCTTAAAACAACCAATGTTTCACGAAAAACGGCTGCAGATTTAACCAAATGGTCTACCAGTTCTCCTCGAGTGTCTATTGGTATCTTGTACACACATACAACAAGGGAGGAGTGAGATTATGAGAATGTTGTCGCCACACTGCTGACAGCCCACATCCAAAATCCAGTAATTGGGAAACATATTGCCTTTATGTTTTGTGACACCCAGCTAACCCAAAGCGTAATCAGACACCAGGAACATGTAAACAGTGAAAGTGCAGCATGTCCTTTTAACGCGCCATTCTTCCACTTTGTTTACTCATCTGAACTGATAATTACATATTCTATGGTCAATGAGACCATTAGAGAGGATTGTCAGTTGGTGTAACACTGAATTCGATGACAGCTACATAAAGTTACTTGAGGTGGAGGACACGAGTTCTTGTTTTGTCGGACAGCTACGACTGTGGTAGGCAAGCGTAGTGGTGCCTTCTTGGAGAATACGGCAGGCTGCAGGTGTAGAGAAAGCGCAGGGAAGCTGTGCCAGTGCTCTAGCACAGCAGAAACCACCGCAGAGGGCTCAGAGATACCAAATCAGGACCACTGCACTTTGTCCATGTAAAACGTAAACGTAAACTCAGTCCATAGGCTCCTGGGGTATCCATTGATACCGATAGGCCGCCGTGTCATCCTCAGGCCACAGGCGTCACCGGATGCAGATTTGGAGGGGCATGTAATCAACACACCGCCGTATGTCAGTTTCCGAGACCGGAGCCGCTACTTCTCAATCAAGTAGCTCCTCAGTTTGCCTCACAAGGGCTGAGTGCACCCCGCTTGCCAACAGTGCACAGCGGACCGGATGGTCACCCATCCAAGTCCTAGCCAAAGCCGACAGCGCTTAACTTCGGTGATCTGACGGGAACCGGTGTTGGCACTGCGTCAAAGCCGTTGGCTTTGTCCCTATAGTCTGCATAAAAACAGTTTTTACGACTTGTCAGAAGGAGGCAGCGGCAATTGTCCCAGATAATGGAAAGCGCATTCCACCTATTCTGCAGAGGCCTTCATTTTTTTTCCTGGGAAGTTTTCTGTATGTTTGGTATCAGATAGGCCAGCGGAAACAATTCTCTGAAGCACTGCCGGAAGTGGGACATTGGGTGACCAAGAATGCTGTGGCATTTTTCAGATGCACAGCACCGCGTGGTTTCCCACGAGCACAAAATAAGTCTGTTGCTTGTAGTGCGGTCCATGGCGTCAGAGGTCGTTACAGTAGATGCCTGTGCCACGCCGCAAGACGCGTTTAGATTGGAAGAACAGTTTTTTCCATTCTTATGGAACGAGGCCAATCGAAGTGACGCGAAGTTGGCGTGGAAGTACTTTTTGGCGCAAGCTCCACGTGGAGCTTTACGTGGGATTGCGTATAGTGCGAGGAACAGAGGTTTTAGAAGGTGCACTAGGGTAGAAATTCGGTAGCCAACTCGAGGAGCGTGGTTTAAGTTCAGTCATGAACCGAGGAGGAAACTGGGTTTTACACTTGGAACCTGGCTTCGAAGACGGATCCCAATGAGAGGAGGAGACATTGGGCCACCATCCAACCCGACGATCAAGAGCAACAGGCATTGCATTTTGAATTTTCTACATGCGTATTGTGAGCATTTTGCAGTGCTAGCACTAGGAATCTTCAAATATGGTTCAAAGGGCTCTGAGCACAACGGGACTTAACTCCTGAGGTCATCAGTCCCTTAGAACTTAGAACTACTTAAACCTAACTAACCTAAAGACATCACACACATCCATGACCGAGGCAGGATTCGAACCTGCCACCGTAGCGGTCGCACGGTTCCAGACTGTAGCGCCTATAAAAGCTCGGCCACCCTGGCGGGCAGGAATCTTCAGAGTGAATTTCTCTGACTTTGCTGCGCACCCACTGCAGCAGCCTTTCTTTTCCAGTTTAAGCGCACTGTGGCAGTTCGTTTCAGGGCCCAGGTGTCAGTCATTGCCATTCGTATTGATCCCTGTCATATCGCGTTACCTAATTTTAGCAAAGTCACCATTAAAGTCAAGTCTCCATACTTCGTTCAATTTCATGAACTACCTATCAGAACACTTGAACACACAAACACCACGTATAATATATTTAGTGTTTTATGTTGAGCTATGTTCTGGTAAATTCAAGATTTTATGAATAAATTTGTGATGAAATGGAACTCTATTCATTGTACAAGTGGACCAGATCCCTTGTTCACCCTTAATAATTTAATAAATTATTACTATATTTAATAATAGGAGTAAAATAAATAGAATGTCATCGTTTTTATTTTAAATACACAGGTTGGACACATTTCGTAGTCATTCACGTTTAAATCTATAATACACTTCTTGCCATTAAAATTGCTACACCACGAAGAAAAAGTGCTACAGACGTGAAATTTAACCGACAGGAAGAAGATGCTGTGATATGCAAAAGATTAGCTATTCAGAGCATTCAGACAAGGTTGGCGCCGGTGGCGACACCTACAACGTGCTAACATGAGGAAAGTTTCCAACCGATTTCTCATACACAAACAGCAGTTGACCGGCGTTGCCTGGTGAAACGCTGCTGTGATGCCTCGTGTAAGGAGGATAAATGTGTACCATCACGTTTGCGACTTTGACAAAGGTCGGACTGTAGCCTACCACGATTGCGGTTTATCGTATCGTGTTGTTGCTGCTACCGTTGGTCGAGATCCAATGACTTAACAGACTTTGGAATCGGTGGTTTCAGGAGGATAATACGGAACGCCGTGCTGGATCCCAACGGTCTCGTATCACTAGCAATCAAGATTACAGGCATCTGAGTCAACAGATGGGGACGTTTGCAAGACAAAAATCATCTGCACGAACAGTTCGACGACGTTTGCAGCAGCATGGACTATCAGCTCGGAGACCGTGGCTGCGGTTACCTTTGACGCTGCATCACAGACGGGAGCGACTGCGATGGTGTACTCAACGACGAACCTGGGTGCACGAATGGAAAAACATCACTTTTTCGGATGAATTCAGGTTCTGTTTACAGCATCACGATGGTCGCATCCGTGTTTGGCGACATCGCGGAGAACGCACATTGGAAACGTGTATTGGTCATCGCCATACTGGCGTATCACCCGGCATGATGGTATGGGGTGCCATTGGTTACACGTCTCGGTCACCTCTTGTTCACGTTGACGGCGCTTTGAATAGTGGAAGTTACATTTTACATGTGTTACGACCGTGGCTCCACCCTTAATTCGATCTATGCGAAACCCTACATTTCAGCAGGATAATTAACGACCGCATGTTACAGGTCCTGTACGGGCCTTTCTGGATACAGAAAATATCGACTGCTGCCCTGGCCAGCACATTCTCCAGATCTCTCACCAATTGAAAACGTCTGGTCAACGGCGGTCGAGCAACTGGCTCGTCACAATCCGCCAGTCACTACTCTTGATGAACTATGGTATCGTGTTGAAGTTGCGTGGGCAGCTGTACCTGTACACGCGTTCCACGCTCTGTTTGACTCAATACGCAGGCGTATCAAGGCCGTCATTTCCGCCAGAACTGGTTGTTCTGGGTACTGATTTCTCAGGATCTATGCACCCAAATTGCGTGAAAATGTAATCACATGTCAGTTCTAGTATAATATATTTGTCCAATAAATACCCGTTTATCATCTGCATTTCTTCTTGTTGTAGCAATTTTAATGACCAGTAGTGTATATAAATGACTAACATTACAAGATCACAGGGTAATGTACGCGCGAGATAAGCCTTTGCAAACGTGATATGCTGGTACATTAATAATAGCCAGAATTTGAATGCACGCATGAAACCTTGCACGGTTTCTGCTGTGCAGGTGTTTGTGGGATGGAGTTACATGCATTCGGTCGGTTAGTACAGGAACGCTTAATGCTGTTTCTGGATGACGCTGGATTTGTCGTCAGACTATATCCGATATGGGCTTCATTGGACACATGTCGGCAACATGTCGGCACGCTATGGAGGACGTTGGGCTACAACAGCGCTATGAACGCGAGCGTTATCCCGTTGAACAACACTCCCTGTAATGCTGTTAGTGAATGGCAGCACGACAGGTCGGTAGATGTACAAATCTGCAGTTAGGGTGCATGGGATAGATGCTCGTGTTGTTATAACATATGAAAACCCAGACCGTAACTCCAGGTGTAGGTCCAGAATGTTTAGCACGCAGACAGGTTGGTTGCATGCCCTCAGGTGGCCTCCTTCTAACCAACATGCTGCCATCATTGGCGCCAAGGCTGAACCAGCTTTCATCGCAAAATACAACAGAACTCCATCCACCATGCCCTATAATGAGCATTCGCTTGACACCACTGGCCCCAAATGGTAATAGTTTTGTGCCAGTGGAATGCATTTTGCATCGCATCAGCCTCGGAACTGCCCTGGAAATAACGATCTGTAATAGTTCTTTGTGTCACAGTGGTGCCAACTACTGCTCTAATGGCTGCTGCAGATGCAGTAGGATGCGCCGGATCCATACACAGAACACAATGGTCTTTCCTCCTGGGTAGTGCTACGTGGCCGTCCAGAGCCCGGTCTTCTTGCGATCGTACATTCTCCTGACTACCGCTACCAGCTGTCATGGTCAGTGGCTACAGTCCTGCGAAAGTATCTAATACACACAACCGTTACACAGTGTACTTAAGGAAACCTGATCTGCATCCTCATTCTGGCCCTACTTGCGCCACTCGTATGCAACTTGTGCAAATCGGAGTTCATCCTTCAGATGTAGAAGCACGCCTACCAGTTTTCGTTTATGTCATACAACTCCTTCTTGGTGTTGTTATTTCTTTCCATCAGTGTAAACAGAATGCGAATCTTTTTCCAGATTGAAGTACGCCTCCTAACGAGACAGGCACCGGTTCCCTATTTGAGCAAGCTATGCGAATAGGTTTTTTGATCATTATTTCCTAGATTAATGGAGAACTTTACATGACGGATTCCTAGAAATTCGATCAGTCTCTCCATTTTGAGAGCCGTAAAAGCAAATCTGCGTCACTGTAGCGGAAGAAGCTGGTACGTTTCCATATAACTAAAAATACTAAGCACTTCATCTGTCTATTTACCTCTACTGGCCAAAAGGGACTGTCCACTGCTACATCTTCAGATTGTTCGTAAACTGTCCACCTACCAGGTAGTTATGTCACAAAGCGCAGAGTTGTGTCGAGGTTCGGTGACCCGGCCAGTTTGTGGATGGTTTTTAGGCGGTTTTCCATCTGCCTTGGCGAATGCGGGCTGGTTCCCCTTACTCCGCATCAGTTAGGCTATGTCGGCGACTGCTGCGCAAGCAAGTTCTCCACGTGCGCGTACACCACCATTACTCTACCACGCAAACATAGGGGTTCCACTCGTCTGGTGTGAGACGTTCCCTGGGGGGTCCACAGGGGGCCGAACCGCACAGTAACCCTGGGTTCGGTGTGCGGCGGCGGAGGGGTGAAGTCGACTGCCGTAGTCGTCGTGGGATTGTGGACCACTGCGGCTGCGGCAGAGACGGAGCCTCCCCGTCGTTTCTAGGCCTCCGGTTAACATACAACACAATACAATACAATGTCACAAAGTGGCAGAACAGACACTTCATACGTTCAAGGGACTCCTTATGTGGCTTCCTACAGACATACATACAAAAAAAAAAAAAAAAAAAACAGATGATCTGTTTGATAAGTTCATAGGGACGGCCAATATGCACTCGTTTCTTTTGCGAGGGGAACCGGTAGTTAATAAACAGCAATGGCGCTAAATGCCTTCTACCGTACACTGCACAGTGACTTGGGAAATACGAATGTAGATGTAGATGTAAACCATTTGCAACAGTATTGCATTACCTGTAAGAAAATAGAGATGTATTTCATTGTTGAAAGCCTTCTTGTAGCCGAGTATCTACATTCAAACCCGAAAATCTTTTCTCGTATTCTGCCAGCAAACATGCGACTCGAAATAAAAGGCATCCTGTCCAATTTTCAGGGGTTTCTTTTCGGAACGCACTGCAAACAGTTGTGGAGTGCAATAAATTTTTATTTAAGTATTTGAGATGTAATACGCAAACTTCCGCCTCGTACTCCACTAACTTTGGCGACTGGGGCACAACATGATACCATGTCTGGCAAGGAAAGAGATCGGCACATCGCCAGCCAGGACACCACGATTTATTGTCCATTGCATCAGTAACTCTTTCAGAAAGAAACTTGTTATTTCAAAATCTCCGTGTTCAAAGCTCCCAGTCCTACATCAAAATTAACTGCCACAGAGCTATTATATAGATTAAGCAGTTACAAAAATATCGTCATTCCGCTTTTTTTAGTTTTAATCACCGCGATGCCAACAAAATTAAATAATCGCTGTATAGAATTTAATATTCATGAAATATGGTGACATAAATAACAGTCTGTTGCTCTTCGGGAAATATAGATTTCAAGCTCTTCGTTCGGGAGCAGTGCGCTAATGGTTTTTATAACAACTGCTGTATACGGGGTTAGCAACGGATTAAACAGAGTTATGCATTAGGATCAAGTATTAAAACACCGTCGCTTGAATTATTCTTCTGGTGCTCGATCTGTTTGAAATGTTTACATCAGTTTTCTCTTTTTTCTTGCTTCGTACATAAGCAGATTTACACCTTACTTCCCCTAAGTCAAGTGTAATGGATCGTTGTGTAGTCTCAAAATCTCCTGCAGTTGTTTCTCAGCTTCTTCAAGTCTCTTTTCATTAGTTACAGTTTTTCTCCTTTCGACTGTCTATTGCTAGCTGCTCGTTACAATCTCTGGATTCTTATTTTAATCCGTTCTGGAACAAGATATTTTTTCCTTTTTTGATGTTACCTCCTACAGATTTAGAGTTTTCATGGTTTTCTGAAAACGCTTAAAGGATATACTAGGACCCCAGTCGCTATTATGGTACTTTTTGTGTCTAATAACCTCATCGTCGTTAGGACGTTAATATTTCCCCATCAGTATTCTTCTTTATTTGTTTGGACGTTGAATATCAGTGGGCATCAGTATGTTTAAAAATATGGATTTGAATATTTAAAAGTAAAATTTCTTTAAATGTCGAACTGTGTAGCGAGTCTTGGTCTCAGAACGTATGGGAGTAACTGCTTTGGATAACATGCAGTGATATGGATTAAGAAAATGAGAGGAGGAGAAGCACAGTCGTTGAGGAATATTGATTAAGGTTCACAGTTCTCTTGAACATGGAGTGACGTCTTCTATAAAGTGATTCGCGTGATACAAGAGATTGACTGAGTGGGAAAGTAAGTTTACTTCCAGGTGTATAAAGTAATGAAAGGGAACGATAGTCGTTGTATTGCCAGTTACCTTATTATCGGCTGAATCCAGTTGTAAACTACGTGTTCTATAAATAATTGATACCAGAATTAACAGCAAGGTGTACGTCGCGCATCAATGTGTATCTCTAATTAAGGATGAAAAGCGCTTTCTAGGAAGCAGGAATTGCTGCAGAACATGGTCACAGACACTTTAGTGCTTCCAATCGAAATACACGATATGGACACTTGAATCAGAAATGCACGAAACAGAATCTTGAAAGCTTCTGCTCGCATTTTGTTTCCGTCAATCTACTAACTGCCAGAGCTACGCATCCTGCGTAAACTTCCTTATCTCATATTAGTTACGTATCTTCCAGTCTCTGTTTCCCTTTATGGATTTTCCCCGCTACAGCTTCCTTTAATATTGTGGAAGTTATGCTCTGATGTCTTAACACCCTTTGTAGTATAATGTAAGGTGTCTACATGGTTGAGTAGCGGCTCCCCGCTGAGGCTGGAAATGTCAGAAGTAGACTTTTCAGAGCGGTCAGAACAACCCCGGATATGTAGGTTCCTTAGTAGGCCGAGGATAAAAATCCAGTAACCCAATCTGGAACTAGTTGATTTATTTATTTGGTGCGATAGACATACTAGATCAACGGCCCATGGGCAGCAGATGGGATGCTGGAGTCGAACCCATGGTCCTCCGCGGCAATGTCATGAAGTAACCTCGCCTGCAGCTAGCAGGGCTTAGCTCATTCCAAGGGCGAAGCAAGCTTGCGAGGTAAGCATTCCCCGCCGACTGCGGAACTGCATCAGTTGCTGGCGTGGCGTGCAGAACGTACCAGCGAACTGTCTCAGCGACGGCTAATAAAGGGAATGGTGGTATCTGGGAAGTGAATGCTAGCTCTCGACATCTGGCTGGATGCGCCTTAGGACAGTAAATGCTAGCTTAGTCGGTGGTTGTAAAGGTCCAAGCGAAGCTGATCCTGGGTGATATCGTGGTCGGTCTCCTGGCGTGATGGACGAGAATGGCTAGTCTGACGTTTCGACCAGCGGACAACGGAAGAGCGGAGATGCTTCTCCGCAGAACACTGCTATAGCTTGTCACACAGCAGTCGCCGATTCGACGCCTTTTGCCGCTTAGCAGCAAGCACGTAACCGTGCAAGTGTTAGGCATGTTGACAAGGAGGTGCCACACATAACGCGTAGCTCCCCTGTCGCAATGCTGTAGGAACGTCCTTGATTTATGTAACATCGCTGTTCGCAACCAAATCGTCGTACCAACGCACCGAGACAGGCGTGGTCGCAAAATGCTGTGTCAGCTGCTGTCTGCAATCACCTCGGCTGGGCAGCTTGTTTGCATCGGTCAGCGCTGCTGCAATATTGTCTTTCCTTCTAATCGGTGTTTCCCTTGCTGACCTGCAGAAAACTTCATCGCGCCTTATCTTACTTTGTACCTTGTTTTCAGCATCCTTCTGTAGCATCACATCTCAAACGCTGCGATTATCTTCTGTTGCACACCTGTCCTGGTATTTCTATAGTTTGATATATACAGTACATTCATGTTTCGGCTGTTATTTCACATTGTCAAATCGGGAGAAAGGAGATCTGTGACGTTAAAATAGGTGACAAAGAATCCTAAGTCAAAATCGCTAAAATTTCTTTATTGATTACTAATTTCAACATGCTCAAATGTGTGTGAAATCTTATGGGACTTAACTGCTAAGGTCATCAGTCCCTAAGCTTACACACTACTTATCCTAAATTATCCTAAGGACAAACACACATATCCATGCCGAGGGAGGACTCGAACCCGTGCCGGGTCCAGCCGCACAGTCCATGACTGCAGTGCCTAAGACCGCTCTGCTAATCCCGAGCGGCTACTAATTTCAGCTCAATGAGGAGCCGTCTACAGATTTGCTATCTACAGATTTACTTTCTAATTAAGATTGCCTACTGGCTGATAGATTAGTACTCAATAAAGGAAATTTAGCGATTTTGACCAAGTATTTTGATCTACACATCCATTGCCCTGTGAAACTAACATAGCTCCTTAGACAACTGAAGTGATGAACTTGTTCGAGAATTTGATCTTGAAATACGGTTTTAGTTCGTATTGGGTATTTGTAAGATTACAGGCACAATGCGCAAATACAGAGTGCAGTTTTATGGCCCCGCAAGATAATGAATGATCGCAAATGGGCGAAAAATATCTTCAACATCTTTGACCCGGAACACCAGACAAGATTTCCGTCTTTAGAACCGCTGAAGTGACATGTGGTTCTTTCTGAGATGAGAAACGATCAACTGAGACCTAATGGCCAGATGAAGGTCTTTGACGAAAATCCTTCGGATTAAGGGAAAAAAGAGAAACTGAGGAAAACTGTGGTAATGGTTATAAAGTTACATGGTCCACTGTAGTTGTTGTGGTCTTCAGTTCAGAGACTGGTTTGATGCAGTTCTCCATGGCAATCTATAGTGTGCATGCTTCTTCATCTCCCATTGCCTACTGTAGCCTACATCCTTCTGAATCTGCTTAGAGTATTCATCTCTTGGTCTTCCTCTACGATTTTTACCCTCCATGCTGCCGTCCAATACTAAATTGGTAATCCCTTGATGCATCAGTACATGTTCTACCAACCGATCCCCTCCACTAAAGAAATAAATTAAAATTTTAAAATCTTGAAAGTGTTCTTCTATTTATTAGTACTCTGTCTACTGACACTAATGGCCGGCCGCGGTGGCCGAGCGGTTCTAGGAACTTCAGTCAGGAACCGCGCGACTGCTACGGTCGCAGGTTCGACTCCTGCCTCGGGCATGGATGTGTGTGATGTCCTTAGGTTAGTTAGGTTTAAGTAGTACTAAGTTCTAAGGGACCGATCACCTCAGCTGTTAAGTCCCATAGTGCTCAGAGCCATTTGAACCATTTGATACTAATGTAACAACCTGTCAGAAGCCTGAATAAGCACCTTTGCAGCGATAACCATGCAGGAAGAGAGACGGTGACTTTCTGGAAGCTTCCGACAGCAACTTGGAGCCATTCCGACTCCAGTGCCGTGATCCGCTGCGCTAGATTTCTCGGTTGAGGACCCACGGTGCAAACAGTCCGATCAATGTGGAGCCATAGATTGTCTATTGGGCTTAAGTCTGGGGAGTGCGGCGAACTCACACTGGTGCTCTTCGAACTACGCACGTATACTCGTGAGTGATACGTTGCATTTTTCTTCTGGTAGATGTCATCGTGAAGAGGAAAACGAACTGCATGTAGGGGTGGACGTGGTTCGCAAGGATATATTCATACTTAATTTGATCTACTGTGCCGTCCAGAATGACGACATCATACAAGGAATGCCACGAAATTATTCCACATTCCATAACGCCCCTTCTTGTTTACTTTCAGACGTTTCACGCCGTACACGCCAACGGCCATATGTCCAATATAGATCAAACTATGACTCGTCTCTAAAGGCCAGCTGTTGCCACTCAATGGCCGTCCAGTTGTGATGCTGGCGTGAAAATTCCTGCCTTCGTCGCCAAGAACATCAGTCAACGTGGTTGCATGAACCAGGAGTCTGCTCTGGAGGCCCGTACACAGCAACGTTCGCTGAACAGTCATTGAGCAGACACCGTTGGTAGCCCCTTGGTTGATCCAGGTGGCCAGTTATCCAACAGTTGCACACCTGTAGCCAGTACAGGTATCCGCAGCCATCGTTCACCCCCGTCCACTGTGGTCAATGGTGCACCACAGTAACGTCGTCGCCGGTTTAGGACAGGGCTAGTTTTGCCATGTTTTGTATACTGTGATCGAGGTGGCATGCGAACAGTTTAGAATGTTAGTAATTTAGAAAATGCTTCCACCTTTGGCCCGAAAACCAATGATCAAGATCGTTTGGACGTCACATACCGCGTGATCAAAAGGCCACTGTAAATTTGAAGACTTAATAAACCACAGAATAATGTAGATAGAGGGGTAAAAATTGACACGCGTGTTTGGAATGACATGGGCTTTTATTAGAAAGAAAAGAAAAACAAAGTTCACAAAATTTCCAACAGATGCCGCTGGAGAGCAAAACGTCAGTAACTGCCCCCGTGAAGGATGAGAGGTACGCCGATATGTTACAGAATCGCATCATCCCTAGCCTGGCTGATAAACACCTGCTGGAACATACGATGTTTATGCAGGATGGCGCTCCACCCCATATTGCTAGATGCGTGAAAGATCTCTTGCGCACGTCGTTTGGTGGTGATCGTGTGCTCAGCCGCCACTTTCGTCATGCTTGGCCTCCCAGGTCCCCAGACCTCAGTCTGTGCGATTATTGCTTTGTGGTTACCTGAAGTCGCAAGTGTATAGTGTATAGTGATCGATCGACATCTCAGGGATGCTGAAAGACAACATCCGACGCCAATGCTTCACTATAACTCCGGACATGGTTTACAGTGCTGTTCACAACATTATTCCTCGACTACAGCTATTCTTGTGGAATGATGGTGGACATATTGAGCATTTCCTGGAAAGAACATCATCTTTGCTTTGTCTAAATTTGTTATGCTAATTATTGCTATTCTGATCAGATGCAGCGCCATCTGTCGGACATTTTTGAACTTTTGTACTTTTTTTTTTGTTCAAATAAAACCCAATGTCGTTCCAAGCATGTATGTTAATTTGTCCCTCTCTATCTACATTATTCCGCGATTTGTCCAGTTTTCAAATTTATACTGACTTTTTGATCACCTGGTATATCTTTCCGTTTACGCATCATGACAGTCTGTACTGTTTTCCGCGTCCCCCCTGCCTCGACACGCACCATATACCCTCCACTGCTGGTTTTGCCACCTGCCCTCGGTGAGTAGTTATTGTATGTTGACATCGTACATAGGCGGTTGTCTCATTAAATTGACCGGACCGTGTAATTTATTGCTCCACAAGCAGGATGAAACTGAACTCCAAGAAGAAGACTACTATCTTGCTACTCCTCTATTTTTTAATGGGTTTTGACCCGCCTGTTTTTACTGGCTGACCCGAAAGCGCCTTACCCTTAGGGAAGCGCGGCAGCAGGGGTAGCAAAGGAAATGGTGCAGTGAGCGGTCCGGACGCCGCCCGGCGGAACCGCAACGGCCGTGTAGTAAGAGCGGAGAGCGGCGCGCCTTAAAACGGACCGCGGCTAAAAGCTTCCGCAGCGCCTGGTCTGCCCTGCGCCGCCTGGGCAGGCTGCTGGCTCTCTGGCGGCCCACCCCACACCACCCACACCACCCACACCGCCCCCCTTCCCTGCTGGCTGCGCCGCCTCCACCGTTACCGCAGACTAGCGCCGCCAGATGTTCTCACTTTCTTCCACTCACCCCTCCACTGTCTCCCTGCCCCCCCCCCCCCCCCACCGGAGCTCACCCACACTGGCGATGCCTTTACAGCCGATTCTTTGTTTTCTTTGTTACCGTTTCCCCCTTTTCTGTGTTCAACGTGTCTTAATTGTCTAGTATTATTGTTTGCCCTCAAACGTCACGTTGATATTTAACATATGCTAATTTAGTCTCACGCATATCCGTAAATTATACTCATGTATCGCAAATGAGCCTCCTATAACTGAATAATGACCAAGTCATTTTTAAGGGCGAATTTTTATGAATCAAATTCTCACCAGCCAAATATTTACCAAAAAACGTTTCATAACACCTATACTTTAGCAGCTCAGTGTTTTCATGTAAAAGAGATCAATCATCAACCCCAGCTCACTTATCAGTAGAAGTCGTCCCTATCCCTCTACCTCCCCCCCTCCCCCTCACTTCTTCCTGGCCTGGTTTCATGCACTGATTCGGTTGGGAAGGGTGTCACGAAACCGTAGAACTCAGTCCTGGGCTATCTGACACCGATCTGTCCTAATTGGTCCTTGATATCCGGGATACTGGCACTGGGACAGTGGTCACAGCCGAGCTGTGACGATGATGTTTGGTTTGTGGGGCGCTCAACTACGCGGTCATCAGCGGCCATACACACTCCATATTTTTACACAGTCCATATTTTTACACAGTCCATATTTTTACACAGTCAAATCTAGCCACTATCATGAAACATGATGATGTTGAAATGATGAAAACAACACAAACATTCAGTACTAGGGCAGAGAAAATTCCCAACCTGTCCGGGAATCGAACCTGGGACGCCCTGAGCCAAGGGCAGTAACTAGAACACGAGATGCGGACGACATCCGAACTGATCCCACACATGTTTTATAGAGGACAGAGCTGCGGATCTTGCTCGCCACAGCAGTAGCTCAGCATCATGAAGACAGTTGCCAGAGATTTGTGCCATGTGTGAAAGAGCACTGTCCCAATGAAAAATGGTACCACGCTACTGACCCAATGAAAAATGGTACCACGCTACTGTCGTAACATATATTGGCGCGAGATATCCATGAAGTACCGTTGTGACGTAAGAGTTCCCCCAGTCACTACCATTCGTGACCTGAAGCTATACCCGATGGCTTCCCACCGCACAGTGCCAGGAGTACCACCATTGTGTCTTCCCAAAATAGTGGAAAACTGGGACCCCTCTCCAAACTGCCTTCATTCTCGTTGATGACTGTCATCCGGGATAGTGAAGAACCGAGATTCGTAGGTGAAAATACAATGCCGCGTCATTCATAGGTAGTCCTGGTAACAGCACTACTTTAAACTACGCTTGAGGCAAATTATTCCCTACTTCCGTTGCCACTAGTCTCCAATCATCTGTTAGGAATGACAGAGTGTATTGCAGGGAGTTCATTACTCGTTCTCGGATAGCACTCATACAAGTTAATGGGTTACAGTATGCATGGTGCACAGTGTGGCGATCCTCCCTGTTGGTGGTCAGATGTGGTCAGCACCCCTTTACGAGCTGTATGCCTGCCCTAACATGCCCATCAAGTGCAATATCGGTCAATTATCACAAATGATCCACAGCTCTGGATGTTGGTCGATTCAATCACAGTATTCAGTCAGCATCTAACGCTGTTCACGCCTCATATACGGCCTTCTGGGCGTCGTAACAGAACTAAACACGAACATACTCATGCACTATGGTGACCATTCTGTTCGATGGTATATATGTGTACAAAGCTACATTGACATCCGACATTTTTTGTCGTGCACTTTCGGCTAAAACCGATACGACACAAGCACGAGTCCCAAGTATTGGCGTAAGCGACGTTGGGACCTGCTCGCCGGCATTGCGGTGTTGGTTCCTCTCAAAGTCAGGACACACTTCTTGTGTCAGGCAGCCCATATTTAAGTAGATGTTACGTAACAAGCAACACAACAGAAAGCATGTTACTTTCTCAGGCACAGTTCGGTAACCAGTTTACGGTTTTTGCCTGGCGATGCACAGAAAACCTTGTAGAACAGTTAACTGCTGAGAGCTATTGATCACCATCAACTCCATGAATTTATGAACACGCCAAACATGCATGGGCTTCTCATCCAAGAGCTTCATTATAGGTTTATACAGGGTGTCCCAATACGAATGGTCTCTATTCAAGGATTAGGCAGGAACGACCCCCGAAACAAAACGTCTTTAAACGTGGAATCCAAAAGGCATACCTTAAGACCTACGAGCATTTTTTCATTTTCATTACTGTGAAATACTTCTACTCAACAAGTGCTCAAGCATATAAGGAATGCATTATGGAGCCCACGTTTACTATACGACGTTTGTTTGTTTCCGATCATACTATGTACACCCAAAATATGGAAAACAAAGACCTTGCAGTAGGAGTTTTGTTCCACAGATTCGAAGATGAACAAGTACTTCATAAGTTACGCATTTTAGAGCCCATCTTTGCTGGACTTCTGTGCTTCCAATGATCGCTCCTGTTATATCCCTGAATACTGGCCGTCCCTCCTGGGATGTCTTGTTTCTTTAGTGTGAACAGCATGATGTTAAGCGAAGCAGCTCCTTCCATTTACAATGGTCTTATGAAAGTCAGTCTTATGCAAAGAGGAGCAGCGAATTAGTACAACGAGTCTTTTCGACAACGACTAATGTTTATGAAATATCCGCAAGTATTCCACCACTTACTGCAATCATATGTTTCTAACCTCTCGCGAGTCATATTTTATACACGATCCAGTCACATTAATGCGACTACCGCCTAAGTCCGAGTCAGAGTGCTAGAACCACTCACGGACAGCAAATAGCGGTACTAGCATCTAGGATACATAAATCGTGTCAGGGGTAGGTGGAAAACACGGAAACGGAGCGATTTGTCTCACGTACCCATTCGTATTCGAGTCGAGGCTGGAAGCATCTTCGAAATGACTAAGAATGTAAACTAAAATTACAATGAAATCCAGACTTTTAGCTGCTTACAGGCGTTGATAAATATCAACGGGGGAAAGTTGAATATAGTGCGCAGGGGAACTACAAATGTAGTACGGGACAATAAGTTGGGAACGTGGGTCTCACGGGGAGCGTGCCAGAGATAAGTCCCTGCAGTCGCACTATCCTGTGTGTCCTCGGCGGCTCAGACGGATAGAGAGTCTGGCATGTAAACAGGAGATCCCGAGTTCGAGTCCCGGTCCGGGCATACATTTTCAACTGTACCCGTTGTTACAGCTCCATACATCCATTCTGACTGCTGTACACCACCGACAATGACCAGTACCACAAATGTATAACCACTGAGTGGTGGCAGGTGACCTTTTCAGATGAATCACGTTTTATGCTCCACAGCTGTGAAACGTCTGAAAGAAAATACCCTGCAACAATCGCCGGCAGGGTCCATGCCGGAGGAGGGAGCGTTAAC
Source organism: Schistocerca gregaria (assembly GCF_023897955.1). Lineage (NCBI taxonomy): Eukaryota > Metazoa > Arthropoda > Insecta > Orthoptera > Acrididae > Schistocerca > Schistocerca gregaria. The sequence goes on from NC_064923.1 coordinate 511,088,062, forward strand.
GTCCGTAGGACATGTTTTCGTGGCATTCAAATGGTTCAAATGGCTCTCAGCACTATGCGACTTACTGCTTTGGTCATCAGTCGCCTAAAACTTATAATTTATTTAACCTAACTAACCTAAGGACATCACACACATCCATGCCTGAGGCAGGATTCGAACCTGCGACCGTAGCGGTCGCTCGGCTCCAGACTGTAGCGCCCAGAACCGCATTTCGTGGCATTCCTTCTGTGATCTCGTCATTAAGGAAGGCATGGGGTTTATGTCTACCCCAACACGTTTCTTCCCTAGACGATGGTATCTACCAACAGGACACTGAAATGCATCACACACTGTGGGTGCGTGGTTCGAAGAGCACCAGGATGAGTTTACCACACTCCCCTGGCCATCAGACACATCCGATCTAAATCAAGTCGAGACTCTGTGTGTCCACTGCGATCAGGCTGTTAGCGACATGAACCCTCTACCAAGAAATGTAGCGCAGCGGTCACGTCACAGGAGTTCGCATGGCTCCACATCCTTGTCAGTACTTTCTGGAACGTCACTGAATGTCTTCCTGCATGTCTTGCAACGCAGTGGTTATCCAGGCTTTTGACAGGTGGTCATATTTACGTCACTGCACAGCATAGAATCACCTGAGTGCTCGTGTTATTGTGTTGTCTAGCGTATTCCAAGTGAATATGGAATGATTTCTTTAAAACCAGAGGCGCCGATTTCGTGCCTTGCCTCATTATAGTCTGATTCCTTCCCTATCGAATGGAAACGCTTTGCCATTGTGCCGTATGCGTGTCGGTATGATTACAGGTGTGGGACGTTATGTTTCTACAAAATGGGAATGTTATTTTAGAGGATCGGGAGTTAACTCGTCATGAGAAGAATTCCGTAAGACCAAACAGGTGACGTCGTCGACAACCGCCGGTATTGCGACAGGTGCACACACTGTCATTTTCCAGCCTTGAAAATGACAGGGTTCACTTGTCGAAATATCGACGGTTTTCGACGCTGTCACTCGGTTGCATTCCCGTACGTTATTTGAACATTGTATACGCCAGGAGAAATGCAGGTCTCATTGATGAAGATGTTTCTCCAAGACGAGACCAGCCACAATAAGGTCTTAATCACTTTACTAACAATGGCAGCTGTAATAATGTTCTGCTACTTTCGTAATTAGTAGAAAGCGTGTAAAAGTTACTTTAGTTTCCCCTTCTGCCTCTAACAGACAAGGCATGTCGATCTGTTGTGACCTCATTTCCATGTTGTAACTTGCTGTCCTGTGTCTCTCTTCCTCTTGAGTTTGTCTTTGGGTTTCTAGTTTATTCCATTCGTTCAGGTGTTCCTTCCACTTTTATTAACTTTCTTCTACTTCGTGATTAACTGCAAAAACGTTTAGTTCTTGTTTAATGTTTTCATCAGCAGTCCCTTCCAACTAACTGCAGTCTTTGACTACTTATAATAATCCCATTTCAGGCAACTGAACACGCTTGGAATCTTTCTTCGTAACACCGAATTCACTGCCGTACATCAGAACAGGTGCAGGCTAAATCTTATAAAATTTCATTTTTATCTCTCATTCGTGTATCCACACGTATGGCTGTAATACCTAAATCTGGTGCTTGTATACTGTTCTCAGGTTCTGTCCCGATGGTACTGGAACAATTCTTACAGGACATACAAAATACCATTTAGTGCTAGTTTAGATACATAGTCATTAATATGAATTGAAATAGGAAGATCTCGAATGTGTACCAACGGCGATTTGTAATTTCTTATTGTGTTACCAGTAGGATTTTTATGGCATATTACTTCCATGTATCTTGCGTTAGATTTTCGTCTTATTTCAATGTACTGTGAGTGTAAAATTTGTTTTATGTGGGAATCTGTTCTCTGTTAAGCCTATGTAACTTTATACAAGGGTACGAATTAAACTTATCTATGCTCTGAGTTATCGAAACAAACTTTATTCTAACATTTACAGTGTTGAGATGGTTGTATAGGCGCGTTCCGAGAGTCAATAAATTAAAAAGCAGTGACTCTTTTGTATTTTTTTAGTGTCCTGCTTGTAAGTCCATATATATACTTAGCTTCGCTAAAAGTAATGTAGCTCCGTACGTAACTGAAGTGCTGAACTAGCTCCAAAATCTGATCTCCACTCTGGGTGTAACCCAAAGAATGACACTGATTCGTTTTATTTACTTGTGTTTTAAAATTGATATCGTCTCCCGTTGAGTATAAACGACGTATAGTTTTTTTAGATGATCTCCGTCACTTGCCATTAATACAATGTCATCAGCCTATTGCAATATCTAATATAGCTATTCTTGTCTACATAGAACATTACTGGTGTTTATTCTTCCATTTTAAAAAATAGGCGATAAACTACACCCTTCATACTTGATACACTTTGATACTTTCAGTAAGCGAATAATACCACCGATTAATAACTAGGTTAAGAGGCGACAAAAGTAAATTTCATGCGCTAACAATAGACGTCACCTTCACATTCTGAAAACTGATTACAACTTACTGCAGGAAATTGACTTTTATCGCTTCTTATTATTAGTCACCAGTTATTACCCACTTATAAAAGTATACGAAACAAAAAAAAGCTTAATTTAACGTCTATTTTTTAAATATTTATATTAACGGTGCGATCCGTAAATGGAAAGAAACACCAGAAAGGATCTATACAGGCAAAAATAAAAGGTCATAAGGTTCCAAAATTTAGAGTGTTCTCAGTCATGTAACAGCCTTTGTTAACTGAGTAAGAACTTATACTAAGAACAGAAATGTTCAACTTCGGCTCAAGAGATAGTTGCATTAGCAGCCTGTAAGAAATATAGAGAGATTTGAAGATTCAAAGAGTGCTCATAAAACAATAACATTCTGTATCTATGCGCACAACATTAGGCAAAAAATCATCAGGTAGCGAATTAAGGACTTCACACAGGAATGTCTGAAGTGAGATGACCGCATATACGTAACAACGGGGAAGTAAGGTACCAGACTGAGGTTCTTTAAAATAAGGAACCATTCATCATGCATATTTTCTCTTAAAAAAAAACATTCATCTACCGTACTTTTGAGTATTATTCGTTAGTCAGTGTACGTAAAAAATTCATGTAAGGGCTGAAACTGAATGCATTTTTCAAAAATACGTGAGTCTCCATAAAAATATTTAGTGTGCGTCAGACCTTTAAGAAAATGCCAACAAACCCCCATATTAGATTTAGTTAGCTCTGGAAAAACTAAGCGGTTCCGTTATAAGATGAGTCAAGAGACACACTGCTTCGTCGTACATCGTCTTGTTTAGTGATTATGCCGACAAAAGCAGAAAATACTGACTTGATTGGCAGCAGCCGATCCGTTTACCGTCTGTAAAAGGAAGTTGATGACATAGACAGTGGTGCAACCATGCGTCTTCCAACACCCACCACTCGTTTTCTTGCAGAGAGGAGATGTGCCTGTGGTTATGGATAAACTTCTGTGGATAAATATTAATCAGCTAGGAAATAGTGAAATAAGAAACCACCTGACTCAAGTTGTCCCTTAGTGAGAAATTACTCTTTCTGAGGAACTGAATGGATGCATCTCTGAAACTTTCCTTTTACACGTCCTTTCACACTTTCTTATAGATATGTCGCTTACAATTCGTTTGCCTCTCATATTCCATCATAAGACGTCGTATTGGTTTGTAGCTAAAATGACGGTGTACTGTTCGTGATAAAATTCGTGGTCTAGTGGCTAGTGTTATCACCTCTAGATCATGAGGTCTCGGGTTCGATTCCCGACCGCGTTGGGTGTCAAGTGAGGTGGTAAAAGTCATGAAGTATCTCATAACATCGTCTCGGACGTCCTTTCGCCCAGCGTAGCGCAGCAGGTCGTCGTGTCAAGGATTCAACTAGTCGTTGGAAAACCCTTGCAGAAATATTGAGCCATGCTGCGTCTGTAGCCGTCCAGAACTGCGAAAGTTTTGCCGGTACAGGATTTTGTGCACGAACTGACTTCTCTATTACGTCACATTAATGTTTGAGGGGAGTCATGTCGGGCGATCTGGGCGGCCAAATCATTCGCTCTATTTGTCCAGAATGTTCACCAAACCAATCGCGAACAACTGTGGCCCAGTGATGTGGAGTACTGTCATCCATACTAATTCCATCGTTGTTTGGGACCATCCCATAAAATTCGTGAATTGCTGCAAATGGTCTCCAAATAGCCGAACACAACCATTTCCAGTCAATGATAGGTTCAGTTGGACTTGAGCATCCAGTCCATTCTATGTAAAAACTGCCCACGTCATTACAGATTCACCACCAGTTTGAATTCTGCCTTGTTGACATCTTGGGTCCATGGCTTCTTGGGTTCTGTGCCACATTCGAAACCTACCATCAGCAATCGGGACACATATGACCAGGCCACGGTTTTCCAACGTCTTGGGTGCAACCGATATGACCACGATTACAGGAGAGGCTCTGCTGGTGCTGTCGTAGTATTAGCGAAGGCAATCCCGTCGGTCGTCCGCTGCCATAGCCCATTAACGCCCAATTTCGCCGCCTGTCCAAACAGATACGTTCATCGTACGTCCCACATTAATTTCTACGCCTATGTCTAGTAGTGTTGCTTGTCTGTTAGCACAGACAAACTCTGTGTAAAACCACAGCTCTCATTCATTAAATGAAAGAGGTCGGCCACTGCGTTGTCCGTGGCGAGAGGTAATGGCTGAAATTTGATGTTCTCGGCACACTCTTGACACTGTGTGGAGCTCGTGGCCAAAACTATTGCCCCAATGAGACACTACGGAAATGATTTAAATTTTTCCCAGAGCACTGAATTGTTAGACAAGTTATATCTCTAAAGGGAACAAGAGATTTTTGGCCACTTAAGAGTGTGTCATTTATTGTACTGGTCAAAAATAAGCACTCTCTCCCTCATATCGGAAATATTCACGTGTAAGAAAGGATAAAACATGTTGTTTCATGCCATGTTGTTTCAGTATTGCAACCGAGCGACTGATGTCGCCGTAAGGAGGAGTGCGTTTTGAATTTAATTGTAGAACATGTTTCAATTTGTCCCTTTTTCCCTGGAGGTTAAAATGGATGTTGCTGTAATCGACTAAATCGCTGTAGGATAACATACTGCTACCAGACTAAAAAACTCTTGCTTTCTGAATGACTTAATATTGACATTTTTCAAAGACGACGTATTTTAACTTCCTCCAACTTCATATCATAGACACTCAGCAATATCCTTTTAGAGGGTAGTCTTCAGCACTTGGAATATCTTTATGGATAGGAGTACTGCTGTCATCCATTTAGTCATCAGTCGCACCACAATAACAAAAATTTACAGAGGGAAAATACGTTTTTTATAATATTGATGAAATTAAAAATAGAAACTACCTATCCTCCACCTTTGTCTGTCGCCCTTTCATTTTGCTGATTTTTCATCAAAGGCTGTCTGTGTATTGCAGATCGTTGACGACGAGAGACTGATTGTGCTTCTACGACTCCAGATACTGAAGCAAGACTAAAATCTGAAGGATTCCGCAGCGTTACTGGTGGTTTATGAAGGTAAGTCCATAAATAAGGATACATAATGGCCGGAAAACAAACTATCATCTCTGTCACAACCGTAACTCGTCGGATACAAACTTATCTCAATATCCGTTTCATGTAAATAGGCCATCAGTTTGTGAACCATTTACAAACTGAAGAAAGGTAATGTACCTTGTAAGGCCCACAGCAGTGAAAAATGTCGTGTTGTTACGGTGTTCTGAAGGATACGCATTATTCCGACAGTAAATTTGTTCGATCCCTCCCTTTTAATCGCTGCATAATTTTTGGATCTTAGTGTCCTTTTGAAATATTAATCCTGACTGAAGACGATGTTAATTTTACTCTCTGTGCGCACTAGTTCTGATAAACTAATAAACGTAATATACTTAGATGAAATAAATGTATTTATTGAGTAATTAATGGCTCCAAACTGAATGACCCCCGCATGTAAATAGCCAGATACAATATCTCATTAATCAAAGAAAATTGTAGCTATAATTTACGCGCAGTTCATATAAATGCGTGGCAGACGTTATCATTGGAAGAATAGCGACGATGCGATGAGTAAACTTAGAGAAACTACAGTATGTCCTACAGAGATAGTGTTATAGTTCTACTGCTTTTATTGTATGCCTCGTGTAGGGATCAGGGGAATGTAATAAGACATTAGAGTGTTTGCGGAAGCAAGTATACAGTCTTTTACCACATACCTTACATAAGTGGAATAGGGTAGATAATGGATTATATTCGTACAATGAACCCTTTACTATGCATTGTACAATGGTTTACAAAGAATACACATATATGTAGATGCAGACATAAATTGACTGGTGTCCATGTGGGCGCTTGTAGCACTATATTTATGTGAAGTGATTGTGTCATCTTGACCTCCTGGCCATGAAATCAGTTAATTCAGTAACATGAAGAGGAGCCGTGTTTGTGTCTTCGCACCAACGTGAGAAAGATCCCCGAAAAGCACGTTGTTCACATATTATTTACCGTAAACACAGACTGTGTGAAAGCAGACGCGCGTGAGACAATGTCAGCGATCATTTTACACCTCTTGTTCTTTGTTGGGCCATGCATTGTTTTGGGGTTAGCGTGAAGTGTTAGAAATAGGATTGACTATAAAGGGGCTCTTTATTAATATTCATTTGTAGCTTTCATTTCTTGTTTGGCGAAATAAATTTGTGTGCCTTGCACCACTTGATCACACGTAATGTGATATGTAGATTGTTACACTTGATATTCCTGGTGAACCAGACGTCAAGCAAAGATTTACACATGTTTTTCAGGGATACCGTCTGAGTGTTTTGGTATAAGGGACTCACTGTCTCTGGTAACTCGTTTCAGATTAATAATTTAATTACGATTATTTGCGTTTGTTAATGCAGTCACTTCTGTTCCTCTGAAAAAAAAACCTTCAGAGTAGTGAAGAAGCCTGTAAAACGCAATAACTAAAACTTACAAAGCACAGAACAGAGCAATGCATGAACTCTCAGACTAGGACAACCAACATTTGATCATGGTTTTAAGGGAAATAACCAACAACTGACCACGAACTTAAGGAATGTTTAAGGGAGATTTGGTAGCAATACATTTCAACCGCAGAACTGCGTCGCATTTCCTTGGAATAGGTGACAATGAACAAGCAAGTATAAATATACTCGAATATTTTGCTTACTTTTACTCTGTTATCTCACATAGTATCAAAATTTGGGTAACTTCAGAAACTAGAGGATAAGAAAGATTTTAGAGTGAAAAACCGTGTAGTAAGATTCCTTTGCGATCTGAATTCAGAATTGAATATTATACTCAACCGCTCTACATATGTTTGTTATGTTTTCTGACATCTTCCACACATAGGACAATCCTATAATTTTTGGGTCCTTGGAAAGAAAATTAAATGTAATCTAAACAAAGCAATTTATACATTCATCACGTAAATACTCAAAAATGATCACAATATAAACAATTTTGCACATGTATATTTTGTGTACCTAGAAGTACTTACTTATAGAAGCTGCCGAATTGTGCAATCTTATGTCTTTCTGTGTATATATTTTTTTAATCTTTGCAATTATTATTAAAATTGATTTCAGTCATAAACTCTGAATTAATGAGTGCGAGGCTGCTGCTACTATTTCTCTGAACAGTCCACTTATGTTTGTAAAGAAAAATACCTCTTTCGAAGAGTTGCGAAATATTGTTGTGGGGGTCAACTGAGAAACAAGTAACGTAACTAGCTTGTTTAAACATGAACGTCCCTATAAGTAATCCCTTTTCGTTAGTCCTTGGTTCTTCCGTGTGTTATTTGTAGCACGGCTGCTGACTCGTACGAGGCAAGCGCTCCCTTGAGTTACCAGTCCTGCCAGAGAAACATGTAAACAACCCCTTCTCAGGGTCCCTCGAGACAATTAAGCTACGTCATTCCTTCCACGTTCTTGACATTAACTTGATAGTCTTCTTTCCGTAGAAGCGCGAACACAGAGTAGACTGTCGACAGTAGCAGCGACTATTGTACGAAAAGTTTTGGATACCTGTTAGTCATGAAGCTTAAACTGTCGATAGTACTTCGCAGGATTAATGTTTACGGCAGTTATCACTGACGAAATATACGGGAGAAACAGGTTGTCAAGAACTGCAAGGATTGAAAACATATTGCTACTGTGGGGGAGATCCTGGGGAATACGGGAGATTTAGTCACCCTACAAAACGTACTGTGATGCGGTTGCAATCGATGAGGGAACAGCTCGGCATAATGTCGTTGTGCCGCTCTCCCACCGCTTTCGGTGAACCAGTACACGACCTGTATATCGGCCAATTCTTCATCAGTAAACCTAACCATAGTACTTTCGTGTATCGTTGTTAACGAACCATTAACACTGGCCGGTCAACAAAATCCCAGACAGAATCGAGCAGTCCGGAGGCATACCTGAAGGCAACGAGTTAAATGTAGATTATTGTCGTCGACAGCAAGTACCATGACCGAATGGAAACCTGAGCCACAGTACATGCCGTCAACACCTGCGCTGTCGTGCGCTTTTTTTCGGTACAATACAGATGCACAGCTAAACGAGGCAAGAAACGAAACGAAATAAAATAGCTCTGTAACGACACGTCACAGATTGCTGGCCACTTACACCAAAGTACTCGCAAAACATCCCTGAGTAACCGCTGTAAGTTTGAAGGTGAAGTTCTGGTTCATTCCGTATAAATACTATTATTCCGTCATAGTTTCTTTCTAATAGTCCTCTAACTACATTTCTGCCGGTCTTTCAGTTTATTTTAGTGTTTTTGGATAGATAACAGACACATGTAAATAATTTTATAGGCATAGACAGGCACCGGCGGCGCTACATCAAATAAGATACGAAGAAACTGCACTCTATACAAGGTACTTCACTCAGGTAGCGACTTGTACCGAAAATAGCCATATATCAAAATGTATATGTGGATTTGAAATAGTCTTACCCCTCCCCCAACAATCCATCAGCAGTAGCGCGGAGGGTCTACAGTCCCCAAGGACCATGTACATTAAATGTACACCATACAATATTGAAAACAATTTGTGCGTTACCTAAAGGTTTACAGTTTCTCAATGCATTTTAATCAGAGTTACAGGTACACTGGCAGCAAAATGTGTCAGATGGAAACGTAGGCCTGGAGTTCACTAGAGCAGTTATTTCAGTTTTATTTGTTGGAACAAGTAAAATAAGTATGTATTACATATCTGCCACGATTCAAAACTCGTGAAATCTGTGTAGAGTGTTTGAGGATCTCTGACAGAGTCAATCCTAACGTCCAACGGATCCACGCTCGTTCTGAGGCTAAGCGGAGACATTGTTGTTCACTATTATATCTATCTGTTATTGAAAACCATTCTTTTGGGTTGAAATGTCAATGCACCATTTTGAAAAGCTCTTTCAAATGTCAATCCGGCTCCGTAGCTCAGTGGTCAGCGTGCCTGGTTGCTCTGCGGAGGGCCCGAGTTCGATTGCTGATAATGCCATGGAGTTTTTCTTGGTGGGACGACTGGAATGGGGTGCACTCATCCTTGTGACGCCAACTGAGGAGCTATTTTCTAAGAAATAGCATCTTCAGCGTCAAGAGAACCGACACCGGCCGCGACAGCAGTGTGCTGACCCCATGCCCGTGCAACTGGATCCAATGACACCAGTGAAACGGCTGTCAGTCGGAACCTATTGGCTCGTAAGGGTCAGAACAAGGCGCTTTGGTTGCTTGCTTTCAATTACAAATTCTATCCTTCATATGCATCACTGAAGAATTCCCCTTGTTTTCTGTAAGGGAACCACCCTAAGGTTTGTCACTTAGCGCTCCTGCGACTTTGGAAATTCACTACTCATTGAAAAACACGTAACAAAACAGGGAATTGCAGCTATTCCAAATCGCCCGAGGTAGATGATGTGATTGTGATGTGGAAAAGCGAAGGAACAACCGCCGTTTAACCATGACCTCTGAAAGCCGGAACCCTGTGGGATACAGTCGTTTCACTGTACACAATAGTCGCCACAACAGACCACTAGAGAACACTGCTTTTATGAGAGTCAGTCCAGATGTAAACTAATAACATCATACAACAAATATTAGAAAATGTGTTACTAGAGATGGGGCAGTCCTTAACGCTTATCAATTCAACGTCATTAGAATAAAAGAAACTTTAGAAGTGTTACCACAACCACAACTGACATTACGAGTTTTTGTTAGTGATCTGAATTTGAACACTCTATTAACCAAACTAAGCCTGTGTGTCTGTTAGAGACTCGACAATGCGTAACGAGAGGTTAAATATCGAAGTTTTTACCAGCATCAGTTTACAAGGCCGAATTACAGAAAGTTTAGCACTGCACAGGGAACCCCATGAAGATTATATTGCCCTTAAAAGTGTCCACGAGAGGTACGCAATAAATTGCAACGCACAATTGTGAAATGCCATGAAGTAAAGTTGTGGTGATGGACTGGAAAGGCCGGCCGAGGTGGCCGTCCGGTTCTAGGCGCTACAGTCTGGAACCGCGTGACCGCTACGGTCGCATGTTCGAACCCTGCCTCGGCATGGATGCTGTGATGTCCTTAGGTTAGTTAGGTTTAAGTAGTTCTACGTTCTAGGGGACTGATGACCTTAGAAGTTAAGTCCTAAAGCGCTCAGAGCCATTTGAACCATTTTGGACTGGAAATAGAACCCAGTACATATATGAATTATAAACTAAGCACAATCAAATGTCAGATATTAAATATGTTCACCAACAGCATGATACGGATACCTGAAACTACAATACAGATTATTTTTGTCTGGCGTGGATTCAAACCCAGCACCTTTGCGTTGTAGCTACGAATGGAATTGAAACATTTATTGTTTTGTTTTTTTTCACCACATAGTGATGTGCACATGTTCGGGTGAAGGTAACGCAATGAATAGCATTGTGCTGCCTGGGTGTCCAACTCCACGATATCGTCGATGCTGACCTCATGCTAAGGGATGTCAGTTATCAGATTCTCTTTCCATAGTAGTTACAAGCACGCTGTTCGTAGAGAACTGGATGAGTTTGGCAATGTGAGGAAACTACGAAATGTGAAGACATTGTCAGCTCTAAGGGTTCAAATTCAGAGAAAATTTGGGATTGGAGCTCGAATCGCGGTCCAGTGCCAATATTTTTAATATCTGAAAACCACTTTAAATAAGAAATTAAGGTCCTATGACTTTACATGACGATTAGTTATTACCAGTGTAAGAAAGCTGAGTAGAGACCGAGCCCATGTCAGCAGCGACTACCGCCTCTGACAGCCAAAACAAATCCAACTCTGTTCCAGTCAGTAGTGAATGGACATGTTTAATGTTGATCTGGCAACGCAGCACAGTCCTGCGTTCTTTACTTAGCGTTACTTTAGGTGAAGAAGGTATACTTGTGGCTGTTAAAATCTGGTACCCCCAGCGGCCGTCGAACCCTCACCCGAGTCATTACAGGTCAGTCTCAGTCAAACCAACCAGCGAATTTCATATCTGTTAGCATCATGTTTCTGTCACAATGGGTTACGCAGCACATGGTACGAGAAGTGTTGACTTCCACTAAAGGTGTTGCGCTGAATATCCTATTCGTGGTCTAGTGGTCAACGTCATATAGCGCGAACGCAAAACAGCCACACCAAACTCCTCCTTTTTCTTTCTTTTTTATGGCTGTTCCATCTGTCTGCTAGGAGTATCAGTTTCAAAGAAGGTCAGACACAGTTTCGTTCATTTTCAACTAAGCCATTAATACAAAAATCTTGTACAAACATCTTTGTGAAAGGGATCCTGGCTGTTTGACGTAGTAAAACTAATTTCGGTGCCATCAGCCAGCGGCCGCTTAATAACGACCGGTGTCCACAAAATCCATCGCGATGCTTCTGGCATAGAGCCTATCCTATGCTCTCCATGGAACTTTTCTGCGCTGGAAGTAGCAATTATATTATTATGTAACGTTGCGTATGATACAATACTTTATTTCAGCATGCTCTGTGGCGATTTTGTATGGGATGTTGTTATAATTGTATTTAACTATGGTCTTATTTTCTTCGAGTATAGCTCGTCCCATGACAACTTGAATATTTCTTAGTTTTCATATTATGAGGAGCGTCGTTTATGGATTAGAAAATGGAGTCTAAAGTGGAGTACAGTCTAACATTTGTCACACTGTGTTCTCTCTGTGTTTAAAAAAGGGGTGAACGTAGTGAGAACAATTCGGTACACCTGTGTCCTGTATGGAGTGAGTGCTATCCAGAAAATCAAGTTGTATCATTTCAAGTATGGTCGTCTTGAGAAAAATTAATAAGCATGTTCTGGAAGAGATCAGAAGTGAAGCAGAACATCGAACTACGAAAGATGGGGAAGGAAGTCGTCCGTGCCCTTTGAAAGAACTAATCCTGACATTTACTGCAATACATTTAGGGAGCTCATTGTAAACCTAAATAAGTCTGGATTTATGGCGATTTGAGGTAGCATATAGTCACTTCATAAGGAGAAAATAGTGGGTAAGCCATAACAAACATCTGAAACGAAGGACTGTGTATGTCCACAAGATGGGGTTCCCAGTGCAGTGCTACACGTATCGTCATTTATTTCCAGGTATGGACATTTGGCCTTTTAAACTGATACTGGTAAAAACTTCGATATTTAACGTCTCCTTACGCCGAGTCTCGATCAGACACGCCTGTTTTGTTTGGTTAACAGAGGGTTAAAATTCAGATAACCAACAAGAACTCGTCATGTCAGTTAGTGGGTGTGATAAGACTTCTGAATTGTTACTTATTGTAATGAAGTTTAGTTTGGAAGCGTTAAGGGCTGTCTCATCTCTGATAACGTGATTTCAAATATTTATTGTATGGCGGTATTGTTTTATATTTGGGCTGCCTGCTACAATGGGCAGTATCCTCTAGTAGTCTCTTACGGTTCCTACTGCATATTGTCAAACGACTGTACTGCAGAATGTTTAGAGGACCAACACAGCATACCTCTGTCAGTTGCATACAGTCAGTTGCAGCTTACACACTGGAGTTCAGTGATGGCCCGCTTTTTGGGCTGTCGACTGTATGTGTTTGTGCCGCCACGCATTATACTAAAACAGAGCATCTCAAGAATGATTAATTGTTGCACTAGCTAAATGCACAGTGATATTCGTCTTTTATAGATGTAAAATGGTCAGATTTTGACACAACTCGAAGTAAAATTACAAGTAAGATCAGCTGTGTGTCCCATGATGCAGTTCCCAACCTTCAGTGAAAGCTGTTCAAGGCGCCAACACAAAATGTACACTTTTAGTGATAGATGGTGAGACAGTTGCATAAAAGTGTAGACCGACTTTAATTCCCCTTGGCTACTTTGGCGTCTGGAGGCAAACAAACAACTTTCATATCGCCTAATTACTGTTCCACTAAGTTCCTGATAATTGACCGAACAGCACGAAGATGTGGTTGGCGAAATGGAAACAGGCTTAATACAGAATGATTACTGTTTCTAGTAATTAAAATGTTTTTCACTGTTGTTTAAATGCTGTGCGTGCATCGACGGATTGACCCACGGGCTCATGTAGAAATTCTGCAAGTCCTTAACATCACGCTGTAGTTCCGAGATAAAATCAACGTAAAATTATTGTGGAGGAATATTCTAAGACACGAAGTCAAGCAGAAATTTTACAAGTTCCCACACTTGTCGCACGAAAAATTTCTGATACCTTTAATGGCGGCATAGAATCTTATTTATGCCCTTGTTCTTTCTACTACACAAGTATTCTCTTTTGAATACTGTGAAACGAGGTGATTGGTGAGCCTAACTACGTAAGGGAAACTGTAAGTCCAGAATACATTAGATTATTTAGAATTTCTCATAATTATCACAATAGCAGCAAGGGTCTGAAAGTTACACTCTTGGAAATGGAAAAAAGAACACATTGACACCGGTGTGTCAGACCCACCATACTTGCTCCGGACACTGCGAGAGGGCTGTACACGCAATGATCACACGCACGGCACAGCGGACACACCAGGAACCGCGGTGTTGGCCGTCGAATGGCGCTAGCTGCGCAGCATTTGTGCACCGCCGCCGTCAGTGTCAGCCAGTTTGCCGTGGCATACGGAGCTCCATCGCAGTCTTTAACACTGGTAGCATGCCACGACAGCGTGGACGTGAACCGTATGTGCAGTTGACGGACTTTGTGCGAGGGCGTATAGTGGGCATGCGGGAGGCCGGGTGGACGTACCGCCGAATTGCTCAACACGTGGGGCGTGAGGTCTCCACAGTACATCGATGTTGTCGCCAGTGGTCGGCGGAAGATGCACGTGCCCGTCGACCTGGGACCGGACCGCAGCGACGCATGGATGCACGCCAAGACTGTAGGATCCTGCGCAGTGCCGTAGGGGACCGCACCGCCACTTCCCAGCAAATTAGGGACATTGTTGCTCCTGGGGTATCGGCGAGGACCATTCGCAATCGTCTCCATGAAGCTGGGCTACGGTCCCGCACACCGTTAGGCCGTCTTCCGCTCACGCCCCAACATCGTGCAGCCCGCCTCCAATGGTGTCGCGACAGGCGTGAATGGAGGGACGAATGGAGAGGTGTCGTCTTCAGCGATGAGAGTCGCTTCTGCCTTGGTGCCAATGATGGTCGTATGCGTGTTTGGCACTGTGCAAGTGAGCGCCACAATGAGGACTGCATACGACCGAGGCACACAGGGCCAACACACGGCATCATGGTGTGGGGAGCTATCTCCTACACTGGCCGTACACCTCTGGTGATCGTCGAGGGGACACTGAATAGTGCACGGTACATCCAAACCGTCATCGAACCCATCGTTCTACCATTCCTAGACCGGCAAGGGAACTTGCTGTTCCAACAGGACAATGCATGTCCAAATGTATCCCGTGCCACCCAACGTGCTCTAGAAGGTGTAAGTCAACTACCCTGGCCAGCAAGATCTCCGGATCTGTCCCCCATTGAGCATGTTTGGGACTGGATGAAGCGTCGTCTCACGCGGTCTGCACGTCCAGTACGAACGCTGGTCCAACTGAGGCGCCAGGTGGAAATGGCATGGCAAGCCGTTCCACAGGACTACATCCAGCATCTCTACGATCGTCTCCATGGGAGAATAGCAGCCTGCATTGCTGCGAAAGGTGGATATACACTGTACTAGTGCCGACATTGTGCATGCTCTGTTGCCTGTGTCTATGTGCCTGTGGTTCTGTCAGTGCGATCATGTAATGTATCTGACCCCAGGAATGTGTCAATAAAGTTTCCCCTTCCTGGAAAAATGAATTCACGGTGTTCTTATTTCAATTTCCAGGTGTGTATTTATATTTCAAAGAGACATCATACTTTGTTGATATGGCCTCAAGCAACACTGGCAGAGCTGAACAAAAGACATCACAGGAAATGAGTTCGGGCAAAATCTTCGCAGTATGGGCTGCAAAAGCAGTTGCTTCGGCCATATTGTACTTTAGAAATGTTTATTGAGCGTACATGAGGTGCAGTGGATAAGCAAACACAAGTCTGTCTTCCACTTACGTTAAATCAACCAGACGCTTCTCTTTAACACGTAACTAAACTAAGTGAAACAAGCGCTTCTCATTGATCTGTATTCCACCCATGACAAGTTCCGTGAAGCTCGACAAATTCGGATTGAGCGTAGCGTGTTATTTGGGGATGCCGTGCTTACCAGATTTAATGCCCACCATTGTTGTGTGGAGGCAGTGTCCGTACACATTAGACTCTGCTCCCAAAGACTCACAATCTGTGCCCCTCGGGATCGGCCGCCAGGATTGGAGTCCACCTGCGCCTGATTCTCGAAGACTTCTCTCGGGGCTTGCCATGAGAATCTACTTCTGCCACCCTCAGAGCCTCGCACCAGAATCCCCCTCCGTACTTCGCATCTCAGTTTCACTTAGCCTCTTACAAGGAAAACACACAGCTTGCCTTGACAGGCCAAAATCACACAAGCACCCGTTCACTAATCCGACGAGACAAACACAAAATTGCTGTCACCATCTACATGATCTTCAGGGAGTGATTAATCGGATTGCACCGCTCATGACTGGAAAAGTTTGGTGTTTACTGAGGTGTGTTGGTACCTCTTTGTTGCGGTAGAACCGTTGTGAGGGTAGCTATGTCTGTAGAGTAGACGGCACTAGATTACACTTGGAGAAATAGTTCGTGAACAAGAGCCTCCATCCTACTCTATAGATCAGCAAGTGAACAGGCAAGCATCTCCCCAAACAGTAGAGATTTCTACAGTAACTAATGCATTGACACCAGCATGTTACCCAGGTGTATTACTAAAAAATCTCCTAGATTGTTCCTAGGCAGGCAGTATCGGATGGCGTGTCCTACCATAGCATCTCGTGCCGCCGTGGCACCGACTCGAGACCTACATCACGAAGAGTCGCTGGATTTCTGAAGTGTCAACCAGTCCAGGCTTGCAGCCTTTGTTCAACAGGCGACGATAAGGGGCCCTCGGGCCTGAAAAGAAAGAAAGCGTCTCCATGTAGTCGGTATGCGCCCATAGGAAAATCCAACGGGAAAGGGAGAATCTATTTACTTCATGAACGATTGCAATTGTTCAGCCATTGCTTCACAGAGAGATATCTAAATTACACAGTAAATGGGATGTTGTAATCTTTTATTCGTCGATCCCGTGCAATTCTTTCTGTCATTTAAAGAAGTCGGATGTTAGCATGTCATGAAACAAATTGGCCAGATAATTGACGTATCAGCAGGTTAGCATCATATTGCGTTTAATTCTTTTTTGGTAATTACTAATTACTTTTCTCACTGTGTGCACTGAAATGCCTACAATATTGTCGAGATTTTGTTTTGTGTGCAGTTCTGATTCGTGGGAAGACACAATATCCATCGTAGATATGAAATGTATTCGCAACGGCGAACGTGGACAACCATCAGCTATATAATGGAATGACGACGATAAGAATTTGTGCCGGATCGGGACTCGAATTCGAATTTACCACATATCGTGAGCGGTCGCCTTACTATTAGCCTCTCAGAGTACGACTCACGGTCAGACGCAATCTTCCACATTTCGTCAACCATGTGTCCACAACCTGTACTCGTACATCCATTATGTATATTCCAGTATAGGAGAGACATTTTACTTGAAAGTTGCTTGCCCGGTGTCGGTGGACAAATACAATATTGCAGTGCCTGGATTATTCCGAATTACGATGCAAAGCTCCTTCAGACATGCATACATAATGGATGCAAGAGTACAGGTTGTGGACACTTATAAATCTATTGTATGTTGTTTTCCTGAATATGCCTTAAACGTTGCGTCAGAGAAACACACAAGCCTTACCTCCACTAGTTCACTCAGCCCACGAAAGTCAATATGAATGCTGCCATTAAATAGTAGTCCATCTGCAGCTGCAAAATTTCAACAACGAAATATCGTAGGTTGGTAATTACACATTTTCAGAGCAATCAGCAAACGATTTGTCTAGTACCAGTATTGCAGTAAACTAAGCGTAGCAGCATTTCTGAATTGCCAGTTTATTTCATTTTAAATTTTTTTTTTCACGTATCAGCATAGATTGTTTGCTCCTGTATACAATTATATTCTTGTATAGAAAGAGAGAGGAAAAGCGCACGGATTGGATCCCTTGTTCTGGAAATATTCGTATCAATTGTTTTACGCAAATCGACTAGCATTTTGGAAAATGATTTCATAAATACGTTGCGGAATCAGTTTGTCATTCGACAGTATACTTCAGTCCGGCAATGAACAAATATGCACTTTAAACCACAGAAAAAACAGTATGATCTCCTAAATAAGAGGAGTGACAGTTTTATGTGCATTGCACAAGTTTTAGTGGGTATGTATATCCAGTTTACGATCGCTCATTCTTACCAGTAGCTGCGTGGTAGCGCCACCTATTGAGGTGATTCTGTATTAGGCGTCAGTACTAGCACACGACGCTGTGGTGCATTATGCTTAGTACCTGAGCCCCAACTTATTCTGTTACTCGCTCCTGTGAACGCGAACTTGTTATGCAGGTCTTGGAGTCACTCATGCCCATCTACAAAAGGTATAGCTTTATCATAAGCTTCGGCAATATGATTACATTGCTGGTTGTCTGATCACGGGTGAACTTTCTTATCTGTTTTTACTACTTTATAGTTCTAGTTTTTATTGAGTTTAACGAAGGCGATGTTGGCCGGATGTATTCGACGATGCCCTTTGGCTACACTGTCTAAAGGATCGTTCTAAGAAATACAAAATTAAGGTATTTGCTCTCTCAGTATTTGATCTGTTTATATATGCTTTTAGATTATCCAATTCTGCACAACGCGATCGCAATTCTTAAATAGATGTATTTGTTCTCTGTTTTCTATGTAGATCAATCTGAAGATGCCTAAATGAGGCGAAACGCGTAGTTGAAATACAAACAAAAAAAATTGCAATCAAGACTGTTTTTAACCAATAAAGTAACAGTGAATTGGAGACACGACACGTGGTCGTATGTGCCATTGATTAGCAATTGTGAGAAACAACGTCGTCAGGAACAATATTTAACAGTGGCCAATGAATATGAAATCAACATTTGGAAGCTATAATAAGAGCAGATTTTAGCAACCTCATGTAGTGCTCGAGCGGAAAGTGTGAAACAAACTGACGTAAAGGAAAGCGTGAGGCGAATCTATTTATTTCGCCACAGAGAGTGGTGAAAAATTTAACAGCCTGAGAACTGTTCTGTAGTACTATTACTCGAATATATATCGGCCCATCCGATGACAGTTTACCTGTCGTAAACTGGTCAACAAAGCATTACCACACTACGCAGTACTTACATCTAATGCGATTATATCACACCACTCTGTCACATATGATTTGCAGTCCAAGTACCTGAAACAAGGCCCTTGTCAGAAGCCTTTAAATATTAGCGTTCACTGAGGGAATGGCGTTGTCACAAGCAAATGGAGTCTCATTTGATGAAATGCACATATTAGCTTCATTTCTTTGATGAGGACAAAGGCGCCTGCTGTTTTCACTGTGAATGAGCAGAGGAGAGGATGAAAGCCAGGGACGCGTAATCGATTCACGGGATAGACACGCAGGGGACCGACAGGCTTGATGTCTGAAGCTGATGGACGGATCTCAATTAACAGTGGCTTATGCTCACATCCGCTTTAGGCCGGGGAGAAATGTAGAAATTAACCGACAGCTATATTGCTGCACTATCTGTTCGGTCCACTTCCTTTTTTCCGGAAATCTTTTCCACCACAAAGAAAGTGACTCGATCTGGTTAGCGCAAACAGATAGTCAGTGATCAGTATTACAACGAGTCACGAATAGTGAAGCAACTTGGTCTATGCAAAAGGTCTACGTTTAGCTGCAAAATCTATACGTAAACCTGTTACCCGTTTTTGTTCTAGCTTGTCTTCCTGTAAGCGCAGCAGAGATGCTGCTGCAAATAAAGTCTCTGTTCGGCTGCATGTCTATACACAGCAGTAACAAAACGTTGGTCAGCATGTTTTTCAAGCACGTTACATGCAAGTGAGAAATTCTCTTGGCGCTGTTGGTAGGTGATAAACTACAGACTGGCAACTGTTTTAGCGTAGAATTACGGCCTGCCGGCCGCGGTGGTCTCGCGGTTCTGGGCGCGCAGTCCGAAGCCGTGCGACTGCTACGGTCGCAGGTTCGAATCCTGCCTCGGGCATGGGTGTGTGTGATGTCCTTAGGTTAGTTAGGTTTAAGTAGTTCTAAGTTCTAGGGGACTAATGACCACAGCAGTTGAGTCCCATAGTGCTCAGAGCCATTTGAACCATTTTTGAATTACGACCGCAGGTGTTGGGCGCTCGCTGAATTCCAAAATTATTGGAGCTAAAGATGTGGAACCGAGCTGAACAAACTCGCTAGATACATTGCCTCACACTATTTCACGTGTTACGTGCAAGCGAGATTCGTAGGCGTAACAGTTCAGTAGCTTCCTAAAGTTGTATAGCTATTAAATTTATAGTTTCCAGATATCATTTTAGCTAAAAAAAACGTTATTGCAGCAGAGGCTCGTAACCTTAAATTGTGTCTAAGCAATTTATTACCTTCTTCCTTATTTTTAAAAAGAAACCATAGACAACGACTTAAAACGACTTAATTATGTGGAAGCTGCAGTTGTTCTGAAAATGTTCCAGTCGGCAACGAAATACTAACTTCATTAGCAATTTTATTGTCGATGAGATATATCAGCTTGAATGACGAGTAATGAGACGTCTCTCTATTGCTGGGTATTTCTATCGACAAGCAGACATAGAATCACACCAACGTGCCTTCTGCCACTTTTCTGGTAGCATGGCTCAGGCTGTTTAGAACACGAATGTCGCACATCGGTGAAAATATGACAGCAGAAAAATTGCCAGGTATCTGTTGAAACAAGGCTGGTGCTTTGGACCAGTTACAGAGGCCAGAGAACCAGACATTATGGCAAAGAAAGTTTGGCTTCAGACATCCGTCGAATATGTCTTGTGCTTAGATCTAGTTAGAGACAAAGATACAAGTGATTTTAAATAACGCTCCAAGGAAATTATCTATGGTAAGATGAACCATATCTTTACATCTCCAGAGAAGTCATTAGGTCGATTTGGTCTGGGACCAGAATGCAAAACATGGTGTTTATATCGTTCAGCACAAAATTCAAGGTTTCCCTTCTCGTCGCCTCAAAAGAACATACATTATATGGACGCAAATACACTTATGGAAAAAAGCTCAAAACCAAAAACCGATTAATGTAGAGTAATAAACATTCGGGAATGTATTTATCTAAGTATCATGTTTAAGTGATTAACATAGCAACATCACAGGTTAATGTAAGCACAATAGAGCGATTGCGAATGTGAAATGCTGGTACACTGGCAGCCGGTGTAACCGCCAGATTGTTGAATGCATGCATGCACACGTGCGTGCATTGTGTGGTATAGGTGCCCGATGTCAGTTTGTGGGATGAATTTCCATGGCTGTTGCGCTTGGTGGTCGGTACAGAGAGGTTATCTCAGGTTATTGTCGATCAATGATATTCCATATATGCTCGCTTGGAGACAGATCTGGTGATAGAGCAGACCAAGGCAACGTGCTGACACTCTGTATAGCATGTTGTGTTACAACAACTGTGTGAGGGCGAGCGTTATCCTGTTGGAAAACAGCCTCTGGAACCATCTTCGTGAATGGCAGATTGTCGTACAAATTTGCAGCCAAGGTCAGTGGGATAACCACGAAACATTTGTGCTGTCATGCGAAATCGCACTCCAGATTATATATCCAGGCTTAAGTCCAGTGTGTCTAGCACGCAGGTAGGATGGTGTCAGCCCCTTAACAGATCTCCTAATAACCAACGCACGGCCGTCACTGGCACCGAGGCAGAACCAATTTTTGACGGAAAACACAACAGACCTCCACTTTCCCCTCGGATGAGCTCTCGCTTGACACCATTGAAATCGCAAATTGAGGTGGTTTGGGCTCTGCGGAATGGACGCTACAGGGAATCTGGTTCATAATTGCCCCTGAAGGAACCCATCTGTAACAGTTCACTGTGTCTCCGTGGTTCCAACTACTGCTCAATTTGCTGCTGCAGATGGAGTACGATGCGCCACAGCCGTACGCCGAACACGATGGTCTTCTCTCTCTCCGTAGTGCCACGTGTCCCTCCAGAGCTCCGATCTTCTTGCTCCCGTATATTCTCGTAACCACTGCTCCCAGCAATCATGTACAGTGACTGTTTCCCAGCCAAGTCTTCTGCAATGCCACAGAAGGAACATCCATCTCCTTATAACGGTATTACACGATCTCGTTCAAACTCACTGAGGTGCTGATAATGGCATCTATGTCGCCTTAATGGCATTTTTAACGTCCAATCTCAAAGGTAGCCTTCGTTCACGGTCGCTCTAGCCGGTATTTAAAGAAAACCTGATTTGCGTCCTCATAGTGGCGGTACTAGCACCACTCCCACGTCACTGGCGCGAAATGTGAATAGCCATCTTTCAGATGTAGGAACACGCCCGCCAACTTTCATATATGTTGCACAACCCCCTCTTGGTGTTACCTTTTTTGTTGTTTTTTCCATCAGTGTAAGTTGGAAGAACGTTCTACAGCCGATGTTTTAAGATAAATTTTGTTAAAAATAAATACGTAATAACTAATTTCTTACAGCTGCCGTACAAGGACGTGTGAAAACTTCAACGCGATCTGTCGGCTCTCCACTTCGCGAAAACAGTATGGTGCCTAGTGCTTCGTATTAAGACACCATGTAAGTCCTCTTACCCAAGCGTCAATAACGAAAGCTAGCATACCCCCGTAACTGAGCTGTAAAACAAAAGAAGTATCTCATCTGTTTCTAGCAGGATGGATGCACATGCATAGTACGTTGTTACGCAATGAATTTATTCCCTCATGTGGGTTACTCTGTTCAATTTATCAAACTTACCCATACTATCGTATGGTTTTCATCTTTGATGGAGAGATTCACAAATAACCCAAAAACGACAGGCAAGTCTAAGTCGATATTTGCCAATGAAGTTTTAACAATGGTAATCAATTGTAGCATATATCTTCAGCCATTAGGTATTTTTACAAACTTTAATGACCCCCGTCACTTGAATCCTCAAGAGCACCTAAATGCCACCTCTAGCACTCAGTGTCACCCGAGGAACGACGTAGAGACTTCGTCCCGCCGAAGCCCTCAGTGGTTCACAACCCCAAAACAGGCCACTGCACTCCACACACCCCACCGCCGCCCACTCCGAACCCAGGGTTATTGTACGGTTAGGCCCAAGTGACACCCCAGATGCCCCCCTCCCTGGGAATGTCTCATACCAGGTGAGTGTGTAAGGTGTCAGGCAAATCCAACACCTTCCATGAAAACCCTGACATGATAAGCAAATCCAGTAGTATCTCAGAGATCGAGTAGGCCAGAAAAGCTTATTCGGCTTCGCATTGGCTGATATAGCTGTTGGGTGCCCTCCTAAGACATATCGTGCCAAATCCCGTCCAGCTGTTGCCTTAGATCATCAGAACACCGAGATGGACAGCCATGCTCATAAACCTTCCTAACGTTATCTATTGGGGAGAGATATGTCGATCTTGCTGGCCAATGTAGGGTGTTGGAAGCACCGTGACAACCAGTAGAAACCCTCGCCGTGTGCGAACCGGCATTATCTTGCTTAAATGAAGCCCAGAGTGACTTGAAGGGCAACAAAATGGGGCATAGAATAGCGTCGACGTACCTCTGTGCTGTAGTGGTGTCGTTGATGACAACCAAATGGTTTCTACCACGAAAAGAAATGGCACCCAAAATCATCATTCAGCGTTGTTGGGCCGTATGGCGAGAAACAGTGAGGTTGGTATTCCACAACCGTCGGGGGTGTTTCAAGGCACGTCTTCGGTCTGGAATCTCATTGATTGGAGTAGAACTGTCTTCGGTGATGAGTCTCATTTCGGATTCAGCTCCGATGATAAGCGAGGAAGTGACTGGGGTCGCCTCGGACAACACTGGGATACCAAACTGATTGTAGCCCGCCATATTTTTTTTGTTTTAGTCATTCGTGTTCTGACTGATTAGATGCGACACGCCACGAATTTTTCTCCTGTGGCAACCTCTTCATCTCCGACTGGCACTTGCAACCTACGTCCTCAATTGTTTACTGAATGTATTCCAGTCTCTGTTTTCCTCTACAAAAAATGGTTCAAATGGCTCTGAGCACTATGGGACTCAACTTCTGAGGTCATTAGTCCCCTAGAACTTAGAACTACTTAAACCTAATTAACCTAAGGACATCACACACATCCATGCCCGAGGCAGGATTCGAACCTGCGACCGTAGCAGTCGCACGGTTCCGGACTGCGCGCCTAGAACGGCGAGACCACCGCGGCCGGCTTTCCTCTACAGTTTTTACCCTCCACGGCACCCTCTACTACCTTGGACATTGTTCCTTAACATCTCAGCAGATGTCCTACCATCCTGTCCTCCTTGTGTGTGTTTTCCATATATTTCTTTCCTCCTCATTCTTTAGAGATCGACCTTATTCCTTATCTTATCAGTCCATCTAATTTTCAACAATCGTTTGTAGCGCCACACCTCATGTGCTTCGAGTCCCTTCTTTTTCGGTTTTCCCACAGTCTATGTTTCACTAACATACATGCTACGCTCCAAACGTACATTTTCAGAAATTTATTTTTCACATTAAGGCCTATGTTCGATACTAGAGTAGACTTCGCTTGGCCAGGAAAGCCCTTTTTGCCAGCCCTATTCTGCTACTGATGTCCTCCTTGCCCCGTTATTTTGTTGCTTTGGTGGCAGAATTCCTTAGGTTCATGATCACCAAACATGTTAAGTTACTTGCTGTTCTCTTTTCTGTTAGTTCTCATTAATTTCGTCTTCGTTTAGTTTACTATCAATCCATATGCTCCACTCATTAGCCTGCTCATTCCATTCAACAGATTCTTTAATCCTTCTTCGCTTTCACTGAGTACAGGAAGGTCATAAGCGAATCTTATAATTGGTATCCTTTCACCCAGAATTTTAATCTCACTCTTGACCCTTCTTTTATTTCCGTTAATGCTTCTTTGATTTACAGATTGAACAGTACGGACGAAAGCCAACAGCTCAGTCTTAGACTCATTTTAATCCGAGCACTTCGTTCGTGGTCTTTCACTCGTATTGTTCCGTCTTGGTTCTTGTGCATATCGTATAGTACCTATCTCTCCATATAGCCTATCTCTATTTTTCTCAGAATTTCGAACATCTTGCACCATTTGACACTGTCAAACGCTTTTTTCCAGGTCGTTAATCCTATGAACATGTCTTGATTTTTCTTTAGTCTTGCTTCAGTTACCAACCGCAACGCCTGAATTGCCTCTTTGGTGCCTTTGCCTTTCCTAAAGCCTAACTGATCTTTCTCTAATACATCCTCAATTTTATTTTCCATTCATCTGTATATTATTCTTGTCTACAACATGGGTGTATGAGCTGTTAGGCCGATTGTGCGGTGCTTCTCGCACTTGTCAGCTCTTGCAGTCTTCGGTCTTGTGTGGCTAATATTTCCCCGAAAGTCAGATAGTATATCGCCAGTCTCATACATTTTACACAACAACGTGAATAGTCGTTTAGTTGCTATTTCCCCCAATTATTTTATATATTCTGAAGGAATGTCCTCTATCCCTACAGCCTTATTCGATCTTGAGTCTGCAAAAGCTCTTTTAAATTCTGATTCTAATATTGAATCCTTTATATCTTCTATACTGGCTCCTGTTTCTTCTTGTAACGTCAGGCAAGACTTAGTCCTCACAGAGGACTTCAATATACTCTTTCAACCTATCCGCTCTCCCCTCTGCATTTAGTAGAATTCCCATTGCACTCTTAATCCTACCACCCTTGCTTTTAATTTCGCCGCAGATTGTTTTGACTTTTCTATATGTGAGTCAGTCCTTGAGATAATTATCTCTTTTTCGATTTCTTAACATTTTTCACGCAGCCATTTCGTCTTAGCTTCCCTGGAGTTGCGATTTGTTTCATTCTCAAGCATTTCTGTGTTAATGAATTTACCTGGACATTTTGTATTTCCTTCTTTCATCGATCAGCTGAAATATCTTTTGTTCCGCTTGGTTTATTCGCAGTTACCTCTTTGTAGGTATGTTTTTATTTCAAACTTCTATGATTGCCATTTTAAGAGAAGGCTATTCCTCTTCAACTGACTGCTTACTGTGCTCTTTCTTATCGCACTATCTACAGCCTCAGAGAATGTCAGTAATATGTCTTCACTCCTTATTACTTCCGTATCCCACTTCTTTGCGCACTCATTCTTCCTGCCTAAGACTCTTAAAGATCAACCTGCCTTTCATTACGACTACATTGTGATATGAGGCTACATCTGCTCCTGAGTATGACTTACAATCCAGTGTCTGATTTCGGAATCTCTGCCGTAACTTGATGTAACCTAACTTCAATCTTCCCGTCTCGCGGCGTTATCCATGTACTCCTCCTCCTCTTATCGTTCTTGAACAGAATATTCGTAATCACCAGCTGAAATTTATTGCAGTACTCAATTAGTCTTTCTCCTCTCTCATTTCTAGTGCCAAGCCCATATTCTCTCGTAACCCTTTCTTCTATTCGTTCCCATACAACCACATTCCTATCCGACATCACGATCAGATTTTCATCTCCCTTTACGTACTGAATTACTCGTTAAGTACACGCATATACTTTCTCTGCTTCTTCAACTTCAGCTTGCGGCGACGGCATGTATACTTGTACTGTAGTTGTCGGTTCTGGTCTGTTGTCGATTCTGATGAGAATAACCATATCACTGAACTGTTAACAGAAACTCACGCTCTGCCCTTCCTCGCTGTTTATAACAAATCCTGCCTCTCTTATACCATATTCTGCTGCTGTTGATATTATACTCATCCTACCAGAAATCTCTGTCTTCTTTCCGTTTCACTTCACTAATCCCCACTGTAACTAGATTTAGCCTTGGCATTTCCTTTCTCACGTTATCTAACTTCCTTGCCAGATTCAAAATTCCGATATTCCACGCCCCGGTAGGTAGAACTGTATCCTTTAATTATTCAATCTCTTTCTCATGTCAGCTAACCTTTAGCAACAGCCTCCATGAGATCCGAATGGAGAACTAGTCCCGAGTCTTTTACCAATGAAGAGGTCATTGTGACACTTTTTCAATTACAAGCCACGTGTCCTGGGGATATACATTATGCGCCTTTAATGCAGTGGTTTCCATTGCCTCCTGCAACCTAATACCGTTTATCATTACTAATTCTTTCTCCTTTAGGGGCAGTTTCCACCCCAAAATACAAGAGTGTGCCTCGAATCTCTGTCTGATGCTCAGGCCTCTTTGACAAGGCTGTTGGCTTCGTGAGGGTGAATTCTTAAGCCGAAAGCCTTTATCCGCCATTGTTGATGATTTTTGGTTAACATTTAAGCGCTGGCGGGGTTCGAACACTGGACAGAAGACGTTCCCTTCGGCCACGGGTGCCACGCCTGCCATACGGCCCAACAGCCAGGAGCGATGATCTGGGGTAAAAATTCTTTTCATGGCAGGACCCGTTTGGTCGTCATCCGCGGCATCCTAACAGCACAACTGTAAGTCGGCGATATTCTACGTCCCGTTCTGGGAGCCTTCATGGCAAGAAAACCTGGACTTTCATTTCAGCCAGATAATTTCCGCCCACACACGGAGAGGGTTTTTACTACTTGTCTTCTGTTCTTTCAAAACCCTACCTTGGCCAGTAAGTTCGCGGCCTCTCTCCCCAGTTGGAGCATTATGGGCAGGGCCCCCCAACCATTTCGTGATTTTCAAGATCTAAAGTGCCAGTTTGACAGATTTTGGCACGGTGTCCCTCAGGAGGCCATCCAACGATTCTATCAGTGCCAAGTCAAGTAACGTGTTGCAAGAGGACCAGAGGTGGACCAGTCTTGCTCAATTTGTGAAACTCTTTCTCTTGAATAACTCATACAATTTTATGAAATTTTAATCATTTCCTTTGGGTACATGTACAGCACACATACCAATTTCAGGCTCATTCTGATAATTCATTTGTTGCGCAGCTTTCTTTTTTTTATATAGAGAGCATGTGTTTCTCCTTCCTTCTTTGAAGACAAAGTGTCCCCAACCCTACGTAACCACACTCCATTTCATTCATTTTTGCAGATTTCCTTCTTTGGTTCATTCCTATTGTACCTGTTGTCGATAATGGTCGTATTCACTATAATATTTCCATTCCATATACTTTCTTTATTCTTCTTTCTCTGATGTAGCTTGCATCTGCATTCAGTAAATTTCCCTCGGTAAGTGAAGGAGATTACTCGTTCAAGCTTATTTCCCTGTACTGTTACATTTACTGTACTATGTCTGTCTATACCTTCCTTGAATTGGGTGCGTTCATACGCATTTCAGATTTTTCTCTTGCTTTTGTTGGTGCCTGCAATCTTTTCAGAAGAACTGCTTAACTCTGAGCTAGGACCCTTATATCATATGTGTATTTACATTCACTCTCTCCTTCGACATTTATTCTGCCTGTCATTACTGATATCAGCCGTGGTTGGAGACAGGTAGCAACGTTGTCTCACAACTCTCGCATTTATCTGATCCGTTTTTTCTTCGTGTACTTTCACCATTGCTCTTAAACATTAGTTTCCACTTACATACTTTTTCAATGGAAGTTTTATCCTCATCTATGGACAACAAGTTATTCAAGCCTTCAACCACAAGTCTGTGATTATTGATATTGGACATGAGGAGACATGATGCAACGTTTGTCTCACCTCCTCGTAACACCTATTTTATCGTTTTTTACTGTACTTTGATTATTTCTCTTAAACCTGATTTTTCCAGTTATATACGTACTCGATAGTAAGCTTTATCCTCATCTATAGAACACATATTCATATCTGTGTTGTTATTATATCCATCAACATCTTCATATCAATTGGCATCTGTGGTTGCCTTTTGTCTTCTGAAACCAATATGCTCCTCTTACAAGGTGTTCTGTATCTTGTTTTCCAGTGTTTCCTTCATTATTCAGGCGCATGTCATAAAGGCTTGTAGTTCTGTAGTCCCTAAGCTCCTACGCTTTCGGCTTCGTTGTTATTGGGTTCCTGACTGTCCTTATGAGAGTTTCTGACTGTATTCCTGAAGTATATATTTTGTTTTTATGATATCTTGGGTAATTTCAGATGCGTCACTTTTCTTCTAAAGCGCTGGATATCGCACAAAGAGCCCCGTGCCTTGGGAGCCGATTCCGTGAGGCCACAGAGTTGTGACGAGCGGAAAAGGCGTGGAAAAGCCATAGGAAAGGAGAAGCCCGAGGGTTAAGACAAGAGGAAAGACGAAGAAAAAGGAGTAGGCTGTCGTGGTGGCGGTTGTGGTGGTGTGGAGGAGGAGGAGAAGGAGGAGGAGGAGGAAGACGAGAAGGAGGAGCGATAGCAGTGGAGGACTAAAATGGAAAAAGGGTGGAGATGTATGCAAGGAAATCATGAAGATAGACATACTGGACTGTGTTAGCAAACATTTTAAAAGACGTACATCTCGCCTTTACGAAGAAGTTTGTGTTTTGTCTTCTAATACTATAAGGAACTACTCTCGCTACACTAAGTCAACGAGAGTAAAGAAAGTGCAATTTCTGTATTTTTTTTTCGTTTTGTTTCTTTCTGCTTTACATTGGTCGGCAATGAAACAATGAAAAATGAAACGAATTATTGTTGAAAGCTCTTGAAAGCTGTGATAATTTGAATTGTTCGATTTCTGTCGTTCGTCTTGAAATGTACTATATACAATGTAACGCGTGTCTTACTTGGCTATAAAGTCGCGGTGACCTCAATAAACGAAAAAGTAGGGGTAGGGATTAAATTAAAAAGTGACGTGATGTCGCAACCACGCCGCTGAATCTATTTACGTTTGAAAGCAATATAGTTCTTCTATTTTATGACACCAAATTTTTTTATATAATGCTCTTCAAAATTTAAGGACGAGACATATATAAAATAACGTATTAATAAATAAATGGAAATGAAAGAAATTCTGAGGTCACATTGTTAGAGATCTGTCACTCTCGCACAGGAACCTGCAGGGAGAGTCTCTAACTATTGCCATCAAGAATAACTCCGGAAGTATTATAGGAGCTGAAACGTTTGTGGAACAAATGTTGCATGGTACAACGGGGGCCATAACATGACGCTGGGTTTTTGTTGCTAGGTGGGGTCGCTCCAGAGATATGAAGGTCAACTTCCTTTTTTTTAAATGTAATGCTGTAGTTTGGTACTTATTTTCTGATAGCGGCTATCGAGACGAACGTGTAACAGTAAGGTCTTTGAACGTCAACGAAGGTCACAAAGGTGGTATGAACGTCGATTTACAGAACGTGTTCGATGCGATGACCATTGGTATCAATGCAGTGCTCCAGTCTTCTTATCATGGATTGAGTGGGATTCCTTATCACATTGCCACTTATCGAAGCACATGCTCTGACAGTTCTCTCTCGCATATCTTCAGGTGTAGTTGGAACGTCTTTATGAACAATGTCTTTTACGAATCGCCACAAGAAAAAATTCCAGAGGCGTCAAGTCTGGCGAACGAGCCGGCCACGACACATCTCCTCCGCGTCCAATCCAACGATTTTGGAATTGTCTCTGCAACTCATTTGCAGCCATCAGCGAAACGTGTACCGGACACACATCGTGTTGATACCACATTCTGTCCCTTGTTCCTGATGGTATTTCTTCCAATAATAGACCTAATGTTTCTTGCAGATATGTGGTGTACTTCCTACCATTAAGATTTCCTTCGATGAAATAGGGACCTGTAATTCTGTCCTCCAGAAATTCACATCATACATTCACAGACCACGGTTTTTGGTGTGCAACATGCCGCAGCCAACATGGATTTTCAGTTGCTCAGTAATTCATGTTAAAGAAAATTAACATTTCCACGGTTCGTGAATGTAGCCTCGTCAGTAAATAAAATCAAATTAATAAATGCGTCATCCCTCTGAATCTTAGGTTGAGCCCATCGGCTGAATTCAGTGTTACGCATACAATCCGTACCAGTTAATTCTTTGGAAGACTGATATGGTAAGGATGATATTGATAGCGATTCAGAACGCGGGCAACACTACTCTGGCTCATGTCAGATACCCTTGCGATTTGACGAGAACTAACACAAGGATCTCGAACCACAGTGGGTAGAGTACCAATTTCCGTTTTCTCGTTAGTAACTTTCCTTTGCTGGATATGTTTCCGAAGCATTAAAGAATAAGGTGTTCTCAATTTATCATACCCATATTTAAATGTACTATATGTAGGGTGAGTACACTGAGTATATCTTTGAGAGTATTAGTCTCTAGCTCTCACTGAATTTCGTTGGCTTTTCCGTTAATGAGAAGCATATCGACTTCTTTTCTGAAGGAATACATCATTCACATCCGCTAGATGTGATGCTATTAGTGTTGTATTGCGAAACCGTTGAATAGCGTTTACATGTCAATGGCATGTTAAATGGATACGCCGTATTTGGCGAATATTTTCTATTTGCACAGTATACGAGACGGAATTGTCAGAGCATGTGCTACGATAAATGCCGAAATTATAAGGAATGCCACTCAATCCATGATAAGAAGATTGCAGCACTGAATTGATACCAATGGTCATCACTTAGAACACCTTCTGTAAATGGACGTTCATGCCACTTTTTTGACGTTCGTTGACGTTCAAAGACGTTACTGTTATACATCATTGGATTCGTCTCGCTAGCCGCTGTCAGAAAATAAGTACCAAACTGTAGCATCCCATTTAAAAAAACAAAGTTGACCTTCATATCTCTGAAGCGAACCCACCTGGCAACAAAAAAACCAACGTCACATTATGGCCCACGTTGTCCTATGCTACATTTGTCCCACAAACTTTTCAGCTACCATCATACTTTCGGAGCAATAGTTAGTGACACCCTGTAGACGTTACATGACATGAGATCACAGTGGCTATTGCGCCAAAACGGGCTGGCCCCGCAATACGACGCAGCTAAAGAAGGAACAAGAAAACACAGTGTGAGTCAACCAGTTAACCGTTTCGATGCACTGTGGAGGTGTTCTTCATTACAACATGGCCTGGAGACAACATTTGGATGACTTCACACAAAGGATAATTATCGGGAATGTTGAAGGAGGACGAAGTGTGGAGAGTGTGGACCAGGAGGTTGGAATCGTTCACAGCATTGCTTCGCGTGTATGAGGAGCGCGCCGAACAACAGGCACTGACGCCCGAAGGAGATGAGTTGATCGACGATAGTCAACTACAGAGCAGAGGACCGCCACATCGTACATCAGGCAAGAAGGGACTCGTGTCACACAGCGGGCGCCATTGCAACCTCATTTAACAAGACCGCAAGGCACGCAATCTAGCGATACACGGCAAAGACCTCCTTGCTTTTTTTTTCATCCGTCTACTGAGTAGTTTGATGCGGCCCGCCACGAATTCCTTTCCTGTGCTAACCTCTTCATCTCAGAGAAGCACTTGCAACCTACGTCCTCAATTATTTGCTTGACGTATTCCAATCTCTGTCTTCCTCTTCAGTTTTTGCCCTCTACAGCTCCCTCTAGTACCATGGAAGTAATTCCCTCATGTCTTAGCAGATATCCTATCATCCTGTCCCTTCTCCTTATCAGTGTTTTCCACATATTCCTTTCCTCTCCGATTCTGCGCAGAACCTCCTCATTCCTTACCTTATCAGTCCACCTAATTTTCAACATTCGTCTATAGCACCACATCTCAAATGCTTCGATTCTCTTCTGTTCCGGTTTTCCCACAGTCCATGTTTCACTGCCATACAATGCTGTACTCCAGACGTACATCCTCAGAAATTTCTTCCTCAAATTAAGGCCGGTATTTGATATTAGTAGACTTCTTTTCGCAAGAAATGCCTTTTTTGCCACAGCGAGTCTGCTTTTGATGTCCTCCTTGCTCCGTCCGTCATTGGTTATTTTACTGCCTAGGTAGCAGAATTCCTTAACTTCATTGACTTCGTGACCATCAATCCTGATGTTAAGTTTCTCGCTGTTCTCATTTTTACTACTTCTCATTACCTTCGTCTTTCTCCGATTTACTCTCAAACCATACTGCGTACTCATTAGACTGTTCATTCCTTTCAGCGGATCATTTAATTCTTCTTCACTTTCACTCAGGATAGCAATGTCATCAGCGAATCGTATCCTTGATAACCTTTCACCTTGTATTTTAATTCCACTCCTGAACCTTTCTTTTATTTCCAACATTGCTTCCTCGATGTACAGATTGAAGAGTAGGGGCGAAAGGCTACAGCCTTGTCTTACCCCCTTCTTAATACTGGCGCATCGTTCTTGATTGTCCACTCTTATTATTCCCTCTTGGTTGTTGTACATATTGTATATGACCCGTCTCTCCCTATAGCTTACCCCTACTTTTTTCAGAATCTTGAACAGCTTGCACCATTTTATATTGTCGAACGCTTTTTCCAGGTCGACAAATCCTATGAACGTGTCTTGCTTTTTCTTTAGCGTAGCTTCCATTATTAGCCGTAACGTCAGAATTGCCTCTCTCGTGCCTTTACTTTTCCTAAAGCCAAACTGATCGTCACCCAGCGCATTCTCAATTTTCATTTCCATTCTTCTGTATATTATTCTTGTAAGCAGCTTCGATGCATGAGCTGTTAAGCCGATTGTGCGATAATTCTCGCACTTGTCAGCTGTTCGCGTCTTCGGTTTTTGGATGATGCTTTTCCGAAAGTCTGATGGTATGTCGCCAAACTCATAAATTCTACACACCAACGTGAATAGTCGTTTTGTTGCCTCTTCCCCTAATGAATTTAGAAATTCTGATGGAATGTTATCTATCCCTTCTGCCTTATTTGACCGTAAGTCCTCCAAAGCTCTTTTAAATTCCGATTCTGATACTGGATCCCCTATCTCTTCTAAATCGACTTCTGTTTATTCGTCTATCACATCAGACAAATCTTCACCCTCATACAGGCTTTCAATGTATTCTTTCCACCTATCTGCTCTCTCCTCTGCATTTAACAGTGGAATTCCCGTTGCACTCTTAATGTTACCACCGTTACTTTTAATGTCACCAAAGGTTGTTTTGACTTTCCTGTATGCTGAGTCTGTCCTTCAGACAATCATATCTTTTACGATGTCTTCACATTTTTTTCTGTAGCCATTTCGTCTTAGCTTCCCTGCACTTCCTATTTATTTCATTCCTCAGCGACTTGTATTCCTGTATTCCTGATTTTCCCGGAACATGTTTGTACTTCCTCCTTTCATCAATCAACTGAAGGATTTCTTCTGTTACCCATGGTTTCTTCGCAACTACCTTCTTTGTACCTATGTTTTCCTTCCCAACTTCTGTGATGGCCCTTTTTAGAGACGTCCATTCCTCTTCAACTGTGTTGCCTACTGCGCTATTCCTTATTGCTGTATCTATAGCGTTAGAGAACTTCAAGCGTATCTCGTCATTCTTTAGTACTTTCATATCCCACTTCTTTGTGTATTAATTCTTCCTGACTAATGTTTTAAATTTCAGCCTACTCTTCATCAGTACTAAATTGTGATCTGAATCTATTTCTGCTCTTGGAGATACGCCTTACAATCCAGTATCTGCTTTCGGAATCTCTGTCTGACCATGATGTAATCTAATTGAAATCTTCCCGTATCTCCCGGCCCTTTCCAAGTATACCTCCTCCTCTTGTGATTCTTGAACAGGGTATTCGCTATTACTAGCTGAAACTTGTTACAGAACTCAATTAGTCTTTCTCCTCTTTCATTCCTTGCCCCAAGCCCATATTCTCCTGAAGCCTTTTCTTCTACTCCCCCTACAACTGCATTCCAGTCGCCCATGGCTATTAGATTTTCGTCCCCCTTTACATACTGCATTACCCTTTCAATATCCTCATACACTTTCTCTATCTGTTCATCTTCAGCTTGCGACGTAGGCATGTATTCCTGAACTATCGTTGTCGATTCTGTTACAATAACCCGGTCACTGAACTGTTCACAGTAACACACCCTCTGCCCTACCTTCCTATTCATAACGAATCCTACACCTGTTGTACCATTTTCTGCTGCTGTTGATATTACCCGATACTCATCTGACCAGAAATCCTTGTCTTCCTTCCACTTCACTTCACTCACCCCTACTATATCTAGATTGAGCCTTTGCATTTCCCTTTTCAGATTTTCAAGTTTCCCTACCACGTTCAAGCTTCTGACATTCCACACCCCGACTCGTAGAACATTATCCTTTCGTTGATTATTCAATCTTTTTCTCATGGTAACCTCCCCCTTGGCAGTCCCCTCCCGGAGATCCGAATGGGGGACTATTCGGGAATCTTTTGCCAATGGGGAGATCATAATGACACTTCTTCAACTACAGGCCACATGTCCTGTGGATACACGTTACGTGTTTTTAATGCAGTGGTTTCCATTGCCTTCTGCATCCTCATGTCGTTGATCATTCCTGATTCTTCCTCCTTTAGGGGCAATTTCCCACCCCTAGGACAAGAGAGTGCCCTGAACCTCTATCCGCTCCTTCGCCCTCTTTGACAAGGCCGTTGGCAGAATCAGGTTGACTTCTTTTGCCGGAAATCTTCGGCCGCCAATGCTGATTATTTATCAAAATTTAGGCAGTGGCGGGGATCGAACCCGGGACCGAAGACGTTTTGATTATGAATCAAAGGCGCTACCCCCCCCTTTTTTTTTAAATCTCATTTGTTCGTTTTCGTTCGTTGCAAATGCTCGGGGCGGACGTCGTAAGACACTCATTTCAGTTCGTCGTTGATCCGTTAACTTAGAAATCTCATTTTCTTCGCTTTCGTTCGTTGCATTGGCTCGGGGCGGACGCTGTAAGACATCCGTTTCAGTTCGTTGTTGATCGGTGCACTCAGTTTTTTATTACACAGGGCACCTTACTCTCTGACCGAACACGCTGAGCTACCGTGCCGGCTCCCCTAGACCACGGGTACTCATTCCGTCATTGCTCAACGAGCAGTAAAGTGTGTTCCGTTGACACTCGCACGTCGGCAGCACAGTTTCCGATGGTGCCAAGAGCCTAGGAACTGAACCAACGAGGAATTTGATCGGGTGAGAGCATATTCACTCAGAATAGTGACTCTGGAGCTACCCTCATAAGGTGAGACGTGTAAATACGAAATGCACCCAGGAACGTTGTCCAACATGATGGTTTTTGTACACAGGTGTTGTGAGGTACAATATCGCAAGGACGTTCCGACCTCCAAATCCATTAACATGGTAGACTCACCGGTCAACATACGGTCACACTGTACTCCTTCCTCATGTACGTCTTTTCAACGGAGCTTTCGCCCCTGACTTCATTTTTACGGATTACAAAGTGCGACCCTATCGAAGAGGGCAGGATAAACGAGAATGGACCGGCCTGTCCGTTCCACCATCGCAACTCCTTCCGTTAGGGTTGCGTTGGGGAGACTTATTTATTGCAGCTCTCCCACATGCACCAACGACCATCCAGCAGTTGTCAACAGCGCTGGTGGAGGAGTGGAAAGTCCTCCCACAAGAACTCCTTGCCGTATTTGTGCCCAGCTTGTGATCACGGTGCAGAGCGTGCATTGCCATTCGAGGTGACCACCTACTCCATTAAGAACTATGTCCCACCCTTTGTAAATAGCAGTAACTTCAGAATAAATATTAGTGCTGAGTAAAAGTGTCATTTTTGTTCGTCTGCTTGGTGTTGTCTGCTGTGTTAGATCTCAGCAGTTCATTCTACGTATAGAGGAAGTTTGATTGAGCTATATCACTTGACAGTGACACGTCGTGAGAAAGTTACTTTCGTCCTTAAGTTTTGGGTACCAGTGTAGTTTTTGGTTAGTATGTTACCTTCCCATGACTCACTAATGTTGACACAGTTCCAGCAGTAATTTTAACAGCTATTTGGTTTGTGCCAGGGTTGGGGTTTCACGGTCATTTGCTGATGTTCCGTTGAATCAGTTTTATGTTGCACGGTCGTTTGTCGATATTATTAACTGTTCATTCATTCGGCGTAGGACTGTTTGCAGACAACATTTGTCCGACAACTTACTCCAGATGTTCACCTATCACAGTAATGACTTTGGTAACCTTTAGTGTATATGACACGTGTCTTCCCAATCTGCTGCTACTGTTCTTCAATGGAGCTGATTCAGTGAACAATGAATATACTGCTACAAAGAGGGGTATTGAAATTACACATTTCTGATTAAGACAGGATTTATTACAACTTGAGTTCATGAAAAGTCGTTCTAAGGTACTCTCAGAGTATATGCACAGTCACTTTATTCACATTGGCACTTGCCCTTTAAAATTCCATTACGTTGCGCGACAGAAAAAGATATTGTTCTATACTGCAGTATACTAATCTAGTGTAACACCCCCATACCGAAAGAGCAGTGATTGGTTGCGTTTGAAAAGCTTTAATTAGGCTGTGCTGTATTTTGTTTAAAGAAATAAATGGTCGTTTTACGTCTCCCTCGCTGCCGCGTATTAGACCCACTTCTGTTTTACCTGTAGCTACGATTAGACGCCTTTTCCATTACAGGCACGGTAACCTTTTTGTAATGTGTAAAACTTAAGTAAATATCGTAAAATATGTTTACGTTTATTCAATCCGTTGTTGTAATGATTTAATTAACATTAATCACCAGCATAATTATCGATGTTTCTAATTACAGTTTTATTCTGTCTGTGATTCTGTCCCCATATGCCAATAAGAGATGGTTTTTTGGCCAGCATAAATTGTCAATGCTGTTAGTGCAACCTGCACTGGCGAATTATCTAAAAACTTCCTCTTCTCCAATGTTTACTTCAGGGATTTCAAACTGCGATGCCTTCAAATTATTCTGTCATTATTTCAGTTTCAAATAACGTGGTCACGGCATTCCTTTGTTAAGCAAGCAATGGCACAGCTGCTAATATTTTCCTAATAATATTAAGGTCTTCCACCATTGGCACTTACGCCATTGCGTAAGTAAGATGCTTCTTTATAACTGATCCTCCAGTTTGAGCTAAATTTTATTACCATCAGTAATTTCGAAATCCCGTATGCAATTACTAAACCTTAAATGTGAACGTCGGATCAGAAACATTGCCCTCTTTTCATGTCATCCCTTCTTAGTAAAAGAACATATGTAAACTGACGAAATACGCGAGGGACGAAGAAATACTTATAATAGTGTAATGGTTAATGGACTGAGATCCGCCTCGATTGCGAACAAACACCTAGTGTTTACCTAGGTTTCGGTGTAGATAACTACACCTTCTTCAGAACAATAAACTCAAAAGTGTCTATAAAGACCTTTGTCAATAATTAAAAGCTCAGCATAGCTATATATTTATAAAAGAAAAAGATGACACATAAAAGTACATGTGAACAAAGTCAAAAGAATAACTTAATGGTGTACACTCCACCTCACATCAGCATGTGTTCGATGGGCCGTGTCCCGTCGCAAACTGCGGCAACCAAACGGTCGCTCGCTTACCAGCTAGACACGCTATCTATGCACATGCGCAAAAAATAGGAAGTTACTTAATGCGCATGCGCATAAAAATACGAGAAAGCTCGTATATTCCCAAACGTGGATCAACGTATACCAAAATTAAAATGGACATAACCCGAGACGAGCTAAATACAAAATAAAACCTAAAGATCAGCACACAGGGTTACTGTATCTCGGAAGAGTAACATACATGATTGCTGATTATGACAAAACAAAATTATATATATATATATATATATATATATATATATATATATATATATATATATATATATTTCTCTTCCTTTTCCTTTTTTTTTAGAAGCTGTGTGAATAGTCAGTAGTTAGTCAAATGAGGGGGGGGGGGGGGGTTGAGGGGACGTAGTCTAAAGACGTCGTGGAGATAAGGATATAGGGAAGAAACGTGAGATCTTCACCGGGCTAAAACCACCTACATCGTAAAAAGAATAAAAAGATAAAAAGAAGATGAACAGCTTGGCCAACCGCGCTCGCCATATCATCAAAACTACGAGTGAAAAGAACGAAGTAACGGCGCAAAACCATCAAAAAAATTTTTATTTCTTAGTAGGAGTTGGTCATTGAGGATATTGTCTCTATCATTGCTGACGCGCTGCAATGTTGAAGGTTCTTGATCCTGTATTCGCGTGAGAGTTTTCGCGTTCATGCTCATGTTTATGCATTCCAAGAGCTGGCCCGGCAGACCAGCTGCTTTTGTGTCTTTTCTGCAGGTGCCCAAACCTCACACCACTCCCTGACGGCACAATCCCTTGCCATCTATGATATTTGGTGCAAGACAGATGAGTAAGGATAAGTGTTCATACCTCATAGCAGTAATGGTATTCGTACCCTTACACAGAGTCTACTGACGTTTTCCTTCCGTCCAACAAATATATAGCTAAGTCTGTCTGTTCTGTCGAGACCGATATCATATATGGCGTACAAGTGAAATCAGCGCGGAGACTGCGTGGCTCCTTGTACTCACTGTAAACAACAGACCTTCGTTCGACCAGTCAGTTGTTAAGTAGTGGAAGGGCGGCCGTGTTGTGTCAACGTTGTTGTGGTACAAACCGAAGTGGAGGGCCATACCTGAATCAAGTGTTCGGTACCTTCTTCAGAAAGTTTCGAAGAAGAGAAAAGTGTGTACAAAGCTCGTCCCATACACTATGACTTTCCAATACAAACAACGATGTAGCTGGTCCCGGCGGAGGTTCGAGGATAATTTAGGTTAAGTGATGTGTAAGCTTAGGGACTGGTGACCTTAGCAGTTGAGTCCCATAAGATTTCACACAACAACAAACAACGACGCGTGGTCGCCTTCGGTGACTTAACTGAAATATGACACACGGACAATTATTTCTGGAAAAAAAGAATCGTCACGGATGACGAGACTTGGTGTTATCATTATTAACGTGTCAAAAAACGACAAGGTGAAGAAATGCACATGATGGTTCAACTCCTGTACGACACAGCCGACATTCAAGCCAATGTCATGTGTGAGTTGAAAAACATTTCAAAGTAGGATTCGTGCACTGTACGCAAGAGAGTTGAGAGTATGTAGAACACCTGAAGCATTAAAATTACTATCTTGATTGTTCCCTATTCTTTACCAACCCGGTCTCGATATTTTCTGGACTGACGCGATATTAGTATTTTTCATGCCACACTTACTAATTTCCTTTCACTCTGTCTTTCAAATTTTGATTCCTTATACAGTTCCTCTGCTTTATTCAGTTTGTCCAGTTTTGTCGTTTTACATTTACGTACAATTATTTTAATTTTTATATAAATAGCTAGATGAACGCTTTAAATATCTCGTACTCATGTAGCTTAAATTTTCACAGGGAGGCCCGGAAATAACCGTAAACGGCTCTTACAACGGCAAGGCCGCCCGTAACATTGGCGAAGTTGTGTACAGCGAGTGTGGTAGTAGCGTCTCTCCGCGGTCTCCATTAGGTTCCCCTCGCTCTGCAGTTAGCACGTCGGTGAAGAAGCCAGAGGCGGGGCTGAGGACGTTTTCTGGGCAGCGGCGGCAATATCGCCGGATGCTGCGAGACGCGGCTGCCCCTGCGTTCCGGCTTAACGCAGCCCGCCTGGCAAGGCCGACGGGAAGGAGGCGGCTCCGCACGGCGTTATCACCCGATAGCCGAGCCGGGCCGAGGCACGGCACGGCGCGGCGTTTCTTGTTAAGCCCGGGCCGGCGGCCGCTTTATATCCGGCCGTTATTAAAACCTTAATTAACCGCTCTCTCCTGCCCGCCGCCTTGGCCCCTCCATGTTCTGTTCACCTGTCCCTCATTAAGTTTAACGAGGCTTGCCGGGAGATAGCGCTATCACCGTCTCCCTGCCACTCTGTCGGCGGGCGCTGTCGCGGCCACGCTGTTCCGTGCCGCCATCAGGGCGGAAGGCTCTTTCTCGAACGAGCGCGAGGGAGGTGACACCGAGGAGAACTAAGCGGCTATGAAACCACGTGGACTTGACAGCGAGACGCCAGTCAGCTTATGAAATCCTCCTCCAGTTTTATACACAGGAGTAAATCCTCAAAAAGATGAGCTCCGGACGAGTCCAAATCATCATCATTCCAAGAAGGATTTTTGACCTGACCAAAACATTGGCTTCATTATATTTCACTTATTTTCTTATTGACCAACTGGGTTTTTCGAATGGTTTCAATTTCACTTCTTTCTCATTTCCTGAAGTTCTGGAAAGGAGTGGAGCTCACTCTTGTTTAAGAAAAGAGTAAGATATCGAACGCACAGAATTACAGACCAATGTCGTCTGATGCGAAATCCTTTAGCATATCATAAGCTGAGACTTTTTTTTATCAACAAACCGTTTTGATCGCTAAATAAAATGTCTTTTATTTATTACAACGTTTCGGCAACTGCCATCATCATTTATCGAAAAACTGCGAACGTGCATAACGAGATTCAGTGTCATTGTTGAAATTTACACCTAATCAAGGTAAGTATAGGTTTTGATATTGGTACTGGCCCCTCTTTCGCGAGTTCAGACTTCTTCGGTATGTGACGGCGGCAGTTACCGAAACATCGTAGAATATAAATATAATCTATTTAGCGATCTAGACGGTTTTATTCATAAAATATTCATGAAGATCGCTGATTCACAAAGTAAATTTGTTCTATTTATTAATAAGCTCAAAAGTTATCACGTTCCTGATGTACAGACGAAAGTGCCCAAAACCAAATCACCATTTGGCTTTTCATTTTGAGAAAGAGAAAATAGCAGGAGATTATGTTCTAAAAGCATGTAATACTTACTTTATAATGTTATGCACCAACAAAGCAATCTGAAGTCATACATGGCATAGTGCGGATGCAGGTGAATACGTAGATTCCGTCTTCCCAGATTTCTGAAAAACGCTGGCCATTACACTAAAACGTCAATCGCTAACCGAGACAAGATCACATGGAGTTTCATCGCAGGTATGTCTAACAGTACCCAGCAAGTTTTACTGGACGGCGAATGTTATGCAGAACTGAAAGTAACGTTGTCTGTGCCCTAAGGAAACGTAAAAGCATTCCAATGTAATCAAAAAACATGAACAGTAAATCAGGCGGGATAAGCAGCACTACGTTATTATCTATATAAAAGAAATCGTAATTAAGGAAATTCAGGAGAACTTGGACAAAATTTGCACTGGTGCAATGAGTAGCAGTTGTCTGTAAATCTGAAAATATGCCAGGAAAAGTGTGTAACAAAGAGAAAGAAATCTAAGAATTTTTAACAAGCCCTCTCAGCAAACTGTGAAAAATTAATATGTCAAAAATCGGCCTCAGTTGCGGATTGTTACTGGTCTTTAACCGGGTTTCACCTACTCTAGCCTTCTTCAGAAGCATAAAATAAACTAATACATATCAGAATAAGGCAGTTTCGACGTAGCATCCGCAGC
This sequence comes from Schistocerca gregaria, assembly GCF_023897955.1. Classification (NCBI taxonomy): domain Eukaryota; kingdom Metazoa; phylum Arthropoda; class Insecta; order Orthoptera; family Acrididae; genus Schistocerca; species Schistocerca gregaria. The sequence goes on from NC_064923.1 coordinate 511,130,107, forward strand.
TAGCCGACCGCTTTCCACGAAGTGGGGCCGGGGCTGTTCCTCAGCTAAGTAACGTAGTTTGACATGGCACCACGGTACTTTAGCTTTTTATGTTTGACCGTGTCTTATTCTGGTATGTATTAGTTTATTTTACGCTTCTGAAGAAGGCTAGATTACTGTAGCTGAAATCTAGGTAAAGACCAGTAACATTTCGCAACTGAGGCAGATTTTTTACATTTTAAAGAGAACGAACCCCACAATATACGTTTACAAGGTTAGTACTGAACATCTTGAGTATGTCAAATCGTATAAATGCAATAATACTGGGAAGAGATAAGGAAATGAGACAAAATTGGTAAAGTCAGCAATGAGGAAGAGTAAGTTTTTGGGAAGGTTCAGGAAAAGTGCAGAGCATATATAATGCTAATGCTACGAATTCCAGAGGATTCTTCCAACGGAGTCCTTGTTGAGTAACAGTGACAAGGGACAAACAAGTAGAAAAAAATTCAGACACACGGTGCTAGGATGGTAACAGACTGCGTTAGTGTTGGCTCGAAGATGTCATTCGCAAGAGTTTTTTGCAATTTGAATTATATGTTGTTGTCGTTAAGCTCACGTTAACTATCAGATTTGTACAAACCAAATCACAGGTGTTGTCCTGTTGAAGAAATATACTCTTCGTGTATAGATGATGTATTTTCCAACGTTGTCAAAACCACTGCGAAAGTTTCCCTTTTGGACTCCAGCGGGACTGACTTTGAGTACACCGACAGCATGTCGTGTTTTGGAGAAAAGCGCGTAGATGGTTTTAGACAAATCACCAGGTATCCTTTATAAGGATATTTGATATAAATGTTGCACTGTGTAACATTCTTTATCGGCATCTGATAATTTTTCTGGTGTGCAAAACTGATACTAGCAGCACTGGTATTATATAATTAGGTCCATGTGACTATACTAATCAGTGTTTATTGTAGCTTAAGGACCTGGATGATTATTAGAGCTTTCTCCTTCAACAGCCAACACGATTTTGTCTTCACAACATTGATTTAATACGTGACGAACTCAATAAAATTATCATTTTCCAAAACTACATAAAAGACAATACTACTTACTACACTTAGGTTAATTAAAAAGCTGTACGAACCTTATGTTCGTAAATGCGACAGAGACCCTTCGTCTCTTTCTCTCTCTCTCTCTCTCTCTCTCTCTCTCTCTCTCTCTCTCTCTCTCTCCTATCTGTTCACTTACGCAAGCGCTCATCCTGCGCTACCAGTACCGTTGCACTCTAAAAATACAAGCTTTTGCTATCAGCAGTTACCGATTGCGCTAATGCGTTGGTGTGCTGTTATATCATGCCTGCACAGCATTAACAGGCATACAATACACTAGTAGAGAAATAAACGAAATGAGAAATAAATTCCATTGTGAGTATGGTACGCACACAACTCGACGCAGCGGATTATACGTTCTTTGTCAGTTGTAGTTTCAGAAAGCAACATCGTAAACATCACTATAACTCAGTGACAAATGTCACAAAGGCGTATTTAGCGAATGCGACCGATATGCCATACCGTTCACAACGATATAGGTCCTATCTAATAAGAATATGAAATCGTGGAAACGATGATCATGATTTTCATTTAACCTGAAATAAACTCAATGATCTAAGATATATTTAAACACATTCATTAATATGAAAGGAGAGCTGATAGTACTAATCATGTCAGTTCATTTACTATAACATCATGGGAAAAATTTAAGTAACACTTTTCCTATATTTCTCCTTCTGTTACAAAATCATATAGGGGTTTAGACATTTTTATGCCCTCTGTCAACAAAACAGTATCAGTGTTTGTTGTAAAGCATTGCCTGTGGTTATCAGATGATGAACTAGTTCCGCAGTTTCTTGAAATCTTCTGCCGCCGCAGAAAAGATGCGATTAACATCCTCCTCGTAGCCACAATCACATGAATAAGATGTGATCAAGTGAAAGAGGTAGAGATTTTGCCTGAATTTCCCGAGACTAAATCTAAGTCGTATCATTCATTGCCTCTATAAGGTTTCTGCTGTGGCTGCAGTGCCGACCGGGGTGAGCGAGCGGTTCTAGGCTCTACAGTCTGGAACTGCGACACCGCTACGGTGGCAGGTTCGAATCCTGCCTCGGGCATGGATGTGTGTGATGTCCTTAGGTTAGTTAGGATTAAGTAGTTCTAATTTCTAGAGGACTCATGACCTCAGAAATTAAGTCCTATAGTGCTCAGAGCCATTTGAATTTTATACCTGCAAGTTTAGTATTTTTAGTATGAAGGATGTGAGGGGAGATTAGATAACACTGCATTCATTGGCCCAGTGTACACAACCTTCTTGGTCAGAGTACCTATTTCTTCATTTCCCGTTATTGCACTGTGCACCCTCACCGAAAAAATGATGGTAGTTTTATTTAGGCGCAATGCTCCTGAACTACTTTTATGATGCAGTAAATTATGTAATTTCCCTTACTGTTGACGCTGTAATATTTTAATAGATAGCATCAGTGATGAGCGCGAATCTGATGAAATGTGCCTGTTGTTGATCGAGAGAAGCCTGATCATTGCAAGAAACAGTTGGGTTAAGGTGAACGGGTAAAGGGGTACAAAACGCTCGTAGTTGTCACCACTGCTGTACAAAATGTGTACATGAGACCTACATTCAATTTACGAGTGTTCAAGCATTAGATATGAAGTAGTAACTGTAAAACAAATAAAATTTAAAAAAATATATGTCCTGTAAAGAAAACTTACGTTAAACTGATACGTTCCACATCATTACGAAATGTCTTATTCATGACCTATGGAAAAAGTATTAATGTAATATAAAGCCGATGATTTACGTATTTACGAGTGACCCGTAATTGTTTAAAGAATCGAAATCGCATGTGAAAGATAGTTTCAAACTTCCCATAATTTTACAAGTGACTTAATGTGTTAAAATGTTTTATTAAACGATGTAGCCGAAAAAAATTAAGAAACTGTTTGAATTATGTTTAAAACTAGTTTGAAATGGCCGACTATTCGCATTATAGAACACTGGATGAGTGAGTAATTTGCGCTCCGCTTTAAGCGAAAGCTAGGCTTTCATTCGTCTTAATGTTGACATCGTTTGTCCTAAACTAAGTGTCGGACAATGACATAGTTTTGCCGGTACCGTAAGTTTAGTGATGTATGTGGATATAGCGTGAAAACTCTGTTGTGAATAGGGTTAGGAAAGAAGAACTAATAAATTAAAATGTCATATCTGGTACCGAAGTTTTACGCATGAGCAGCGAAAATATAGGAAGAAATAAGCGTTCTTCCTTTCACCCCTTTGTGAGTGAGGGAGGCAGGGTTATCAGCGAAAAAGTTTCTAAAACGTTTGAAATTATGTGTAAAGGTTGTTGGAAGCCGGTAAATGCTGTCACTCTCAAATACTGGATAAATACATTCGAGGCATTTGCGGGCCGTCACTTATGCTGCCTCAAGAGAAGCACACTGTGTCTAATTGTAATACTTCCTTCATTGTGTTAAACTTTTAACATAATTGTATTTTATTGTATGTGAACCGGGGGCCTAGAAACGACGGAGAGCTTCCGTCCACGCCGCAGCCGCAGTGGTCCACAACCCCACGACGACTACCGCAGTCCACTTCACCCCTCCACCGCCCCACACCGAACCCAGGTTATTGTGCGGTTCGGCCTCCGATGGACCTCCCGAGGGAACGTCTCACACCACACGACAGTAACCCCTATGTTTGCGTGGAGAACTTGTTTGCGCAGCAGTCGCCGACATAGTGTAACTGAGGCTGAATAAGGGGAACCAGCCCGCATTTGCCGAGGAAGATGGAAAACCGCCTAAAAACCACCCACAGACTGGCCGGCTCACCGGACCTCGACACAAATCCGCCGGATGGATTCGTGCCTGGGTCAAGGCACTCCTTCCCGCTCGGAAAGCCGTGCGTTAGACTTTAACATAATACTACACCCTTTAATCAGCATTTTACATTTTTAACATTTACAGCACGGTGCCCGTACGCCATACGGGCGGGGCCGCCCTAACGTTGGCGACGGCGCCCGTATACCGTACGGGATAGCCTTTATTTGGCTCCGTAAGCGCGTTTAGCGCGTCTCCGAAGCAGTTTCGTCAACTAATGTGGACGTATTTCATTCTTCTCCCGCAAGAGGCAAGCACTTATCGGCTATCTCATCCTGGGAGCGGCTGTGAGCACTGCAAAGTCGAAGTGACCTGCAGTTCATTCACAGGTGTTTACGATCGTGAACATATCGCGCAGCGAGTTGATGGAGGCAGAAATCTTAGATATTCTTCATGGAGATGTAGGATCTGAAATTCATGATTTTGACAAAGAGGATTCGTACTGTCTAGACGAAAGTACAAGTGATGATTCAGGTATGTATATGTCTCAATTTTTCATAAAGTGAAGAGCCCGTTTGCCCGAAAAACTTTGAGTGGTTGTAAAAGCTGTTTTTCCACTTGTATATAGTGTCAACTGTCAACAGTTTTATTTTATATAAAGAGAACACTAGGTGGAGAGTATTCCTAGTAGACTTTATTCACACAGTGGGGAAGAAATTGTCTGAGAAGGGCGGAAATATTTTTAAGCAACAAGCCGGTTCATCCTCACAAATTGAGTGGACATTTGCAAGCACTTTCCAGAGAAGGTCCCACCCACTGCAAACAAGGTGAATACTACTATGTACTGCAAAGTGTGTTCATACAGGGGGAAAAAAGAGACGGGTAAGCGCATCAGGAAGGAAAGTAGATGGTGGTGCAAGGACTGTGGCGTTGGCCTTTGCGTCCCACAGTGTTTCCAGGATTTTCACACGAAGGCTAACTACATCTGAACTATTAAAATAGTTTACAGGTACCGGCAGTCAGACAGTCAAGTGATGTTTTGTTTTAAATTTAGATACAGTAATAATGGCATTACTCGAGATCATGTAAAACTTTTTATCCACGATATTTTTGTGTTTTCTTTTTTTAATTATAACACCCATTTGTATTTTATATTGTGAAATAAACTCACTATCATGTAAAGCTCTTACTTTTTCCTTTTAAATGATTCAAGAACCATATTCCTATCATTTTCCTGTTATTTGAAATCTAATTTCAAACATTCATTAAATATGCCAGTTCACAGCCAAGTGCCGGGTGTAAAGAGGGCAGTGTTGAAAGCGTTAAAATCGGTCAGTAATTATATGACATATTAAAAATCCAACGTTTGATCACCCTAGAACCCGTTACATAAGCAGCCTGCTACAATGATGACCATGACGACCCACTTGGGTTAGTAACATGTATTCGTAGCGATATTTTTACTGAGTGTCAGCAGCACAATGAATGGTGGAATGGGAACTGCCTCGGCATAACGCCTCATAAACCAGCTGTGTCCAAGTCAGACACAGGTTTAGCGTAATAAAAAACGTGAGGTTCTTTTTCCGACCTCAGATTGTAAGTGTCGACCACATTCCCTTTGTATTCGACCTATAATTAAAGAACTGCCTAGAGCAAAAGGAATGAAGTATATTGCAGGTGGTGCAGACCTGGGGTGGACGGGATGCCCGCTGCTACAATGACCGGCATCGGAAGGTAGGAGGGGTGAAAGTATAGCGTATAGGCTTTATGAAGCGTGAGTGTTAAACTGCGGGCGCGGCGAGGTGGCGCAGCGGAGCGCGAGTGAGTTACGCCCCGCGGCCCAGTGCTCCGCTACCCCCGAAGCGCGCCGCACCCCTCACCCCCGCAGGCCCGCGGCGCTCAGTAGGTCGACCGTGCCGCTGCGCCGTATTCCGAGCCGCCGGCCACGCCCATCCATTCATTAGGCCGCCGGGCCCCGAGCAGGCACGTTCCGCCGCTCACCCAGGGCGCAAATGAGTGGACGCGTCCGCTTTTGTAGACACTAACACCAATATTTAGAGTTACGCAGATGCTTCGAGAACTCGGTGGACTTTTTTCTCCTTTTTTTCCAAACATTTCGTTGCACTCCATTGAGTCTTCCGCGATTGCTGGTGACATCAAGGGCGATTACATTCTCTCCTCTTTTTTCCTGCACACGTCAGCGCCATGTAGGAGTACTACAGCCGTTGCACAGAAGAGAGGTGGCGTTCAGCAACCCTCGTGGAAACGATGGACGTGGTTTAAAGCCCAAAAGGCAGCTCTTTCTACAATCACTGCACAATACGCTACTGCCTGCTGTGTCAAGAAATGATTTTAGTCGTGACCCTTTTGATATTGCCTCTGCACTGTGGATATAAACGTTATAACTACGAGGGGCAGTCAGAAAGTTTTCATTATCGTCATTAAAGTACATAGTTACGAAATTAGTTTCCTATTTATTTGCAGTTACATGCCAGCAGTCCTGGAAAATTTTCAAATCCCTACGCCACACTGCTGCGACTAAGCAAAATGGCACAGGGCACCGCCCTACTTGTTGTGGTCTTCAGTCCGAAGACTGGTTGAAGCAGCTCTCTATCCTACTCTATCCTGCTCAACCGGTTCAAATGGCTCTGAACACTATGGGACTTAACATATGCAGTCATCAGTCCCCTAGAACTTAGAACTACTTAAACCTAACTAACATAAGGATATCACAAACATCCATGCCCGAGGCAGGATTCGAACTTGCGACCGTAGCAGTCTCGCGGTTCCACACTAAAGCGCCTAGAACCGCTCGGCCACTCTGGCCGGCCTGTATCTCCGAATAATTACTGAAACTTACATCCTTCTGAATCTGATTTTTGTATTCATTCTCTTGGTCTACAAGTTTTACCTCCAACACTTCCCTCCTATACTAAATTGCTGATCCCTTGATGTCTCCGAATTTAATCAACCGATCACTTCTCCTAGACAGGTCGTGCCGCAAATTTCTCTCTTCGGAATTCTGTACAATGTGGTCTACCCATCTGAACTTCAGAATTCTTCTGCAGCATCACATTTCAAAGGTTCAATTCTGACCTTGTCTAAACTGTCAACCATGATTCACTTCCATATATGACCACACTTATTACAAATATTTTCAGAAAAGGCTTCCTAACATTTCAATCTATATTCGATTTTAACAAATTCCTCTTCCTCAAAAATGCGTTTCTTGCTATTGCCTGTCTAAATGTTATATCTCCTCTCCTTCGGCCCCATCAGTCATTTTGCTGCCCAAATAATAACAAACCTCATCTAATACTTCAAATGTCTAACTTCTTCATCTAATTCCGTTAGCATCAAATGATTTAATTCGACTACATTCCATTATCCTTGTTTAGCTTTTGCTAATCTTACATCTTCCTTTCAAGACACTGTGCATTCCGTTTAACTGCTCTTACGAGTCCTTTGCTGTCTCTGACAGAATTAAAATCTCGTCCGCAAACCTTCAAAGTTTTTATTTCTTCACCCTGAACTTAATCCCTCATTCAATTTTTTCCCTGATGTCCTTTATTGCTTGTTCAATGTACATATTGTGTTACATCTTCGATAGGTTACAACACTGTCTAACTGCATTCTCAACCACAGCTTCCCTTTCACGCTTCTCAACTTTTATAACTGACGTCTGGTACCTGTATAAGCTGTATATACCCTTTGGCCCCCTTTGTTTCAAAGGCTGTATTCCGGTCAGGTTTGTCTTTCGTTAATCTATCTTCTCAGATAAGTCGTAGCGTCAGTACTGCCTCAAATGTGCCTATATGTCTCCGAAATACAAAGTGGCCTTCACCGATACTGATTTAAACGAGTTTTGCCACTCTTCCATAAAGAATTCATGTTAATACTTTGCAGCCATGAAGTGATATTTCCATAATACTCATACCTGTCAGCACCTGCTTTCTTTTTGGGAATGGAATTATTATATTCTTCATGAAGTCTCGCGGTATTTCACTTGTCTCATACATTTTGCGCACCACATGCGAAACTTTTGTCTTATCTGGCTCTCCCAAAGGCATCAATACTTCAGACGCAATTTCGTGTAATCCTGGGGTGCATTCGGGGGAAGCAAGTGAAGCACTGCTTCAGTAGTAACTACTGTAACGCTATGTTATGTAATTATTACCACACACTTATTGAACATTATCTAGATAAAACTCGATCTTCGAAACATATAGAATCAACACGATCACTGTCTTACATTATTAATAGTGCAATGAGAGCCTAGCTGAAGTAATGGTCATGTATCTTACCTGAACAGCGAGAGAGTTGCGTACGCAGCTCTACTGGTCATCCGCAGTGTTAGAGTTTTCTTGCTACAACCGAAGCTTCGGGCAGCGAGAGACTTGCACGCGGACCTCGGTTCATCCACAGGTCGTTTGCCTGTCCATCGGCTACCAGCGATGCTAGCTTTAGATGGGTATAGAATACAGAGTAAGGGAGGATATCAGTGGTGGTAAAATATTGTAATGGTCAGTTTGCGAGTTTGCCGAATCTGTATAAAAGTGTGTCGAGGGTCAGGATGCCACGTGGGATGTAGTAATATACACTAAGGTGGCAAAAGTAATGGGACAACTGCTAATATCGTGCTGGACCTCCTTTTGTCGCGCTATTGCGACAACTCGTCGTGGCACAGACTGAACAAGAGGCTGAAAAGCCCCCGAAGAACTGTTGAACCATGCCGTCTCATCCATAATTGCGGAGCGTTGCCAGTGCAGAATTTTGTGCATAAACTGACCCCTCGATTATGCCCCATCAGTCTTGAATGGAATTCATATCAGACGATGTGGATGGTCAAATCACTCGCTGGAATAGTCCAGAATATTTTTCAAATTAATCGCAAACAATAGTTGCCCTGTGAGGTGGCGCAGTGTCATGGAATCAGGAATGGCTGCAAATGGTCTCCAAGCAGTGGAATATAACCATTTACAGTCAATGACAGGTTCAGGCGGACCAGATGACCCGGCGGTTCTATGTAAAAACAGCCTAGACCATTATGGAGCTACCCACAGCTTGCACAGTGGGGTATGCGCCTCACTCCAATCAAACCATCAGCTCTTAACAACTGAAATCGGGACCCATCTGACCAAGGCACGGTTTTCCAGTCATCTTGGGTTCAAGCGACATGGCTACGAGTCCAGGAGAGGCGCCAGAAACGATGTCGTGCTGTTGGTAAATGCGCTCGCGTGGTCGTTTGCAGCCATAGGCCATTAACGCCAAATTTCACCGCGTTGTCTTTACGGATACGTTCGTCGTATGTCCCAAATGATTTCTGCTGTTATTCCACGCAGTGTTTTTTGTCTGTTAGCACATACAACTCTACGCAAATCAAATAGAAACACCCATTTTTATTAATATTAGTGTAGTACGTGTAAGGTGTCAGGCAAAGCCAACACCTTCCATGAAAACCCTGACATGATAAGCAAATCCAGTAGTATGTCACATAGCTCCGAATAAATCGTGACATTAAATTAACCAAAGTAATACGAGTAACGAGTGAGCAAATGGAATACCAGAGACTAACACAAGAATGCCTAAATGCATGTCATACCTTCCCACTGTGAGACAGACGCAGTTCCGAGGGGAGAAACGAGAACAGAAGCCGAGAGCAGAACCGTGTTAAGCTAGAAGGCCCTACAATAAGGGACGGACTGGACACCCACGTCGCCAGATAACCACTAGGACAACGCCAGCTGCAAGTTTTAGTGTGAGACTTTTTTGCGTCTCTGTTACGTCAAGGACCACACCCCAGCCCCTGTTAAAAGCTAAAGCCCTCCAGAAAAACAGTATACATCTTACGATAACACAAAAAGAGCCACACCACCCGCAAATTTTAGCGTGAGACTTTTTCGCGTCTCTGTTAGGTTAGGACCACCCCCGAGCCCATGTTAAAAGATAGAGCCCTCCAGAAGAATAATATAGATCTTACGATAACGCTAAAAGGACCACACCAGCTGCAAGTTTTAGCGTGAGACTTTTTCGTGTCTCTGTTACGTTGCAAACTTTTAAAACATTGCCCCACCACTAAAAGTATAACGTTTCTCATTGTATAGACAGAATTTTTGTAGGCGATGCTTAAGGTTAACATTGAGACCCTGATTGGTCAGATGAAAACACAGCCAGATAGTTTTTTTTAAAAACCATCTTCGGTAAATGGTAGTAAGGAGAAGTTAGGAGAAGTTAGTTAGTTCCGAGACGGCGAGCTGGATGGCTGCTGCGCCGGCCGCCGCACCCTGACGAACACCAACAAGGTAATGAAAGCACGCGATGCCGCATAACAGCGCATAAAGCTTTACTCAGAACTGCAGAAGTCTCATCTGTTACACCCTCTTTCTGCGTAATACTAGTGTCGATCGTCAATTAAAGCTCATGGTATTCACATTTGCCACTTGAAGTAAAAATCTGAAACGCGATGATTTTTCTGTTATATAGTTATTGAGAAGCCACATCAGCCACTGTAATTTACGACAACTTATAGAAGTAATTAAACATAATTGAGGGTTACTGTAGACATTTTGATAGTTTTCTCTTTTGTGAAACTTAATTTAAACCTAGATTATAGATGTTATATGTCATAGGTCATCCTTCAATCCATTGTAGAACTTGGAAACCCATTCAGGGAATATTCGTTCACATTTTTGTTGAACGCAGTTGGTTTTTACCATCCTGTATTAAAACACTTCCTTTTATCAATAGCGTAATTTATAAACAATGTTTTGTGAGTAGAATAAAATTTCCAATGGTAAACTTAACTGCTTTTTCGACGTTATTTTATCAGCTAACTAAAACTAGGAAAGCCTTGAACACCTTCCACTAAATTTAGTTAGTATTAAGATTCTTTTACAGGGAGTGCAGTGGAGCTGACGCTGAAATCATCAAGTATTTGGTTATATCATCGCTAGTCTCACTGAACTCTTCTGAATTTTACATGTCATGTGTGGTCTGGCGTCTCCTTACCAGCAACAGGTCCCAGGTTCAAACTAGTCAATTCCTTAAAAAAACATGCTCAGAGCGTCGTTGCGCGAAAGTGGTAGGGAGACACGATATAGAACAAACAGACACCACCCAGAATGTTAGATACATAAAGAAATTTCAATGTTTACTGCTTCAACCGCAGGCGAGCTATGTGCCGGACATCCATCATGTTGGAATTACATCGCCATTCTGTCATGCAGTGAAACACCATGTAGTGACATCGGTAGAACATTGTGTAGAAAATCAGCATACATCGCACCAATTAGATTGTCATCGATAAAATGGGGGCCAATTATCCTTCCTCCCATAACGCCGCACCATACATTAAGCCTCCAATGTCGCTGATGTTCCACTCGTCGTAGCCATCGTGGATTTTCCGTTGCCCAATAGTCCAATAGTGCATATTATGGCGGTTTACGTTAGCGCTTTTGGCGAATGACGCATCGTCGCTAAACAGAACGCGTGCAAAGAATCTGTCATAGTCCCGTAATTTCTCTTGTGTCCAGTGGCAGAACTGTACACGACGTTCAAAGTCGTCGCCATGCAATTCCTGGTGCACAGAAATATGATACGGGTGCAATCGATGTTGATGTAGCGTTCTCAACATCGACGTTTTTGAGATTCCCGATTCTCGGGCAATTTGTCTGCTATTGATGTGCGGATTAGCCACAACAGCAGCTACAACACCTACTTGGGCATCATCATTTGTTGCAGGTCGTGGTTAACGTTTCACATGTGGCTGAACATTTCCTGTTTCTTTAAATAACCTAACTATCCGGCGAAAGGTCCGAACACTTAGATGATGGGATGATGTCGTTCAAGATACCGGGCAGCATACATAGCACACGCCCGTTGGGCATTTTGATCACAATAGCCATACATCCACAGGATATCGACCTTTTCCGCAATTGGTAAACGGTCAATTTTAACACGGGTAATGTATGACGAAGAAAATAGCGTCCGCTCTGGCGGAATGTTACGTGATACCACGTACTTATACGTTTGTGACTATTACAGCGCCATCTATCACAAAGCGAAAAAAGTGGGCCAACTACAACATTCATATTTCTTTACGTACTACACGAATATGTAATAAGAAATGGGGGTTCGTATTTAAAAAACGCAGTTGATATCTGTCTGACCTATGACAGCGCCATCTATCCGGCCAACCATAGAACCATCTGGTTTCCCCCTTCAAGCTAGACGAGTTTCGTTCTTTGTAGTTTTTTTTTTTTTTTTTTCATTTGATGCTTATGTCATGAGATATTTGGCCCGGTCACTATCAATGGACCACCCTGTATGTGCTTATCGCTGTCCCGTAACTTTTGCGTCTCAGTGACACTGTCTACATGTGTTACAAAAGATATTTCGTCCAAGCCGTTTTGTGCCTATTGTTTTTCAGAAGTGAATGAGGTTGGTATGCCATAAATAAGATATTGCAGTGCCTGTGCAATTCTGAATACGATGAAAAGTTGCTTTGGACATGGATGCCGTAGAATGGAATGGTGACAATGAAAATTTGTGCCGGGCCGTCATTCCGTTCTAAAGCTGATGGCTGTATTTCATAACGGCTGTAGTCACCGCAGTCCCTTTTCCTCCGGATATGCATGCATGTCCAAAGGGACTTCGCGTCGTAATCGAAATAACACACGGCCATTATCTGCCGATACGGGGAAAGCGGCTTTCATGTACTACGTCTGACTTGTGTGGGAATATGGATAATGGACGCACGAGTCCAGTTCGTAGACGTGTGGTTGACGATATATAGGAGTTTGGGTCAGGCCGTGAGCCGTGCACGGTTAGCCAAATGGCAAGTCGACCACTAGCGATAGGCGGGGAATTCGGCTTCGTGTACTGGTCCGGCACAAATATCTGCAGCTGATGGTGGCCCTTATTCGTAACAGCAAAAACATTTGATGTGTAACTATAAATGGACAGCCAACATCACAAATACCGAACATGGTTCAAAAGGCTAATAAATTCGCTAGACATTCTCTATATAATATTTATACCAAATGTAACGGGCTAGCCAGTAGTGGTGACCTAAATGCTACGGTTTACTCGAATTGCCTATTATTTCGAAAGGATAGAAATACTAATTGTACCAAAACTAAGTAGACACATTTGGAAAATTTAGTGAATCGATAACAAGAACTGACTGACTGTTGGCCATCTACAGTCGTCTGTAGTTACAGCTGCTTTTGGGGAAAATAGAATAGAAACTGCGTTTTATGATCAGCTTAACGGAAAAAAGTCTCTGCACATTCCAAAGATGAGGCAGGACAGGGATATCATTTAAAGGCTTACTAATGTATTGCGTTTTCCGGGAAAACAGGAGTTGGCCTTTCAATATCACAATGAAACAAGAAACTCTATTAATTAGGGAAATTATGCGGAACTGTTGAAGTACTTTGCAGAGTATGAGCCTCTTTTAGCGGAGCACATAGAAGCTCTACTGTTTCTAAAGGAATTTTTATCCTAATTCAAAATATTCTAATACAAGGCGTAGGTTCTGCCGTTTCTTCAGCTATAAAATGGGAAATTGTCGGTGTCGCTTTTGCAGCCATCTGACAAAACCTCAGACGTGGCCAAAAAGAAAGCTCAGTTTTCTACTGCCCTGCGCTATAGACACGTGAAAGAAGGATAAAGAAAGATTCTTGGGGTTCTGTGGTATACGTAGTGACACACATGTCCCGGCTAATGAAGAACTTATCCATCAGTTGATGCCAGAATTCGAATACAATGAAAAATTTGATGTGCGAACGTCTGACGGCGCGATGACAGTGACCGGAAGTCTGAATGGGACTCTACCAGCAAACAGTGTCACACATCCTGTAGCCACATTCTTTCACTGTTATGTGTATGTACTACATCTCGTTTTGTCTCAGATCACTAGCCAAATACCGAAGTCTAAAATAGTTCCTGAATTCGCTTGATAGACTCGCAGCTTATTTTGTTTTTTTTGTCAAGATCTTCTAAATCTATAACATTTTTGGATATATTGTTGCAGCTCTATCTCGTACATATAAGTCCAATACGATGGAATTACTCATCAGGATTGGTTCAGGAACAGAATTAAACTTTGTGCAGGAACAGAATTAAAATTTTAATGTTTTTAGTGCCGTGCTAGAACTTCCTCAAGAAAGTGAGTCACATATTTTATCACCTAGCACTTTAGAAGACTACCAGTCGAGGCGTGGAATGTCACAAATGTGAACTTGTTAGTGAGGTTAGAAAAATCTGAAAAGGAAAATGCAAATGCTCGATCTAGATACACTTGGAGTCGGTGAAGTGAAATGCAAGAACGACAAGGCTTTCTGGTCAGAGTACAGGCAATATCCACAGCAGCAGAAAGTGGTATAACTGGAATAAGCAGAGAGTGTGTTACTGTGAACGGTTCAATGACAGCGTTATTCTCATCAGAATCGACAGCAACCAACAATAGTTAAGATATATATACCGACGTCGAAAGCTGAAGATGAAGAGATAGAGAAAGTGTATTAGGATACTGAAAGAGTAATACAGTAAGTAAAGGGAGATAAAAATCTAACACTCCTGAGGGATTGGACTGCCGTTCCAGGGGAAGGAGTAAAAGAAAGGGGTACAGAGTATATGGGCTTGGTACTAGGAATGACACAGGAGAAAGACCAATTGAGTTCTGTAATAAATTCCAGTTAGGAATAAAGAATACTTTGTCCAAGAATCACAAGAGGAGAAGGTACAGCATACTTGGAAAAGGCCGGGAGATAGGGAAGATTTCACCCAGATCACATCACTATCAGCGTTTCCGTAAACCGATGCTGTATTATGAGGTGTACCCAGGATCAAATACAGATTCAGATCACAATACAGTAGTGATGAAGAATAGCATGAAGTTTAAGTGATTAGTCAGGAAGTATCAACACGCAAAGAAGTGAGATACGGAAGTACTAATGAATGAAGAGATACGCTACAAGTTCTCTAAGAATATAGATACTGCAATAAGGAGTGGCTAAGTAGGACAGTAACAGAAGTTCGAAACAAAAACACAGTTAAAAAGAAGCTAACTTCGAAGAAATCATGACTAATAGAAGAAATACTTCAGTTTATCGATCAAAGAAGCTTGTACTGAAAACAAAATATCCACGGGTGTACTGCCGGTCTACAGTGTCCAACGGGCACAATATTTCGGCGATCATACATGTCGCCATCATCAGGTGAACTTTCAAATTTCTTTTCAAATTTTGAAACCTACGTAACCCACTTTCTGACACTTTTGAGTGGGTGTTTTAAGACTAACTATCTCTGGTATTAGTGCTACAGAAGTGGTTTATAAATGCATGCAAACAATCTGTTTATTCTGCTACTTTGCAAACTATATATGAAAAGTCGGCCTCTTAGCCTGCCTGGTATTTTGCCAGAGAGTTGCCCGTCCCTAGCCACGTGGAGGCGGGCCGCTACTACTAGAAGAAACCACTCCATTGTGCTACTCTTTTATTCCCCCCCACCACCATACTGAACTAACTACAACTACTAGCTACTACAACTCATGACTTAAACAGCGTAGTATTTACATATTTACAATTGCGCATTAGATCTGAAGCGCATTTACCCTCTCCCAAGGTAGGCTCGCTGGGCCTCCCTTGAGATTTTATTCACTAACTTTGCGAAATTTCTAAATAATTCGCCATTCGTTAGTATAACATTTATGTCTCTTGTCTGGAGAAGCTGTCTCTCAACTGAGGCAGCCTGTTCATATATTGGACACTCAAACACTGGGTGTTCTGGCGATCCTATGTGGGCACCACAGTCACATTCCGGTGTTGGCCTTTTACCTATTTTATGCAGGTACATGGGGTAGGGGCCGTGGCCTATGAGGAAGTGGACTAGGCCCTGTGAGGGCTTCATTATCTTGTTCCTTAGTCTTCCCCTTACTGTGGGTAGAAACCCATGGACTCTACGGCCTGTACTGGACCCATCCCATTCGTCCTGCCAAATGTCGAGCATTTTGTCTCGGATGGATTTAACGCTAGCCAGAGGAGTGCCCATTATATTTTCCACCATGTCAATATTTTGTTTGCGCAGCCAGTAGGAGGCTGCGTGCTGTCTTATTAACAGGTCTAGTGGACATACACCCATAATTACCAACAATGCATCTGTTGGACTTGTGTTGAATGCACCAATGCATCTCAACAGAACATTCCTCTGTATTCGCCTGACAGCAGCCGCAGGCTTCACCAGAGCTAGCCTGTGGGCCCACACACTGGATGCGTGCCCTACTACAGGTGCCAATATACTGTTATGGTAGATGTTTATTGCCTTTGACGGCAGATGAAACCTTCTTTGTCCTATCAATATTATCTTGTTGAACAGGGCTCAGGACTTTGTCGCTATTTGTTCAATATGCGGAATGAAGCTCCAATTCTCATCTAGATATACCCCTAGGTAACGGGCATATCTCTGCCGCGACACCGCCTGGCCATTAATTCTGACTGTTGGGTCCCTATTTAACTTGCCTTTTAAGAGCATATATAGCGATTTTTGTGGTGCAATAGACATTTTAGTCTTCTCACACCAATCAGCTAACAGTCTAACAGCCAGTCGTGATATGTCTTCGATCACATTGCGAGTGTCACCTTCCACTAGAATTGCGAGATCGTCCGCATAAGCAACAACACCCAGAACTGCAGTCTCTCCCTGCAGAACGTTCAACAATGTTTCCATGGTGATATCCCAGAAAATGGGACCACACACCGATCCCTGGGGACAACCACGGGATACTCTTTTTGATACGACGGCTCCGGGAGCCGTTATTTTAGCAGTTCTTGCATCACAGTAGGCCACCAGACAACCATACAGTGGCTGCGGGCACCCAATCTCTCTTAGTCGAGAGAAGAGTGGCGGCCACCACAGGTTGTCGAAGGCCCCTGAGATGTCTATCACTATGCCAAAAACATACTTCGATGTCGCAGAGTGAACAATCCGTCGAACCTCATTGATCGCATCCTGAGTGGAGCGACCCTTTCGGAATCCGAACTGCTTATCACTCATGCAGTGTTCTGTGCCTCAAAAGTCGGTCAGCCAGCAACTTCTCAAATGCTTTGCCCATTACATCTAGCAGACAGATAGGCCAATAGGATTTCGGCATCGTTGGATCCTTATCAGGGCCTTTCCTGATGATTACAACTTCTGCTATTTTCCACCTCTGTGGATAATAGCCCGTCTGTAAACATACATTGTAAATACGACTTACTGCTGGGCGACCAAGTGCGCAAGTCCCTGTAATATTTCCACAGGGATCCCATCAGGACCAGGTGCCTTCTTCCTTGCAAATGTGTAGATGGTTGCTTCTACCTCCTCTGAAGAGAAAGGGCACACGTTCGTACCGTTAAGATACGGATTCGAGAGCGCCTGACGTATTTCCCGCTGCTCTTGCGAATCCTGGTCGTCGTTGTCATCTGGTAGTAGTGTATCCAACAGCAGTCTTGCTGTTTCTACCCAATTCTTGGTCATGCCACCATCCCCAGCATGTAGTGTAGACAACATCATGGGCGACCTGATTTTTTCTCGAACGATTTTGTAGGGAACTCCCCAAGGGTCTGTTCCCCGCTGATCGTTAACAAATCTTTCCCAGGATTGGCGTCTTGTGATGTCCAACTGATCCTTGTATCTCTGCTTCAGACGATGATAAATACCTAGGTGTTATTGTCGTTCGTCGTGGGAAAAGCTTCTTCGATAGTTGCTTCGCGCCCTTCTGACCGACCGTTTAAGCACAGTCAATTCAGGGGTCCATGGGGTGGAATCCCTGTAGATGTATCTCGCTATTCGAGGTACAGCCAGTGTGATAGCTGTTTGCACGGAGCTTACAAGCTCCTCCACAGCTTCATCAATGTTACCTATGTCCTCCCTTAACTGTGGAGGACTGAACACCTGAACGAGACGGTCCCAGCTGTCCGAGCATAGTTGAATCGTTCCACCCATTCGCCTGGCACATCCGTGATGGTTGTCGCTATTTCAAACGTGATACAGTTATGATCACTAACAGTTAGGTGTTCCCTTACTTGCCAGTTATGGACGTGGGGTGCTGCCCTCTCGCTTGCAAGTGTGACATCAATATTTGATGTTGCACCCGCCCTCCCTGAATAGGTCGGAGGGTACCCAGGCAAGTTTAGCACAGGTGAACTGCGGACTGAGCTCCTGTGAACATGCCGGCACAGAGATCCGTACGCTATGGGTGCTCAGAGGGAACTGGGTTCGGTCGCGAGGCGGCCGATTCAAATACCCTCCGCCCGCGGCGCGCTGCTTCCGCCGTCCGCGCCCCGCGACACGGTCGCGCGGTGGAACAGATTGCGACGGCGTATGAGATGACGTCGGTGTGATGGCTCTGTCCGCCGTGGTCGTCACAACTATACGTTTGCTCGATTTACTCTTGATTAACCCAATCGCTGGTTCCTAAGTCTTGCTAAGATTATAGCCACAGTCACGGTTTATGAGTTCGTCATTGGTGCGAATTTCGATGGCCTCTCTAACAACGCTGTCCCAGTATCTCGACGTCTGTACCAGAATCCTGGTGCGTTCATACTCCATAGCGTGATTTTCCGACAAACAATGTTCAGCGACGGCCGACTTGGTCGTATACATCAGTCGAGTGTGCCTCTGGTGTTCACGGCATCGATCCTCGACGGTAAACTTGATTTCATTACACATCTAAACTCCATAAACCCCAATATAAAATTCACTGTAAGGACTGAAACGGAGGGTAAATTACCTTTCCTTAACGTCTTGGTCAAGAGAAGGGCTGACGGAACCATAGGTCATGGGATGTATGGGAAGACAACCGACACTAATCTGTATTTGCACGCAGACAGATGCCACCACCCTTCACAGAGGAATGGGGTACTTAAAACTCTAGTACATAGGGCGCGCACTATCTCTGACGCAGAGAGTCTACCCCAGGAATTGGATCTGAGAACTGTTTTTCGAAAAAATGGGTAGTCAGAGTGGCAGATTCAACGTGCTCTCCGCCCAACCACTACAGCACAACCTGTGGAGATGGATGAAATCACGAGGGAGGAGGTAGGCACTGCGTTTATTCCATATACAGGCACACTCTTGGGGGAAATCGCCCGCATTTTGAAGAAACAGTGGGTGGGAACTGTGTTTTGTCCTCAGAATAAAACTCGTGCACTGGTGGGGAGCGCCAAAGATGACCTCGGTTTGAGGAAGGCCGGCGTGTACCAGATTCCGTGACAATGTGGCAAGTCGTACTATACGTACCGTCGAGGATCGATACCGTGAACACCAGAGGCACACTTGACTGATGTATACGACCAAGTCGGCCGTCGCTGAACATTGTTTGTCGAAAAATCACGATATGGAGTATGAACGCACCAGGATTCTGGTACAGACGTCGAGATACTAGGACAACGTTGTTAGAGAGGCCATCGAAATTCGCACCAATGACGAACTCATAAACCGTGACTGTGGCTATAATCTTAGCAAGGCTTGGGAACCAGCGATTGGGTTAATCAAGAGTAAATCGAGCAAACGCATAGTTGTGACGACCACGGCGGACAGAGCCATCACTCCGACGTCATCTCAGACGCCGTCGCAATCTGTTCCACCGCGCGAGTGCGGTGCGGCGCGCGGACGGTGGAGGGAGCGCGCTGCGGGCGGAGGGTATTTAAATCGGTCGCCGCCGCGACCGATCCCGGTTCCCTCTGAGCAGCCATAGCGTACGGATTCCGCGCCGGCACGTTCACAGGAGCTCAGGCCATCAGTTCACCTGATGATGGCGACATGTGTGACCGTCGAAATACTGTGCCCGTTGGACACTGTAGACCGGCAGTACACCCGTGAATATTTTGATTATCAAATACGCCGGGAGAAACTCAAGAATCACAAGTACAGAAATGTTCAGGGAAATTCAACAGTACAGAAATACAAGTCACTGAAGAATGAAATAAACAGGAAATGCAGGGAAGCTAACGCCAAATGGCTGTATGAAGAAATAAGGAAATCGAAAAAGAAATGATGCCGGGAAGATTGACTCAGCATATGGGAAAGTCAAAACAAGCTTTGGTGAAATCAATAGCAAGAGTAATAAATTAAGAGTGCAATGGGAATTCCACTTTTAAACACAGAAGAGAGAGGTGATAGGTGGAAAGAGTACATTGAAGACTTTTATGAGGGAAAAGATTTGCATTATGTGATAGAAGAAGAAACAGGATTGAGTTAGAAGACCTGTGGGATCCAGTTTTAGAATCAGATTTTAAAATAAATTTGGAAATCTTAAGCTCAAATAAGACAAAAGGGATAGATAACATTCCGTCAAAATTTCTAAAATATTTGGTGGAAGTGGTAACGAAACGACTATTCACCTTGGTGTGTGCAACTTATGTGTCTGGCGACATACCATCGGACTTTCCAAAAAGTTTTATCCACCCGATTCCATAGACTGCAAGAACTGAAAAGTGCGAGAAGTATAGCACAATCAGCTTAACAGTTCGTGCATGCGAGTTGCTGATGAGAAAAATATACAGAAGAATGGAAAAGAAAATTGGGGCTGTGTTACATGACGACCAGCTTGGCTGTAGGAAAGGTAAAGGCACCAGAGAAGCAGTTTTTACGTTGCGGGTAATAACGGAATCAAGGCTAAAGCAAAATCCAGATATGCTCACAAGATTTGTCGACTCAGAAATAGCGTTCGACAATGGAAAATTGTGCAAAATGTACGCAGTTCTGAGAAAAATAGGGTAAGCTGTAGGGAGAGATGTGTATTGTACAGCATGTACAAGAGCCAGGAAGGAATAATAAGAGTGAGAGATCTAGAAAGAAGAGCTCGGATTAAAAAAGGTGTAAGACAGGAAAGTGGTCTTTGCCCCCTACTGTTCAAATTATAATTCGAAGAAGCGATGATGGAAATAAAAGAAAGGTTTACAAATGTATTTAAAATTAAAGGTAAAAGGATATCAATGATACGATCCGCAGTTGACATTACTGTCCTCAGTGAAAGTGAAAAAGGGTAAATGATCTGCTGAATGGAATGAACCTCTAATGAGCACAGAATATGGATTGAGACTTTATCGAAGAAATACGGAAGTAATGAGAAGTAGCAGAAACGAGAACAGCGAGATATTTAACATGAGGATTGATGGTGGAAAAGTAAGGAATTCTACTACCTGGGTAGCAAAGTAACCAATGACGGACGGAGCAAGGAGAACATCAAATGCACACTATTACTGAAAAATAGGGCATTCCTGGCCAGGATAAGGTGGGCCTTACTTTGAGGAAAAATTTCCTAAGTATGTACATTTGAAGCTCAGCATTGTATGTTAATGAAACATGGACTGTGTGAAAACAGGAACGGAAGAGAATCGAAGCAATTAAGATGTGGTGCTACAGAACAATGTTGAAAATTGGGTGGACAGATGAAGTAAGGAATTAGGACGTACAGCGAAGAATCGGGGAGGAAATAAATATGTGGAAAGCACTCACAGAAAGAGGGAAACATAAGCAATAACTTCTTGTTACTTGAGGGGGCTGTAGAGGGTAAAAACTGTAGAGAAAGACAGAGATTGGAATTCATCCGGCAAATAATTGAGGATGTAGGTTGCAAGTGTTACTCTAAGATGAAGAGGTTGGCACAGGAGAGGAATCCGTGGCGGCCCGCATCAGACCAGTCAGAAGACTGATGATTAAAAAAAAAAACTTGGTATTGGTTCTCTCTTAAACACATTTGTCAAAATATTAATCTTCAACTATTTGTTGTTCAACATACTGGAGAGTCAAGTAAGTATATTTTGTTTTGTGAACAAAAAATACAAGGAACTCGCAGCTCCATAGTCGCGCTACGTGACGACTGTAACAAGTTTTCCAAGAAACCGTGTCTCATGTAAGAGATCTTATGACGAGGAAAAATATCAACCATAAACGCATGTATTGCGAAGTGTTTGATAACATTCATACCCATTTTGATGTAAGATTTCAAGATTATACAAAGGTTAAGTTTTTAAATTTATTGTCACATGAAAACTACGAACAGTACTCTAATTTCCCGAAAGCTGATTCCAAAGTCCCTTAGATGCGTATGTGAAGTTCTCCGACTTCATCAATTCAGGGTTCAAGAATATAATCATGAGTGAACTTACAAAACTACTCAACACTGGATCAATGCTAAACGAAAGTTTTCAGCAGTTTACTGTGATGTCTACACAATTCCTATGAATAGATCTTCTGTAAAACAGTCGTTTTCACCTGTGACGAGATTGAAAAGCTGATCTCTTAATTCAAAGAGAGAGAGACAGTCTTACCTTTCAACTGAAAAAGAGAGACTATCTTATCTTTCAATTGAAGCTCGCCTCCTTGCAGAACTAAGAAAGTCGGAACACTTCTTTGAAGCTATGGTTAATAAATTTGCTTCGCAGGAGAGAAGAATGGAATTTCAATCCCGTTCATATTGCACAGGGAGTCTAAGAAAGCGTCAGGCTAGAGAATAAAGCCCGATACTAGTTATTTTCTATAAAAGTTTGGTTATAGTAATATAAACAATAATATTAGATTCAGTTATTTCAATAACTATACTTTCAATTTAAACTGTTACCCGTTGTGACTTCAGTCTTTAATATTTAGTCTTTAATTATTTTGAAATATTACTAGTTGTGACTGCTATCTAGATGAGTTTGTCCTTTGATTTACTATAGTATACTTCAAATAATAATATTAACATAATTAATATATAATATATAACTAAAGTATAATTACTAGTATAATTATAAATTCAGTGCTTCACTTATGTGAATTCACTGCACTCCACTAGTTTCGACTCAGCTCTTCCAGTGCTCTGTCAAATTCTTGTCACATTATCATATCATCCATATCTTCATCTACGTCCTCTTCCATTTGGAGTATCGTTTTCGGAAACAGCGAAATTTTGCGTCTCTGGCAGGTCAATTCACATGACTGCTTCAGCGATCTCCGTTGGCCTTGCCACATTTATGCCTCATATTGTCCCATATTTTGTTAGATTTCATCATGTTGTAAGCCAACAAGCAGTTGAGATCGTAACATTCGCCGTCCCACAAAACTACACGTAGCCACTAAGCGAGGCCACAAGGGTGAGAGTAGGAAGCGTGTCGTACTGGAGCGTAAAGAGAATGTGGCGGTACACACTCCAAGGCTTGAGGGCACGCGCATAACGTCATTTATTTACTATTTAAATGTATATACACGCCTCCAGCTATACTGTCGATTTATCCACAATGACAGCTACCTAACTATAGCTTCACTAACACCAAAATCCAGCTCACATTTTAGTTAGTGCTTCAAGTATCTTTGTCAATCATTTGCCGACCAAACCGAGTACTCAAGACGCGCCGTGTGCAGGTAGGTGCAAAACACTGAAGCTAGCTCGCACCCAGTCCTGGACAAACGTTTGGAGAGGCAACAACCTTATTAAACTAATTAGGTAGTGGGCTAATGACCTCGTGCATTATGACCTCACACATTATACTAGAGAAGTAAATAACATCTCCAGATTCGGGAGACAGTTAATGAAATGTCTCTAAAGCAACAATTCCATTATTCTTAGCTCGTGCATTCTCCTTAAATTTCGTTTCCCAGTTGTCGCAATATCAGAAAACGTCTATTTCGTTCTCCTATAAATTGTTTTTATATATGTCCCTACCATAATTGTTACTATTGTCATTATTATAATTTCCACGGTTATCAGTATTAGTGGCAGCAGCAGCAATAGTACAAGTATCACCATTTTTAACTTTATTTGTTCGCAGTCAGTATTAATTACTCACACTGCCATTATAGACACTCAAATCATTTTAATACTATTTGTCGTATTAAAGCTGTTACTTCTTAGGTAACTACGATGTAAGAAAAAAAGTACTTTATGTGTGAACCCCTGGTCCAATATAAGAGAGGGCCTGATGGCAGTAATCGTATCATTTTAAACAAATAACTATATAAAATAAAAGAAGCCGCTAAGCTTGTCGCAGGTGTAACACTTAGTTTATCAGTCCCTCGGTCAGTAAATAGTCCATCTGGAGTAGGTGATTTCAGCCAAAAATCTGATCGAATTACGATAGTGGGTAGGAGTGGTAAGACGGATATACTGTAAGCAATAACGATACCAGAGGGGAGAAATAACTTAAACAGCGGTAAAAGTATATAGGTCCTGTCGATGTGTAGGTCATAGGGCAGACGAGGACTCCCAGACAGCTAACATGTGATGGGAAGAAACCTCACCACTTCCGACCTCTCTCTATCCCGACTCGAGGCTAACACAGAAACGGAATAAATAATGGGAAACGAAATACACTACTGGCCTTTAAAATTGCTACACCAATAAGAAATGCAGATGACAAACGGATATTCATTGGACAAATGTATTATACTAGAACTGACATGTGATTACATATTCACACAATTTGGGTGCATAGATCGTGAGAATCAGAACTGAGAACAACCACCTCTGGCCGTAATAACGATCTTGATACGCCTAGGCATTGAGTCAAACAGAGCTTGGATGGCGTGTACAAGTACAGCTGCCCATGCAGCTTCAACACGATACCACAATTCATCAACAGTAGTGACTGGCGTATTGTGACGAGCCAGTTGCTCGGCCACCATTGACCAGACGTTTTCAATTGGTGAGATATCTAAAGAATGTGGTGGTCAGGGCAGCAGTCGAATATTTTCTGTATCCAGAAAGGCCCGTACAGGACCTGCAACATGCGGTCGTGCATTATCCTGCTGAAATGTAGGGTGTCGCAGGGATCAAAGTGCAGTCAATGCGAACAAGAGATGACCGAGGCGTGTAACCAATGGCACCCCATACCATCACGCCGGGTGATACGCCAGTATGGCGATGATGAATACACGCTTCCAATGTGCGTTCACCGCGATGTCGCCAAACACGGATGCGACCATCATGATGCTGTAAACAGAACCTGGATTCATCCGAAAAAATTACGTTTTGTCATTCGTGCATCCAGGTTCGTCGTTGAGTACACCATCGCCGGCGCTCCTGACTGTGATGCAGCGTCAAGGGTAACCTCAGTCATGGTTTCCGAGCTGATATTCCATGCTGCTGCAGACGTCATCAAACTGTTCGTACAGATAGTTGTTGTCTTGCAAACGTGTCAACTGTTGACTCTGGGATCGACACGTGGCTGCTCGATACATTACACCCATGCGGATAAGATTACTGTCATCTCGACTGCTAGTGATACGAGGCCGTTGGGATCTAGACGGCGTTCCGTATTACCCTCCTGAACCCACCGATTCCATATTCCGTCTAATCCCGCAAAGATACCCTGTCTGCAGTTAGCGAGCGGCGCGCTCAGAGGTAACACACCAAGTTGCTACAACCGATTACGAGGCGGATCAACTTTGCAGCGATAAAAACACACATTGAACTCACTTAGAAGGTTGATCTTGATTTGTTTTATTCTCTAAACTCCAAATAGTTTTATAATAAAAAAACAAATAACGTTAATTTTGTCTTTTTCATCGTTCTGGCTCCCCTTAATAAAGACGGTGAGAATTCGTATAACTCAGTTTTCTCAGAACATCTCAAAATTGCGATTCCTTCTCCATCCTTGATTAACACGGAAATATTGCATACAGATGGTAAGAGCTAAAAAATGAACCTTTTAGAATAATTTGGAATATGTAAACATTCCTACCTTAAATAAAAATTATGGTGATCGGCTTTCACTGAAAAGTTGACGCTATTTCACTTGTATAGCATCTCTTACAAAATTTGAAAAAATATTTGAAATTAATTATAAAAGAGTTTAGGTTGCAAAGGTACGTTTAATATGGCGTAACCGGCTTCGATCATCACAAGATCATATTCAGACCTTCAAACCCATATTGACAGACTGCGGCTGTATGCAAAGCAGGAATCGCTGAGTGACGATTGTCGCTTGACTGGCTTTATTCAGCGGTTCCTGCTACGCACAAGGTCAATGTCCTTTAACATGGTTTTGAAGGTCTGAAGATGATCACATGATGATTGAGACTGATTACTTTTCACTGTAATAAACGTCCGTCTCCGATCTAATTTCATCCATTCCTTTTAGATATTAGAACTACGTGCCCTGTTTTTCAAATGTATTATATATTACTTCCTTATACAAGGTGGTCAGGAACAGCTTCAGAAGCTCGTAAGGGTGTTGCAGGATGTGTTCTGCTGGGAAGGAACTGCTAAGAAGAAATTCTGTACGTTGTGCCGTTTTCGAGTTAATTAGCATTGAATTTAGCCAATCAGGCCGTTACGCGCTCGAAATCAAGCGACCGCCATAGACGGTGTCGCCAAACGTGTACTAAAGTTCGACATGGGATGGTGTGCTACCAGCTACGCTCTGAGAACAAGCGGTACTAATTGTATCTCGCGGACCACTTGAATTTGCGCTCGCAACGGCCTGATTGGCTGACTTTAGTACTAATTAACTCAGAAATGGTGCAACGTATCGAACTCCCTTCTTAAAACTTATTCCTCAGCATCACTTACCCAGCAACACCCCAACGATCCTTTCAGGTTGTCTCTGACTGCCCTGTATACCTTAACTATACTTTTTATATACTTTTATACACGTATCTTGCTGGTGACACAACAGCTGAATTTATGTATGTATGTGATTCATTTACTGTAAATTATCTGTCTTTCAATCTGTGCTAACAACAATCACATACAATATGCATAGTTTTGAGCATATCATGGCATTACGCTTCTGTGAAGAAGGTATTGACATCTGCTAATCCAGTATTAAGCAAATTTGTGTAACACACTTCTTATACTTTACACAAATGTTCAGCCAATATCTAATGCTTTATAATATACCTAATTTTGTAGGTTTTTTAAGATGAGAAACAAATTTGTTGAAATTTATTCTGAAATATACACTACAGTTGCTGAAAAAATAAAAGTTATGAATAAAATAATAAAACGTAAAGATTATTGCGGATTCTGTACAACTCTTCATGTTAGATGTCTTCCCAGACGGCTATGGCACCTTTCAGCAGGATAACACTTCATGTCACAAGAGCATGATGGTGAACTCAAGTTGACATCTTGGCCAACAAGTTCGCCTGATCTGAATCCGATGGAACAGATTTGGAATGATATCCGACACCAGCTCCGCGCTCACAAACTATCGGCAAGTAAATTACAGGAATTGTGTGACCTGTGCATACATATCCAGTGACGCACACCGCCGGGAAACTACCACGGAGTTGTTGAATCCTTTTAACGAAGAATTGCTTCTGTATTGTGTTCCCATGGTGGAATAATTGGCAATTAAGGAGGTAGTAACAATGTTTTGGCTCATCAGCATACGTCTGCGGTCATACAACTGTCTTTAAAGATGTAGTTAGGTTCAGTTAGTCATATGCCAAGAATAGCTAGATTTTCCCTCGTTTTCCCACATCAGTTAAGATAAAATCTGGGGTCTGTCCTTTATACAGGACTCAACAGATTTTCCGCGAGGTTTCCGCTCTGTCTCTAATTATCTCGTTGTCGTAGGTGCAATACATCCTAATCTTCCTCTTTCTTCTGCACTATATACTGCGAAACTGTGAAGGCTGGTTTGCAAAACTCGCATATATTCGGCTTACATCCTCCTCTTTTGCTCATCTGCTGCAACTGCTCATCTGCTGTCGACTTTGTACTTCAATCAGTCTATGTACTACTCCTCTAAGTGCCTTGACGCACATTAGTGCGGTATATTGAGCAAATATGGCTTTCGTTCCGAAGTCTGAGAAAGTGCTGCAGACTAGTTTCTCTAAAAATTTTAAAGGTATAAGAATAAATCGTAATAAATGTAAAAGTTACATTGCTTATGTTCTACAACCTAAATTTATTCATAGACTCAGTTGAATAAATTAATTCTCTAGAGCAGTATAGTGTGTCTTTTATTTACTACTGTATTATGACCTTCTACTAAGAAGCGATGAAAGAATCAGTAAACATAAAGCACTCCTTCGGCACAGTAGCCAACTAACGTAGCAAGGATGCATGACTACTTTGCTGTTGTTGTGACGTCAGTTTTCACTAGACACCAAATCGGACTACATAATATAGAGCATCCTACTACAGTGCCGCTAGTCCTAACGAAATAGTGAAACTAAGAATTCGGGAGGGAAGATCTAGGACCTGGTCACCCAAATAGAAGGACTGGAGCCCCACATAACTGCTTCAGAGCGCGTAATCTTTAATGAGTAACTAGACTTTATTAGAGCCAAATGAGTTTTAAAAACAATCAACAGTAAAACTGACTGTGCAGACTTAAGAAAAATTACTTTTAAAAGCAGCCACTAACTATGTGTCATCAACAATTAAGTATACACAAAAAGTAAAGAACTTTTCAAAAAATTAACTACAGTAAGCTAAATTCACTGAGCAGCTTTTTTTTAACTAAATGACTTTTAAGATGCTGCATTAATTGTGAACCCAGTAGACGGAAGAGGTACAGAAATTTAGAAAAAAAAATAACAGTGACTGAACAGTTACCTACAGCACAAATCAAATTGTAGAAATTTTTTTAAAAACTTGCAGTACTAAATAAGCAGCAACAGTGAGCCAAAATTCACTGGTCAGATTTTAAGCAAATGACTTATAAACAGCTGCCATTAATTATGAACCTATTTTCATTTACAGCACACACAAGGTACATGACTTTAAAAAGATTTAATAGTCACTAGATGGGCACCTACAGTTAGCCAAAGTTCACTGATCAGATATTAAGCAAATGATTTTTAAAAAGCTGTTATTTATTATGAACCCACTGTCAATCAGTAGAACAGAATTATAGAAACTAATAACAGTCATTGAAATAAGCAGCAACAGTTAGTCAAAAACCATTGTACAGATTTTAAGCAAATGTATTATAAACAGCTGCTGTTGATTGTGAACCCACTGTCACTAGTAGACAGTAAAGTACAGAAATTTAAAAATAGTTAACAGTCGTCGAATAAGCAAACACTCGTAGCGAAAATTCACTGATCAAATGACATACACAGCTGCCATTAATTACGAACCCACTGTCATTAATGACATACACAGGGTACAGAACTCTAAAACTATTAACAGTCACTGAATAGGCAGCTATCGTTAACCAAAATTCAGGGCTCAGACTTTAAGCAGATGATTATCAAACAGGTACTACTGTATTAATTATGAAACCCTGCCGTTCAGAAGAAAGCAAAATACAGAATTTAAAAATGATTAAGTCACTGATTGAGCATCTACGGTTAGCCAAAACATTCACAAATCAATTTTTAACCAGGCGACTTTCAGACAGGGAGAGCGAGAGATAAGGACATGCACTT
Source organism: Schistocerca gregaria (assembly GCF_023897955.1). Lineage (NCBI taxonomy): Eukaryota > Metazoa > Arthropoda > Insecta > Orthoptera > Acrididae > Schistocerca > Schistocerca gregaria. The sequence goes on from NC_064923.1 coordinate 511,159,326, forward strand.
TAGGTACTTAACTTGGACAGGATGGCCACTGTCCTTCCACTCTTTAAGCCTGCAAGAGATCAGACTGCCTTCAGTAGTATCGAACCAGCTAAATAACCTCCAAGTCGCTGGTGTGTTTTCCGAAACATCATGCCCACTCACAGAAACCGCTATTCAGAGCAGGTGATAACCAAAAATGTTCAAATGTGTGTTCAACTGCTAAAGGTCACCAGTCCCTAAGCTTACACACTACCTAACCTAAATTATCCTAAGGACAAAACACACGCACCCATGCCCGAGGGAGGACTCGGACCTCCACCGGGACCAGCCACAGTCCATGACCGGTTGGGCTAATCCCGCGCAGCTGGCGACAGCCGACACGTAAAACCATGCTTGGGGCCGTCACAAGAGCCAATTCATTCTCTCGTATACCATCCAGAACTCCAAGCCTCTAGCGCCTCCAGCTGACTCGCTCCGCACACCACACATTCACTCGCGAAAACCTTCATCCTTAACGGCTTTTTTTTCACCTATGGCGCTACCGGCGAACCTCCAAAGTTATCGAGTCAGAGAAAGGTAACGAGGGGCGAAATGGATAGATTGCCGAGCACGGATGGCTCAAATAGGGTATCATGTCAGTAAAGTAGCAGTGTTCCACGCGTAAATTTTGTACATGTTGTGTGTTATAAGGGAAAACTACATCTCTACATCTACATCCATACTCCGCAAGCCACCTGACGGTGTGTGGCGGAGGGTACCCTGAGTACCTCTATCGGTTCTCCCTTCTTTTCCAGTCTCGTATTGTTCGTGGAAAGAAGGATTGTCGGTATGCTTCTGTGTGGGCTCTAATCTCTCTGATTTTATCCTCATGGTCTCTTCGCGAGATATACGTAGGAGGGAGCAATATACTGCGTGACTCTTTGGTGAAGAAACTTTAACAAAAGCCCGTACCGAGCTACTGAGCGTCTCTCCTGCAGAGTCTTCCACTGGAGTTTATCTATCATCTTCGTAACGCTTTCGCGATTACTAAACGATCATGTAACGAAGCGCGCTGCTCCCCGTTGGATCTTCTCTATCTCTTCCATCAACCCTATCTAGTACAGATCCCACACTGCTGAGCAGTATTCAAGCAGTGGGCGCACAAGCGTACTGTAACAATGTAATCGGATGTACTTTTGTCTACAGGCCCCCTTTGTGGCCGAACGGTTCTAGGCGCTTCACTACTGCATCGAGCATGTGTGTGATGTCCTTAGGTTAGTTAGGTTTAAGTAGTTCTAAGTTATAGGGGACTGATGACCTCAGATCTTAAGTCCCACAGAGCTCAGAGTCATTTGAAACTTTTTTTTTTTTTTGTATGCAATATTACTTCACGTCAGTACCTGTCTTTCGCGCTGCAACCCTCAAGAGGAAACATTAATGGTAATTTTCTTATGGCAGAAAACGTTAACGTGGGTAATTATTTCCAGGTCGGCGAGGCCGCAGATCAAATCGTTACTGCTATTGTGGACAAAATGAGGTGGCGCTGACATTGTATTATGTCATTCCACCAGTTGTACTGCATTTCACTTTAGCTTGTTGCCATACACTGCAGTGCTACACATAGTCAGATGCCAAAGTTTGATTAATGTCTAACTGTTGCTAACATTACAATATTGAAAGATTCGGAAGATGACATAGAAATATAATTCAAAAAATCGTGTCCTTTCGAATGTTACATATGTAAATCACAGAAGCGCCTACAGAGATCTATAAATTAAGGCAAGTAATCTTTCTTGGTCTATACCAACAGTTCATGGTTTACTTATATCAATTAGGCCTCTATCCAACTAACATATCCAAGAGGGGTCTTCTCTACTTGTTTCAAATATTTACAAGGCAAAAGAAATCCAAGCTTTGTAAGACATCGTGGTCTCCTGACCATCATTGCTTACATATTCCGCCCTCACAATCATATTCCGCACATCAAAACGCTTCATTCGAACCCAAACTCGAGAAGATAAAGTCAATGTTGTATGAATTCATGTAAACAATATGCAAATAACAAGTAAGCGCACCGTGGTTGAAATAATCGAGGCTGGCGTACACATATACATTCCAGACACGACAGTCACAGGAGCTGTTAGTTCGAGAGAGGCAACCGCACGCCAGGAGGCTGGTCCCAACCAATCTGCATCGGCCAATGACCGCCCGTAGAGCAGACAGCGTTTGCCCGAGTAAAAGGACGACCCCGTGTTCGGCTTAAAAACAAATTCCACTACATTTTGTGGTAGCGGACAGCCTACGCATCCTTTTCACATAGCACGCAGTTTAAGAGATTTTCACAGGGAGACAGCAAACGCCAAACGCCGATACTACAGATTTCCGGATTGGTCGCCTTAAACTAAACGTCATTCTCCCGTTTTAGAAGAGCAATGCTGATTGGCAGACGATATTTCTGGCGCCTTGAGCTCAAGGAGTAATGGAAGAGACTGAAAGATATACCCCTTCACGTCTGGCATAGAGAGGAGCCGTTCCGCTGTCGCTCTTGGAGCGAGAACATGTAACGAGAGCGTGGGCGCCCGTACGTGTACTCAAAGAGCGAGGAACAAATCTGTCCTCGGTACTTCACTGGGAGAGCACCTCTGTCGAGAACGAATCGAAGTGCTACTCTATATTGAGTCCTTGTGATTAAGCCTTGTTTACTGTGGTGGCCGACACACTTATTGTGCAGTGTCAACGCTCAGAGTTATTGATCAACGCCTGTGAATGAATTTTGAGTGGCATCGCGATAGACTGGTTATCTGACCGGTGTACCACACCAATAGTTAGACTAGATGTGAAGAGGAGTCCTTGACTTCATGAAGATGTAGGGAGAGTTTGATTGGCGAAGGTCAATCCAAATAGAACGAGAGTTATCTTATTTGTCAGCAGACATCATTCATCGCAGCTTACGGTATTGTGCGCTACGGCTCTTGCCAACGCATATTTCCTCCACAACAGTACACTTCACTGCATTTCACAAGCTACAGCCTCCAGCGTACCTAGCAACATTCTAACGGATAATTATTCAAGTTGAGTAGGCGCGGCTCTCAGCCATCCTGCCAAGTCAATAACAATCTTAAACTTTGTATAGAAATTTCATTAGCGAATCCTATCATTGAGAGGTAGCTTGACATTCCGAAAACAACCAGGAAATAACGTGTTCAGTTTATAACTAAAGGTGCCATTACGATTTCTCAGAATTTTTGCAAAATAAATAATAATTTTGATTAATTTCCTGTTTTTCTTACACTAACTAGCACTACTCCAGTACCCAAGTATCCCACTAGTTACGTAGAAATTTTGCGAATTTTTGTATCATTTCCTTACAGTGGACGACTCCAGAAGATATTTATTGCTGAAAGTTTTTCAGGCATTTCTCTTTAGAACGTTAGGAGCGTCTGACTAACTTCTGTAGTAGTGTGGGGGTGGAAATTACATCTTGCAGGAGCCACAGGGTACAGGGTACATCTCAGATCAATCTCACACTCACAGTGCCTGTCACAGGAAAAAGATAGATTTGATTAGGTAGTTTATCTTGAGTTAATTACAGAAAAGTACCGACTGTCAATAGGCCACATGGTCTAGTATTGTCACAAGAATGGGTATGGACAGGAAGTTGTAAGCATTTCCTCTGTGATAATTATTACATAACCAGAGAGAAAAGTTATAGTGTGGCCACGCCTAATATTTCGTAAACGACATAAGGGAATGACAACAGTTTCTCAACCAGCTGTTTGTTTCTCCCTATATACTGAGGCGACGTTGGATTATTACAAATGAATAAGGAGTACATTATGAAACTTACTGGCAGATTAAAACTGTGTGCCCGACCGAGACTCGAACTCGGGACCTTTGCCTTTCGCGGGCAAGTGCTCTACCAACTTTTTTTTTTTTTTTTTTTTTTCGACGCCACATTGGGCGACCTGCGCGCCGGATGGGGATGAAATGATGACGAAGACAACACAACACCCAGTCCCTGAGAGGAGAAAATCCCCGACCCAGCCGGGAATCGAACCCGGGCCCGTAGTACAGCAATCCGTCACACTGACCACTTTTTTTTTTTTTTTTTTTGGGTCAAGTGCTCTACCCTCTTTTTTTTGCCATAACAACCATAAACTGCTTCTAGCATTTTTTTTTAATATAGAAGACGATGACTTCATAACATAAATTTTTTCTGGGAAACGTAAATAAGTGGACTGTCCACCTTTTTTTTTACATAAGTGTGAAAAAAAAATTAAAAAAAATAAAAAAAAATCCTGCTTCCGTCAGGACAAAACAACAACGGTCTACGTTCCTCTTTCAGGCGCGTACCTCGCTAATCCCGTCATACCTCGCGTTGGTGTCGGGTACGTCTTCACGTGTGTTTGTGGATCCTCTCCACTGTCCTGGTCCTTTCTTGTTCTAATACTTATAGGTAATAATTACATTCTCCTACCCGGGACACCCCAACTGGGTGGGGGATCAAGCAAGGCACTCCCTAAAAAATTTGCGTAATATGTTCTATATCTCGGATGTCTCATAAGCTGTGAGTGATGTTCCTGTAATAAGGCCCAGAAGTCAAGCTCATTCTTACTGCCGTCTCGGAAAAGATAACGTACAGTCAAACCTCGAATCCAAGTCACGGCGTTTGTCTTTGTTCGGGGATAATATGTCCTATCTGGGAGAAGTAATGCGCGTGGTTCTACTGTTTGCGGCCCCACCCGAAGGAGGAAGGCGATCATTTTTTTGACCAAACACCATACGTCCGCCGAAGGACCCCATATCAGGCGATGCTCCTCTGTGTCTATAACATTGCACTGCGGACACAGTGGCTCGTCCGCCATATGAATTGTATGCAACCTGGAACGAGTCACGTATTTCCCATTTACCACCTGATACCACAGTGCGCGCGTTCCTGTATCAAGGTGTGGATGGTGCACTGTACGCCATACCACTGACCACGTAACTGTTGGTTGGCGGCGCTCTACGGCATTGTTCGGCCGTCGTCGAGTTAAGATGTGATATATATCACGTGCCGTTGCCGTCCTGGTAGTCGGTAGTTCCATATGTACATAACTGTGTTCCACAAAAAAGGTTCGCATATGGGTAAGCGATGGTGAGATGTGAGCCACCGCTACCGGAGCCGAACGAGAAGGTGGAGCGAGTACGTCTATCAAGGTGCCCGTCAGACTTGTCTGGTGTCGTGTCCACATCTTTATCATTGTGGTTACATAAATAGCCACTGCTCGGTCGCGTACGTGGACTAGTCCAAGACCTCCACGACTACGAGGAAGGGTGAGGGTTTCGTATCCTACCTTAAAAAGCAGACCCGTGCTCACAAAATATCCTAGTGCCGCCAGGATTCGGCGGGCCAGCACCACCGGCATAGGAAGAACTTGTGCCAGGTGGGGGATGCGAGAGGCTAGATAAGTGTTGGCAAAGGTGACCCGTTGTATCATATCCAGTGCCCTTAACCTGTGACTTCGGACACTCGCACGAATTGTTTGCAGAAGATGTCTGTAACTTAGTGCCGCCGTGCGTCGAACGTCTGTAGTGAAGATAATTCCTAGGCATTTCATCTTGTTGATCGGCTGTAATGGTGCTACACTTCCTGTCGGGAGTCCTCTCCCGATGTTCATCGCTCCCGACTTTGCCATGTTCAGGCGACTTCCCGTAGCCATACAATACAAATTAATCCAATGCAAGGAGGCTCTTGCCTCGTCTCCTGACCGTGCTAAAAACACTAGATCATCTGCGTATGTTCGGCATATAAACTTGTTGTGCCTTATCGTCATTCCTTGGAGTCGATTCCGGAGCCCGCAGAGCAGGGGCTCGACAGCGATGGCATACAATATCGTTGACAGCGGGCACCCTTGTCTGACCGATCGTGAGATGGTGATGGGCCCCACCAAGCGTCCGTTGATGAGCACTTTGGATGCGGCTCCGTGGAGTAGTCTCATAACGACGGTGACAAAACTTTCCGGAAACTTCATTTTTGTCATAACGTCCGTGAGATAAGCATGACTCAGCCTGTCAAATGCGCGATCGAAGTCTATCGATACCAATACACCCCGGAGACGACATGTTGAGGCCAGTGCGATAACATCGCGGTAGTCACTGAGTGCCGTTTGTATATTACTGTCTCCTCCTAGCTTGGTTTGGTCGAGTGAAATCACTTGACGTATTACGCGTTTAAAACGTGCTGCAAGTATCCTGGCGTAGATCTTGTAGTCGCAATTAAGAAGGGTCAGTGGCCGGTAGGCCTGTATCCCTGTGCCGCCAGATGGTTTGTGGATGGGGATGATCATTCCTTCCACGAAGGCGGGTGGAAGAGGCACGTTGGGAGACATCAATTCGCAGTACATGGCAGTCCATCGTGGAATCATGAGATCTTTAAATGTGCGATAGAACTCTAACGGAAACCCGTCGGGCCCCGGCGACTTGTGCGACGCTCCCTTATCAATCGCTCCCATTACGTCGTCAACTGTGATTTCACCTGTTAACTCCAGGTTGGCCCGCTCGTCGAGACACGCGGAGAGCGTTCGACGGACCTCCTGAAAGGCTGGCTGATCGTGTTCCGCTTCTTCATAGAGATGACCGTAGTGTTCCACGAAAGCGTTGGCAATGTCTTTTTGCGTTGTCATGCGGCGACCATCTGGCAGTACGACCGTCTGTATTAAGGTTCTGCGGCTACGTTGTTTTTCTCTGATAACGTGATACATCGACGGTGATTCTCCATGGACTCGTTCAAAGGCCCTTGCACGGATTGCGACTCCCTCCAGACGGCGGCGCGTTATGGAAATTATTTGGGCCTGTGCTCGTTTTATACCGGCTCGACGCTCTTGTGAAGGTGCTTGTACAGAAAGTTCGCGGAGCATCGTGAAATAAAATTCCGTCGTGTGTCGCCTCCACATCATCTGCTCTCTTCCGTATGCAATTAACGCTCGGCGCAATACAGGCTTAACGCATTCCAGTCACCACTGCAACGTCGTCGGATATGTCGGGAGGCGTCGTTCACACACGTGCCAAGCATCTTCGACTATGCGTCTGCACTCAGGTTCCCTGAGGTGTGCTGTATTCAGTTTCCAAACACTGCGACTCCTCCAAACTTGTTGGCGACTCAGGGAGACCGTGCAAATATATGCTATGTGATCTGAAAAGGCGACAGGCCACAATTCCGCATCGAGGATCGCAGGTTCGAGACGACGTGTTACGTAAATGCGATCGAGCCGACTTGCAGAGTGACTCGTGACGTAGGTGTATCCACGTCTGTCGCCATGTATCTTCTCCCATGTATCAATGAGATTCCTGTCCTGTATGAGTTGTCGCAGCTCCGGGCATGAAGTATAACGTGGGTGTTGATCCTTTGGTGCGAGCACGCAGTTGAAGTCGCCTCAAAATAAGACATTTTCATACCGACCTAAGAATAGTGTTGCAATCTCCTCTGCGTAAAATCGGGATCGGTCGCGCCGTCTGTCGGACCCCGACGGTGCGTAAATGTTAACGACCCGTACTCCCAGAACTGTGAGAGCCAGTCCCCGCGCTGACGGCAGGTACACCACGTCCTCGGCTACTATGCCACTACGTAGAAGTATCGCTGTTCCGCTGCCGCCGTCGGTAGTAGGTGTAATGTACGTATCGTACTCATAGAGGTCGGGGAAGCTCTCAACACATACTTCCTGCAGCAGAACGATGTCGACGTCTGACGCACGCAACATGTCTCGTAATAACTGCAATTTTACAGGCGTTCTGATCGTATTAATATTAATAGAGGCTGTTCGATATGCCTGCCGCTGTTCCTCAGTGCGTAAAGCGCACATGAACGCTTATGTTAATTTGTGTGCTGCTGCCCGGTGACCTGCTGTCTGTGCGTCAATCTGCATCTTCTGCGCGGTTAACATCCGGTGGACGCAGCACCCGCCATTGCGGGTGCGTCGTCAGTGTGTGGGTCAGCATCGGATTCGTCGGCCCAGTTACTGTGCTGGAGGTCCAGCTCCCGTCGCGTCTCTCCGGTCGGGTTGACCGAAGGCGGTGGCGTTGCTGCGGTGGGTGGAGGGTCTCCTTCCGTCGGCTTTCCGTCCGGTGTGTCTGTATTCAACTCCTGTCTAGCGTGATTGGCGTCGTACTGCTGTGTGGGGGGTAGAACCTCCCGTTGCGCCTCCGGATGCACTGTATCGACGTTACACCCAAGATCGTCTGACATGGACTGCAGTAAGCAGGTATCCGACGGCGCTAGCCGTCGTTTCTTGTGGCGCTTCGGCGACCGTTGTTTGCGCGTGTGCGCCTCCGTATCCGAGTGCGGAAGTGACTCCCGGTGCTCAGGGACGAAAGCAGCTGTCGGCACAACCGCAGGATCAATTTCCATATCTCCTACCGATCCTTTCCGCTCGGTTAAGGGCGTCGTCGGCGGCGGAGCGGCAGAAGTGTGCGTCGTTTCGTCACTGGAGGCGGTCTCTGCTGCAGTCGGTTGCCGTAAACTGTCAGGATTCTGTACCTGGTCGTTCTTCGGGATGGGATCTGTTCGGAATGCGTCCGCATACGTTAGTGGCAGTGGCGTCAACGTGGACGTAGGTACAGGTTCGCCATTTGGAACTTGTACTATCCTCCGCTGCATACATTCGGAACGCACGTGGCCCTCTTTCCCGCATCCTGAGCATGTTTTGGGTTGTCCATCGTAGATGACTATAGCTCTGCATCCGCCGATGAACAAGTACGAGGGTACATGTTGTGTCAGTTCTATTCTGATTTGACGCACCCCATTGAGAACGGGGTAAGTCGTGAAGTTGGACCATTTTTCCTGAACGTGGCTGAGCACTCTTCCATACGGGCGTAAGGCGTCAATGACCAAGTCAGACGGAACCTCGAAGGGAAGTTCGAAAATGCGTATGTTTCGTAAGCCCAGTCCTGCATGATCAATAGTTACTTCTCCAACATGTCCATCAGAGTGACGAAATTTGAGTCCATGTTTAGTATCTCGGATGATTCTGTCACATACTGCATCGTTAATCAGCTTGATGTAAACGACACTGCTCACTATGGAGAGGTGGATTCCGATAAGTTCGTTGTAGTCAAGTTTAACTTCGTCTCGTAGGAACCTTTCTATTTCGTAGGCTTTCGGTCTCGCATATACGTTCGAAAAACTAATCTTGAGAGTCGACTTTCGGTATGCATGTGCCATTCTGTATCGAGTCGTCTAAACGCGCGAGTACTCCGAAGAGGTAAACAACTGCGCGAGCGCGAACTACTCCGGCAGGGACGTAAACAGACGTCCGTGCCGTAGCACTGCCGAAGGCAGACTGTAGAAATTTCATTAGCGAATCCTATCATTGAGAGGTAGCTTGACATTCCGAAAACAACCAGGAAATAACGTGTTCAGTTTATAACTAAAGGTGCCATTATGATTTCTCAGAATTTTTGCAAAATAAATAATAATTTTGATTAATTTCCTGTTTTTCTTACACTAACTAGCACTACTCCAGTACCCAAGTATCCCACTAGTTACGTAGAAATTTTGCGAATTTTTGTATCATTTCCTTACAGTGGACGACTCCAGAAGATATTTATTGCTGAAAGTTTTTCAGGCATTTCTCTTTAGAACGTTAGGAGCGTCTGACTAACTTCTGTAGTAGTGTGGGGGTGGAAATTACATCTTGCAGGAGCCACAGGGTACAGGGTACATCTCCGATCAAATCTCACACTCACAGTGCCTGTCACAGGAAAAAGATAGATTTGATTAGGTAGTTTATCTTGAGTTAATTACAGAAAAGTACCGACTGTCAATAGGCCACATGGTCTAGTATTGTCACAAGAATGGGTATGGACAGGAAGTTGTAAGCATTTCCTCTGTGATAATTATTACATAACCAGAGAGAAAAGTTATAGTGTGGCCACGCCTAATATTTCGTAAACGACATAAGGGAATGACAACAGTTTCTCAACCAGCTGTTTGTTTCTCCCTATATACTGAGGCGACGTTGGATTATTACAAATGAATAAGGAGTACATTATGAAACTTACTGGCAGATTAAAACTGTGTGCCCGACCGAGACTCGAACTCGGGACCTTTGCCTTTCGCGGGCAAGCGCTCTACCAACTGAGCTACCGAAGCACGACTCACGCCCGGTACTCGCAGCTTTACTTCTGCCAGTACCTCGTCTCCTACCTTCCAAACTTTACAGAAGCTCTCCTGCGAGACATGCAGAACTAGCACTCCTGAAAGAAAGGATATTGCGGAGACATGGCTTAGCCACAGCCTGGGGGATGTTTCCAGAATGAGATTTTCACTCCGCAGCGGAGTGTGCGCTGATATGAAACTTCCTGGCAGATTAAAACTGTGTGCCCGACCGAGACTCAAACTCGGGACCTTTGCCTTTCGCGGGCAAGTGCTCTACCAACTGAGCTACCGAAGCACGACTCATGCCCGGTACTCACAGCTTTACTTCTGCCAGTACCTCGTCTCCTACCTTCCAAACTTTACAGAAGCTCTCCTGCGAGACATGCAGAACTAGCACTCCTGAAAGAAAGGATATTGCGGAGACATGGCTTAGCCACAGCCTGGGGGATGTTTCCAGAATGAGATTTTCACTCCGCAGCGGAGTGTGCGCTGATATGAAACTTCCTGGCAGATTAAAACTGTGTGCCCGACCGAGACTCGAACTCGGGACCTTTGCCTTTCGCGGGCAAGTGCTCTACCAACTGACCTACCGAAGCACGAATCACGCCCGGTACTCACAGCTTTACTTCTGCCAGTACCTCGTCTCCTACCTTCCAAACTTTACAGAAGCTCTCCTGCGAGACATGCAGAACTAGCACTCCTGAAAGAAAGTTTGGAAGGTAGGAGACGAGGTACTGGCAGAAGTAAAGCTGTGAGTACCGGGCGTGAGTCGTGCTTCGGTAGCTCAGTTGGTAGAGTACTAGCCCGCGAAAGGCAAAGGTCCCGAGTTCGAGTCTCGGTCGGGCACACAGTTTTAATCTGCCAGGAAGTTTCATATCAGCGCACACTCCGCTGCGGAGTGAAAATCTCATTCTGGAAACATCCCCCAGGCTGTGGCTAAGCCATGTCTCCGCAATATCCTTTCTTTCACGAGTGCTAGTTCTGCATGTCTCGCAGGAGAGCTTCTGTAAAGTTTGGAAGGTAGGAGACGAGGTACTGGCAGAAGTAAAGCTGTGAGTACCGGGCGTGAGTCGTGCTTCGGTAGCTCAGTTGGTAGAGCACTTGCCCGCGAAAGGCAAAGGTCCCGAGTTCGAGTCTCGGTTGGGCACACAGTTTTAATCTGCCAGGAAGTTTCATATCAGCGCACACTCCGCTGCGGAGTGAAAATCTCATTAAGGAGTACATTAAGTTTGCGGTAAAAAAGGGTAAAATCTGGAAGCAAGTACCTGCTGTTTACCATACGTTTTGCGTCGTTATCCGCTTTTTAGCGGCAAAAGAAGGCGAAACTGGGAATGTGCTGACAGCTTTGTACTTAGTATTCTTTGCATTTCGTACCTGTATTTGCTAAAAGTATTCACAAATGTCATATCACTACATTATTCATTTTTATGCGGTTAATGAATGATATTAATAATAGATTGTTCTGGAAAAAAGTTTCAGATTCACAGAGATTATAGAAGTTACAAGTAGTGATTATAGAGAAATCCACACGTTCTTTTACCCATTATCTCTTTCAGTAAATCTTGTCGTGACGTCTTGAATTACGTAATCGTTCACGAAATTTTGAGTGTGTTATTAACATGTAGGGTACTGTACAATAAGACAGCTGCCTGTAGAGAACAACGCCCAAACTGCTAAAAAGCCAATAGAACTTCACTCCCACAATCAATCTACCCTGTGAGATATAGAACAGCCTCCCCCTCGTCCATTATATTACGGTACCGTAGAACGATGAAACACGCTGTCGAGGAAGTTTGCTTCGACGCACAGGTTCGATTCTGCACACAAAGGAGCCGCAGACCGGGCTAACTGCAGCAACGCAACGCCCCGTCGACTGCATTAGCGGCTCGCCGGGTGGTCTGCCGGGAGGGAGGGAGTGGTTCCGCGGGCACAGTGGCGGAGGCCCACCGTCCTCTGCGCCTGACGTCCCGCAGGCAGATATCGATACGGGGGCGCCGCAGTCGATAGCCCGCGAGCTGGCGCTGACGTGAACGAGGTTCTTCCCCGCAAGTCTGTCGGAGCGCGAACGCTGACGTCACGCGGGCTGCGGGCTGTCAGCGCCAACGCAGGCTGCGCAGTTAACTGTAAGTGGCCGCGGCCGACGGCAGCACGGATGCATTATTAGCCGGCAGCCCGTGTCAGCGCCACTCCACTCCACGCCTGCCGCATCTCTGGCGCCTCACGCGCGAGGCCCCTACGGAACAGCTACAGTGTGTAGTACAAACAGTTAAAAGGTGCTGATTCTAGGCACGCTGTTTCGCCGTGATAGGTCCGCAAATCTATAGTACTGAGGAAAATTTCATATATTTTTATTTTGTCCGTCTTAGTTGCACGAATACCCAGGTAATTGCTGCAGTGGTTACCGGTTTTGGCTTGACTCGCCCAATTTCGAACCACGTGCCTCGTTATTAACTGTAACTAGTTATACAAGTTGCTTCAAAAAGAATGACCTGTTTAAAAACTCCATGTTTATTGATAAAAACATACTAGAAAGATTAGATGAGTTGCAGAATACTCACAAAATCGTAAAGTTTTAGGATGTATTTACGAATGTTCTATATGTCCACCAGCTGCAGCACAAACAACATCTAGCCAATAGCTTAACTGCCGCGCGGGATTAGCCGAGCGGTCTGTGGCGCTGCAGTCATGGACTGTGTGGCTGGTCCCGGCGGAGATTCGAGTTCTCCCTCGGGCATGGGTGTGTATGTTTGTCCTTAGGATAATTTAGGTTCAGTAGTGTGTAAGCTTAGGGACTGATGACCTTTAGCAGTTAAGTCCCATAAGATTAAAAAAAAAAAAAGAACACGCTTAATTCGTCATAAACTTTACACATTGTATGTGGTTATACAGAAGTACATCTACATCTGCATTTATACTACGCAAGCCACCCAACGGTGTGTGGCGGAGGGCACTTTACGTGCCACTCTTATTACCTCCCTTTTCTGTTCCAGTCGCGTGTGGTTCGCAGGAAGAACGACTGTCTGAAAGCCTCCGTGCGCGCTCAAATCTCTCTAGTTTTACATTCGTGATTTCCTCGGGTGGTATAAGTAGGGGGCAGCAATATATTCGGTACCTCATCCAGAAACGCACCCTCTCGAAACCTGGCGAGATAGCTACACGGCGATGCACAGCGCCTCTCTTGCAGAGTCTGCCAGTTGAGTTTGCTAAACATCTCTGTGACGCTATCACGGTTACCAAATAACCCTGTGACGAAACGCTCCGCTCTTCTTTGGATCTTCTCTATCTCCTCCGTCAACCCGATCTGGTACGGATCCCACACTGATAAGCAATACTCAAGTATAGGTCGAACGAGTGTTTTGTAAGCCACCTTCTTTATTGATGGACTAATTTTCCATGAACTCTCCCAATGAATCTCAACCTGGTACCCGCCTTACCAACAACTAATTTTATATGATCATTCCACTTCAAATCGTTCCGCACGCATACTCCCAGATATTTTACAGAAGTAACTGCTACCAGTGTTTGTTCCGCTATCATAAAATCATACAATAAAGGATCCTTCTTTCTATGTATTCGCAATACATTACAATTGTCTATGTTAAGGGTCAGTTGCCACTCCCTGCACCAAGTGTCTATCCGCTTTTTTTCACCTATCCCCACAAGAAAAAATTGCATGGCGTCATCTACAGTGATCTTGGAAGCCAAGAATGCAGGGTAGTGTCTCAGACCCCCGCACCTCATCTGGCGTTGATAATCCACTGATGAAGCAACGTTTCATATTAGCACTAAAGTGAACCGACATAACGTGCGCAGATGGGAACTCCAGAATACTCGTGACATTACTGAGCACGAAAGAGACTCACCCAAAGTGAAAGTTTTTTGTGCGATTTCTCATGAAAAATTGTACAGTCCCTTATTTTTCGAACAAAACACTGTCATCGGAATGAATCTTCAAATGCTGCAGAATCGGCTTTTTCCACGACTTCAGGAGGACACCAGTAAGCCAGCCGGTGTGGCCGAGCGGTTCTAGGCGCTTAAGTCTGGAACCGCGAGACCGCTACGGTCGCAGGTTCGAATCCTGCCTTGGGCATGGATGTCTGTGATGTCCTTAGGTTAATTAGGTTTAAGTGGTTCTAAGTTCTAGGGGACGGATGACCTCAGATGTTAAGTCCCATAGTGCTCAGAGCCATTTGAACCATTTGACTCCAGTAACTTTATGATCCAACAGAATGGAGCTCCACCATGATGGCGCAACAGCGTACGTCAGTTTCTCGATGACACTCTCCTGCAAAGCTCGATAAGAAATACGAAACCCCGAGATACCGCTCTGCATTCTTGGCCTCCAAGATAGCCAGACACGACCCCATGCGATTTTTTTCGTGAGGATATGTGAAGGAAAGTGTGTGCATTACCCCTTTATCTCGTGACATAAAAGAAGAACAGAATAACAACCGCAATACCGTCTGCAAAACCAAGTACATTCGGTAAAGTTTATAACGGATTTAGCTCCTGTGTAGAAGGTGTTTGTGCTGCTGCTGGTGGATACATAGACCGTTTGTAATAGCATAGTTAAAACTTTTTGTATTTTTAAATTCATCCATTGTTTGTAGTATGCTTTCATCAATAAATAAGTTCTGAAATCATGTCATTATTTTTGAAATGCCCTGTGCAACATGGTGCCAAAAGGCACTTATCACTTTGCACAGGCAAGTGAAAGTGTGAGCAAAAAATTCTCTCATTGATAAGGCAGCCTATGAGTTGACTTCTATACCAGAACGACACAATCAAACAACAGTTTACTTGTGCCATTCAGGTGTAACAGTTGACACATAGGCTGTCTTATCAATGAGAGTTTTTGTTGCTCACTGTTTGAGTTCTTTGTACAAATCTGTTCGTGCCTTTTGACACCATGTTGTGCACTACTTATGGTTAATAACAAGGTGAGTCGTTTGAAAATGGGAGAGTCAGCCAGAAACCGGTAACCACTGCAGCAATGAATTTTATCTTCACGTAACTGAGAGGGACAAAATAAAAATTTATCAGTTTCTCCTCAGACAGGTAAAGCACTCCGGGAAGACGTAACCAAAGAGCGACGTGAACTAAATACACCGGTCTGCAGGACTTAAAAAAGAAGAAAGTGGAGATAAGTGGAAGTACTGGATCATATTGCCAGAGCTCTTCCAGTCGTGCACAGAGAGCAGTGCTCACCATGGAGTGAGGTCAACGTGACTATAACGCTAAATGGGGCTGGCCCTGCAACACTAGGCAACTGAAATAACCGGAAAAGACAGAGTGATTGCGTGTGCGTGAGCCTGTGTGCGTTTGTGTGTGTGTGTGTGTGTGTGTGTGTGTGTGTGTGTGTGTGTGTGTGTGTGTGTCAATCAGCGAGCATTGTGACGCTGCACTGTAGTAGTGTTCTTCATTACAACATCGCTGGGAGAAAACATATGGGTGACTTCAAATGGGGAGGAATCGTTGGGTCACTGAAAGAAGGTCAAAGTTTGGCGAGTGCAGCCCAGGAGTTTGGTATTGCTCACAGCGTTGTTTCACGTGCATCGGGAGCGTCCCGAACCACAGTCACCGCTGCCCGAATGAGCGGAGGTGTTCGATCGATGGTCAGCTAAAGCAGCAGATGAACACTGCATTGTGCAACAGGCAAGAAGGGACACACGTAAATCAGCGGGTGCAATCACAACCACCACCATATTTAATAGAACTGCAAGGCAATTGCATGGGCGTGGTTTCTTTGCCTGACGACCAGTACGTTGCGTTCCGTTGACACCCCACGCATCGGGGGCACCCTTTGCAGATCAGCGCGAAGCGTCGTAGCGTACTCTTCTCAGATGAGAGCAGGTTCAGCGCGGATACTGATTCTGGACGTACGCTCATATGGTGAGGGGTAGGAATACGTAATGCTCCCAGAACCGTTGTCGAACTTGAACGTTTTAATCGTCAAGCCTTATGATGGGGGTAGGCATAACTGGTGATTGCTGCAGCACGGTACGGTCACTGACGAACGTAACTGTGACACTGTACTCCTCAATGTGCATCTTTTCACGGTTCCATTCTACGTCTACATCTACATTTATACTCCGCAAGCCACCCAACGGTGTGTGGCAGAGGGCACTTTCCGTGCCACTGTCATTACCTCCCTTTCCTTTTCCAGTTGCGTAAGGTTCGCGGGAAGAACAACTGCCATAAAGACTCCGTGCACCCTCGAATCTCTCTAATTTTACATTCGTGATCTCCTCGGTAGGTGTAAGTAGGAAGAAGCAATATATTCGATACTTCATCCAGAAACGCACCCTCTCGAAAGCTGGACAGCAAGCTACACCGCGATGCAGAGCGCCTCTCTTGCAAAGTCTGCCAGTTGAGTTTGCTAAACATCTCTGTGACGCTATCACGGTTACCAAATAACCCTGTGACGAAACGTGCCGCTTTTCTTTGGATCTTCTCTATCTCCTCTGTCAACCCGACCTGGTACGAATCCCACACTGATGAGCAATACTCAAGTATAGGTCGAACGAGTGTTTTGTAAGCCACCCCATTTGTTGATGGACTACGTTTTCTAAGGACTGTCCCAATGAATCTCAACCTGGTACCCGCCCTACCAACAATTAACTTTATATGATCATTCCACTTCAAATCGTCCCGCACGCATACTCCCAGATATTTTACAGAAGTAACTGCTACCAGTGTTTGTTCCGCTATCATATAATCATAGAGTAAAAGATCCTTCTTCCTATGTATTCGTAATACATTACATTTGTCTATGTTAAGGGTCAGTTGCCACTCCCTGAACCAAGTGCCTATCCGCTGCAGATCATCCTGCATTTCGCTGCAATTTTCTAATGCTGCAACGTCTCTGTATACTACAGCATCATCCGCGAAAAGCCGCATGGAACTTCCGACACTATCTACTAGGTCATTTATACATATTGTGAAAAGCAATGGTCCCATAACACTCCCCTGTGGCACGCCAGAGGTTATTTTAACGTCTATAGACGTCTCTCCATTGAGAACAACATGCTGTGTTCTGTTTGCTAAAAACTCTTCAATGCAGCCACACAGCTTGTGTGATATTCCGTAGGCTCTAACTTTGTTTATCAGGCGACAGTGCAGAACTGTAACGAACGCCTTCCGGAATCAAGGAAAATGGCATCTACCTGGGAGCCTGTATCTAATATTTTCTGGGTCTCATGAACAAATAAAGCGAGTTGGGTCTCACACGATCGCTGTTTCCGGAATCCATCTTGAATCCTACAGAGTAGAAACGACATTATGTTGTTGTTGTTGTCTTCAGTCCTGAGACTGGTTTGATGCAGCTCTCCATGCTACTCTATCCTGTGCAAGCTTCTTCATCTCCCAGTACCTACTGCAACCTACATCCTTCTGAATCTACTTAGTGTACTCATCTCTCGGTCTCCCTCTACGATTTTTAGCCTTCACGCTGCCATCCAATGCTAAATTTGTGATCCCTTCATGCCTCAAAACATGTCCTACCAACCGATCCCTTCTTCTAGTCAAGTTGTGCCACAAACTTCTCTTCTCCCCAATACTATTCAATACCTCCTCATTAGTTACGTGATCTATCCACCTTATCTTCAGTATTCTTCTGTAGCACCACATTTCGAAAGCTTCTATTCTTGTCCAAACTAGTTATCGTCCATGTTTCACTTCCATACATGGCTACACTCCAAACAAATAGTTTCAGAAACGACTTCCTGATACATAAATCTATATTCGATGTTAACAAATTTCTCTTCTTGAGAAACGCTTTCCTTGCCATTGCCAGTCTACAGTTTATATCCTCTCTACTTCGACCATCATCAGTTATTTTACTTCCTAAATAGCAAAACTCCTTTACTACTTTAAGTGTCTCATTCCCTAATCTAATTCCCTCAGCATCACCCGATTTAATTTGACTACATTCCATTATCCTCGTTTTGCTTTTGTTGATGTTCATCTTATATCCTCCTTTCAAGACACTGTCCATTCCGTTCAACTGCTCCTCCAAGTCCTTTGCCGTCTCTGACAGAATTACAATGTCATCGGCGAACCTCAAAGTTTTTACTTCTTCTCCATGAATTTTAATACCTACTCCAAATTTTTCTTTTGTTTCCTTTACTGCTTGCTCAATATACAGATTGAATAACATCGGGGAGAGGTTGCAACCCTGTCTCACTCCTTTCCCAACCACTACTTCCCTTTCATGCCCCTCGACTCTAATAACTGCCATCTGGTTTCTGTACAAATTGTAAATAGCCTTTCGCTCCCTGTATTTTACCCCTGCCACCTTCAGAATTTGAAAGAGAGTATTCCAGTCAACATTGTCAAAAGCTTTCTCGAAGTCTACAAATGCTAGAAACGTAGGTTTGCCTTTTCTTAATCTTTCTCCTAAGATAAGTCGCAAGGTCAGTATTGCTTCACGTGTTCCAACATTTCTACAGAATCCAAACTGATCCTCCCCGAGGTCCGCATCTACCAGTTTTTCCATTCGTCTGTAAAGAATTCGCGTATTTTGCAGCTGTGACTTATTAAACTGATAGTTCGGTAATTTTCACATCTGTCAGCATCTGCTTTCTTTGGGATTGGAATTATTATATTCTTCTTGAAGTCTGAGGGAATTTCGCCTGTCTCATACATCTTGCTCACCAGCTGGTAGAGTTTGTCATGACTGGCTCTCCCAAGGCCGTCAGTAGTTCTAATGCAATGTTGTCTAGTCCGGGGGTCTTGTTTCGACTCAGGTCTTTCAGTGCTCTGTCAAACTCTTCACGCAGTATCGTATCTCCCATTTCGTCTTGATCTACATCCTCTTCCATTTCCATAATATTGTCCTCAAATACATCGCCCTTGAATAAACCTTCTATATACTCCTTCCACCTTTCTGCCTTCCCTTCTTTGCTTAGAACTGGGTTGCCATCTGAGCTCTTGATATTCATACACGTGGTTCTCTTCTCTCCAAAGGTCTCTTTAATTTTCCTGTAGGCAGTATCTATCTTACCCCTAGTGAGATAAGCTTCTACATCCTTACATTTGTCCTCTAGCCATCCCTGCTTAGCCATTTTGCACTTCCTGTCGATCTCATTTTTGAGACGTTTGTATTCCTTTTTGCCTGCTTCATTTACTGCATTTTTATATTTTCTCCTTTCATCAATAAAATTCAATATTTCTTCTGTTACCCAAGGATTTCTAGCAGCCCTGGTCTTTTTACCTACTTTATCCTCTGTTGCTTTCACTACTTTATCCCTCAGAGCTACCCATTCTTCTTCTACTGTATTTCTTTCCCTTATTCCTGTCAATTCTTCCCTTATGCTCTCCCTGAAACTCTGTACAACCTCTGGTTCTTTCAGTTTATCCACGTCCCATCTCCTTAATTTCCCACATTTTTGCAGTTTCTTCAGTTTTAATCTACAACGACATTATACGCGAGCCAAAAACATGTTCTAAAATTCTACAACAGATCGACATCAGAGATATAGGTCTATAGTTTTGCGCATCTGCTCGACGACCCTTCTTGAAGACTGGGACTACCTGTGCTCTTTCCCAATAATTTAGAACCTTCCGTTCCTCTAGAGACTTGCGGTACACGGCTGTTAGAAGGGGGGCAAGAATATTCGCGTACACTGTGTAGAGTCGAATTGATATCCCGTCAGGTCCTGTGGACTTTCCTCTGTTGAGTGATTTCAGTTGCTTTTCTATTAGGTCCCGAGTCGATTTTTGTGGATGATCGTTCGTGACCGCATCGAACTGCGCAAGTGAGGAGCTCCTGGAACTAGAGGATATTTTGTGAATGGACTGTCCTGCCTGTTTCACCCCATTTAGAACCCATTGAGCACGTGTGGGACGCGTTAGAGAGACGTCCACATATCCAGCAGTTGTCAATTGCGCTGGTGGTGGAATGTAACGCCCTTGAACAAGAATTCGTATCAGCCTAGTCGCCTGTAAGGGAGTACGTTGCAGAGCGTGTATCGCCGTCCGTGGTGGCCACAAACCCCATTACGAATCATGTCCGTCTTTTGTAGCGCCCAGATGATTATTGTAAATCGTGGTGGCTTCAGTGTAATTATTGTCTCTGAATAGAAGTGTCAGTTCTATTCGTCTCATTGCGTATTTCTTTCATTTGCCTTCTCTACTATACTTTACTGTA
This sequence comes from Schistocerca gregaria, assembly GCF_023897955.1. Classification (NCBI taxonomy): domain Eukaryota; kingdom Metazoa; phylum Arthropoda; class Insecta; order Orthoptera; family Acrididae; genus Schistocerca; species Schistocerca gregaria. The sequence continues at coordinate 511,179,569 of NC_064923.1, forward strand.
CTGTGCTGTAGCGGTTCCTTCTATATGTGGTCCAAGTTTCATCGAGCTACGTTACTTTGTAGTGACAAATCTTGAAGAAATCACTTTCTTCGTCAAGTTTCGCACTCCAGTTTACATAGTAGAAAAATAAAAGTTTTCACGAAGGACGTCCATTCTACAAAATTTCTTGCGCAGTCCATTCTATAGTTCAAAATCGGTGTGATGCAGCCTTTTTTCACTTCATTATATACATACACATGCAGCCACCACATAAATTCCTTATGTATTTAGTAAGGTTAGGTAAAAACGTAAAGTTAGTTTAAGCGTTTAAGAACGTATGAAAAAAAACAGCTTAAAGGACAAATCACAAATTTACTCAATTATTGACGAATGTAGGGTGAAAAATTCATTCAAGTTATCCTGATACGCTGCTGTCTCGCAGTGTGAGACGTGAGACCTTTTACACCTTCATCCAAATCCACACTCAGCAAGCCACTGTACAGTGCATGATGAACGCTTTTCCATCCGATTCCACTCGAAAAAAAAAAAAAAAAAAAAAAAAAAAAAAAAAAAAAAAAACGGGAATATTTCTACTAAGTGATTCAGAATTCTCATTACAGGCTTGTGGAGGCTGTAGAGGGGAATAAGTAGTAGAAGTTTTGAAATGGAACCCGTGTCCGGGAATGTCACGTTAGGATGTAGAATCGATCTGAGAATCTGATCACTTTCAAATTTCGCTCTTTTCTGCTTAACAAGGGGGCGTCGCATGAGAAGCCAATAGACAGGAACTCTGAACAGGTCCCTCTACTGGTACCCTTGTAGGCTCAGAACAGCCCTTCGAGGCATGTTTACGCACTGAACACTCGTAGCCAGTTCAGCGAGTGTACACATGTGTTACTTAGATGTAGGAATCAGTCCAATCTTTTGACTTGTTTTAATAACTAATGGTGCTAGTTGATATACTTATATAAACTATACACATCGGGAAAATACTCAAGACATAAATTGACACCCGTGCAAGAGACCATCAGGGTAGCATTTGCCATTACAGATTCAATGACTCCCCAACACAGTCGATATCGTGTCCCATTGAAAATTGCTAAAGGCTAAGATTGTAGAGCTGTACTTCAAATAATCCAAGAGGTTGATGACTACAGACACTCACTGTTATTTAAAAAAGATAAACAATTATACGCAAGCAGCATTATCACGTACAGGATTAGATAAACAGCGCGCGCAACTTAGTTGCAGTAAGCATTTAGATTTGCTTTTACTTCTATTACAGGAACTGCTTTATTTAGCGATCTGTTGCGGTTAGAACACTATTGAGAAACAAGTTTCCAATCAAAAAACTTCGCAAATCAGTTTGATTTGAACTCATTATTAACATATTCATGGTTCACGTGTGCTATTCCAATTATAGTTCAGTACTACCAATAAATATAATTTGTTAGTGTTTTCGCTGCTTTCCAATTTACTTCCAGCAATTTCTTGATGCCGAGTTCTGCAGCTTTTGTATGACAAAACCATGTTGCACAGTTTCTGCCGAAAGTGTGTACACATCGCATTTATCTCTTACACTGCACTGATGTCTGCATTCATTCTGCATTATATCCTCTGTACTGACAGTCTATTATTGTCTCTTAATTAACCATTGCGCTGAAAACTGTTATTGATTTCCAAATTCTGTTTTGCTGTCATCATTCCACGTTTATTTCTTTTGTGTGCCTAGACTGTTTGAGACGCTTGAAACACTAAATAATATATTGTGATCCATTCTATAACTTGTCTGTCCGTTTCGTGAGGATGAGACAGACTTCAGCAACAAAAACGCGATTCAAACTCATGAGCAACTGAGTCAGAGATTTTTAACAATGTTCTCAGCGCTACGACGATTAGTTTGGTCTGACATGTGAGAGGTGAGTTGTCAGAGTTTGTGCTGGACTTTGGACTCACAGTTGCACACAGGATAAGGAAGAGGCCCTGAATCAGTGTATGTGGTCAAGGACAGATAGTGAGTGTCTGGTGGTGAGACACACAGTCACCATGTAGACACTGGGTTCTCCACATCTCATTTAATTGAAACAGGGGTGCACTTTGAAGTATATGTGTAGGTTACTGTGGCCAGCGTCAGTCTGAAGAATATAGTTTCGGGTGTTAACCGTATTATGAGACACAAAAAGCTATAAAATTAAGTCATGAAGTTAACAGCAGGTTAGTCACCAGCTGTAAGGATTCTTTAGGTTTTTTTTAGTTTTTTACTGTTTCATAATGACAAAGACCAACACTAACAACATTTATTCATTAAAGAATGAATCTTGATAAGTAAAAACTCAACCACCGCCAATACAACTACTCTGGGCAACGAAGTGTTGATAGTTGGAATGGCTGTCGTTATCGGACATTGTAACCGTGGATAGCCAAGCCACATTACACCATCTAGAACTCGGCGCTCTAGGCGGTACAAATAGTTCTGTCAAATGTGCATCTCTGTTCACTGCGTATCACAAGGCACTGAGATCAGAACCTATGCAGGAAGTCCGCCACTGAATAGCCGAAACCTGTACAAAGTTCCTCTTGACTATTGAGACAATGTAAGTAGTGGAATAAAAAGAGAATGACACCAGTTGTCACTGCCAAATTTATTCACGATAGCGGCTGTCCCCATCTGCTCTCTGAGATGAATAGATGTGGCAACGTCACACTTATGATGTCACCATCCTCACTCTTCCCCCTCCCACTTTTCCCTACCCTCCCTCATGTCCCATCTCTCATACCCCTCTTCCCCTCACCTCCCCACTTGTGTATTTGCGGGCAGAAGACAGTCTCTTCTAAGCTGCTGCACAGGAGGGGTGTAAGGTTCTGTCTTTATATACAATATTTATATGTGGATCTCCTGCAGCCACCTGCCCTGCACCACTTGTGAACTGGTGGTATAAGCTCAGTATGTGTTGAGCTGCCTTACTGGGAGGATCTCGACACAAAATGTGCAATAAATTCGAGCAATATATTGTTTATTGATTTACACATTAATCAAATTAATTGATAAATCTGGTGGGATATGCTCATCTTTTCTTTGCACGTGCTGGAAAAAATAGCCCATTTTTATGGTGTCCCAGGACAAAGAGGATGCTGACATTTGCACTACCTTACCAAATTAACTGTTTAACAGTTTACACAAGACAAGATAGGGAAAAAAGCACTGGAAGGTGTAAGACAAATACCTAGCGTAAAACACTAACCACTACCTCACAAAGACTCTTCTTTGTAGTAAAGCAATATCTGAGGTCGTCAACATTTGAGCAACATACAAATACATTTTGCAAATCAAGTAATTAAATTTCCGCCACAAATGGATGGTAGTGCTAAATATATCTGGGTCTTGTAGGCACCTAAATTTGATAACACAAGCACCCTCCGCCACAACAATATTTCCACTTAACATTTCTGGCGAAAAAAGAACCTTCCAACTGCACACACTTGCGATTAGAAACTGCGCCCTCTCTGCCAACTGCAGGACTGCTGGGGACACTCAGCCACGTGAGCCACACTGTAAGCTGCGAGCCGGTCTCCCAGTATACACATGCTGGTCGTACCAGATGCTCACTGTCCGAAGAGACTGTCACCATGAGTGGCCAGTAATCAATTAGTCAGTTCTCAAATTTCTACGTGAAAATCGGAGAATACACACAACACACGCAACTGCTTCTGCTGACACTCAAGGAACTTACTGGTTAGGTCGCTATTCAGCCACCCAGAGGCCATCCTGAGCGCCGCCACTTGTCCCCACAACGGTGTGTGGCCACCTGCTCAGCTGGTACATACAGTGCAGTGGTTTCATTTGATCTCACAGTCCAGCGACTGTGGCATCTTTTGATATTTGATACCCAAGAAAGTCCCACCAAACCACCTCAGTTCTCTCTCTCTCTCTCTCTCTCTCTCTCTCTCTCTCTCTCTCCCTCTCAAGTGGTAACTTCCTGATGTAACAACTGCCCCTCAAGCCCATAGACCAAGGCGTTCTGCACCCCTCCCCTAACCCACTTCCCCTCTTGTGAATTGTCAGGAAAAAGACTCAGCCTATGCTGTGCCACTGCAGAGGAAAATGTTATCCTGCTGCATTGTCCTACATCTGCTCCACACTCTGTCACACACATTTGCCACCTCTTACCCGTCACGTTTTTTCCAATCTTGCATATGTAAGTACATGTTAAGTTTGCTGTATGCCCTGGTCCACGATACCACTCAAAATTGGCGGGAAACTGTTCTACAGCCGCCCCACATTGTCCAATGACCAAGCTTGCAGTTGTGGTTGTTCTTGGACAGGTCTGTGCTTGCAGGAAAAGCTCACAATGTGAATTGTCTACTGCCGACGTCTTATAGACAGTAACAATCTATTTGAGGCTCACGCAACACCTGCTGGTCCTTCTGCTGCATGCTCCAGAGAACTCAACGTAGTGTTTGGGGCTCAAGTGAGCTGGTTTACAGAGGGCGTTCGAAATTCGTGGTGGTCGTGGTTAGTGTTTAACGTCCCATCGACAACGAGGTCGTTAGAGACAAAGCGCAAGCTTGGGTTAGGGAAGGATTGGGAAGGAAATCGGCCGTGCCTTTTTCAAAGGAGTCATCCCGTCATTTGCCTGAAACGATTTAGGGAAATCACGGAAAACCTAAATCAGGATGGCCGGAGGCGGGATTGAACCGTCGTCCTCCCGAATGCGAGTCCAGTGTGCTAACCACTGCGCCACCTCGCTCGGTTCCGAAATTGGTGGGAACGCAGCATTCTGCCTTCATCCACCTGTCTGTAGGTAGGTGAGGGGCAGTCTATATTAATTTTTAAGGGAATTATTCTGCAGATGCCTCTCCATCATCTGACATACATTCAATCTGCATGTTTCTCTCTGATGCACTAAAGTGAGAAACAGCAGCATGAAAGAAACAGGAATACACCATTGCTACACGCCCTACGCCACAGTACCACTCGACGAACACCCTAGTTTGGAGGGTGTTGTCCTACAGTTGTCCCCAAACTTCATTGCCTCCAGCCTCCCACTCGACATCCGCGCCATACATGTAGTAACCCATTACACACCTCTTGTACATGTCCGCTGTATGTAAAATCCTGAATTCATCCTATATTAATCGATAACTTCCACCATTTTGGAGTGAAAACTACCGATCACTGCAGAATGTCCTTGTTATTTCAGAACATCCAGCTGAGTTAAAGTGAGAGCTATTATGGGCCAAACTTTAAGCTGTTGTTGTTGTTGTGGTCTTCAGTCCAGAGACTGGTTTGATGCAGCTCTCCATGCTACTCTATCCTGTGCAGGCTTCTTCATGTCCCAGTACCTACTGCAACCTACATCCTTCTGAATCTGCTTAGTTAATTCATCTCTTGGTCTCTACGATTTTTGCCCTCCACACTGCCCTCCAATACTAAATTGGTGATCCCTTGATGCCTCAGAACATGGCCTACCAACCGATCCCTTCTTCTGGTCAAGTTGTGCCACAAACTTCTCTTCTCCCCAACCCTATTCAACACTTCCTCATTAGTTATGTGATCTACCCATCTAATCTTCAGTATTCTTCTATAGCACCACATCTCGAAAGCTTCTATTCTCTTCTTGTCCAAAGTATTTATCGTCCACGTTTCACTTCCATACATGTCTACACTCCATACAAATACTTTCAGAAATGCCTTCCTGACACTTAAATCTATACTCGATGTTAACAAATTTCTCTTCTTCAGAAACGCTTTTCTTGCCATTGCCAGTCTACATTTTATATCCTCTCTACGTAGACCATCATCAGTTATTTTGCTCCCCAAATAGCAAAACTCCTTTACTACTTTAAGAGTCTCATTTCCTAATCTAATTCCCTCATCATCACCTAACTTAATTCGATTACACTCCATTATTCTCGTTTTGCTTTTGTTGATGTTCATCTTATATCCTACTTTCAAGACACTGTCCATTTCCTTCAGCTGCTCTTCCAGGTCCTTTGCTGTCTCTGACAGAATTACAATGTCATCGGCGAACCTCAAAGTTTTTATTTCTTCTCTGTGGATTTTAATACCTACTCCGAATTTTTCTTTTGTTTCCTTTACTGCTTGCTCAATAAACAGATTGAATAGGGAAAACCTGTCTCACTCCCTTCCCAACCACTGCTTCCCTTTCATGCCCCTCGATTCTTATAACTGCCATCTGGCTTCTGTACAAATTGTAAATAGCCTTTCGCTCCCTGTATTTTACCCCTGCCACCTTCAGAATTTGAAACCGAGTATTCCAGTCAACATTGTCAAAAGCTTTCTCTAAGTTTACAAATGCTAGTCGTAGGGTCAGTATTGCCTCACGTGTTCCAACATTTCTACGGAATCCATATTAATAGGATGAATGAAGAAACGATACCAAATAGGATACTATGATGGACACCATCCTAGCGGAAGAAAAGAGGTCGCCGACGCCACTACTGGCAAAATGTTGTGCAGAGGGGCAATGAAAGCAAGGAATATGAAAGTTGAGGAAACTCAAGACTTAAAAAGATGGCGTCTGGGGATGAGAAGCTGCGCCAGCCGTAGATAATCCGGAAGAAGGAGAAGAAAAACTCAACCGGGACTGGTTCCCGCCAAGTCCAACGGCGCACTTTGCAACATTAAATTTTGCGCTCTGCCTATTGACGAACTCCAGTCCGAGACTGGTGGAATACCCATGTCGCAGAGTCGGCAACACTTCCATGTGTTCACGAAACTCTATAGTACCAAACCTAAAACTTAGCTGTGTTGTCCTTCGGACAGTTGGCAACACTTCCATATGTTCACAAAACTCTGAATTTCCAAACCTAAAAATTTGCTGTGTTCCTCCTGATGATCCTAAATCATTATTTCCCATTCCATGTGACTTATACCTTGGAGTCCCCAGTCTTCTCCCACCCACGAGGTCTAATCACACGTATATGGGCACCGTTATACTAAATTTTACATTCTTTACCAGTTAAAAAGCCCTTCAAAGCGCAATCTATCTCTGTACATGTGATGAAACAGAGCTAGTCGAGTTCCACATAGTCTCACTTTTACTGAAGTGGATGTTCCAAGATAATAAGGACATTCTGCGGTAATCGCTACTTTTCATTCCCGAATCGGGGAAGTTTTCGATTCACTTCGGATGTCTTATCGATTTTACTCGGGGCAGACATGTACAAGAAGGCGGCAGCGAGGGCAGCCGGAAGCAGTGGAGCGTGGAGACAGCTGTATGATAACATCGTCGAAAGCAGAGTGTTTGTCGAGTGGTATTGGATGCATGGCATACAGCAATGCTGCGTTCCTGGCTGTGTTGGTGCACAAGGCAGTTGTTTTATCACCTTAAAGTTTGTCACCATAGTGTGCCAGAGAGAAACTTGCAGGGTGAATTTATGTCAGACGTTTGAGATGGCCGCTGTAGGATACTACCCGTGCAAATAAGTAAAGAAACCACTTACTTACCCACTGACTGGTACAAGTGGATGCATTTCCGCCGACTTCGAACACCCTCTATCACTTAACTCAGCTGAGCCCCCAAACCAAGGTGATCCCTCTGGGGGAACTAGCTAAAGGACAAGAAGGTGTTGTGTGAGAGTAGGGTGCCTGAGTTCTCAAATGCCGGTGAATACAGTACCTCGGATGTATTTAGTGCTGTGATCTATTTATGGCATAAATTAAAGTATGTGATTCTCAAGTCTCAAAGACCTCATACATGTTTCACTACAAAGAAGAATCATCGTAAGGTGGTGGTGAACGCCTTCAACGATCTATTTGACTTACACCTTCCACAGATTTTTCCCCTATATTGCAATCTGTAAATTATTAAAGAATTGATTTGATTAAGGTAGTGCAAATGGAATATTTCCCGCCATTTTTGATATCGCAGTTGTGCCAGATCACCCTTTGCCCTGTGAAATCATAAGAGTGGGCTGTTTTTCCCACCCAAATAAAAAGAACCACAGCCCAGCTTTTTCCACAAGTTTAAATAAGTAATGTATAAAGAAGGAAAGAATATATCCCTAAAATTTATTGACCATTTCGTGCCATCATGCCATAAGATCCTCCAAGTTAGGCAGCTCAACCCAGACTTAGCTTTCCCCCCCCCCCCCCCCCCAGTTTTACAAATGTTGAGGGTGGGGGGAGGGGTGGTGGAGACAGCTGTAGGACACTCCACATACAAATACTGTAAATAAAGACATTACGTTACGTCCTTCCTGTGCAGTAGCTCAGCGCAGACTCGATCTTCTCCTGCCAATTCACAAGTGGGGAGGTGAAGTGGCATTGTGGAGGGGGGTGTGGGGTGGAGGAAAGGCGAGGATGTGGTGGAGGGGGCAAGGGTGATGGTGGTGAATTCATCACCACTACGCTGCCATTTCTAACCCCCCCCCCCCCCTCTGGAGAGGAGGTGGGAGACAGTTGTAATCTCAAATGAATTTGGCAATAATGCATCGTTTTCTCTTTATTCCCCTACTACTTTATACGTTGCTAAGCTCTTGGCACTGGATACAAGTACAATGAAAGCTGCAAGACCTGATGCATACGAACAAGAAACCTTTTCTGCACGTGCAGAAAAATATATACATATTATACATATTTACTAATGATGCAATGAGTCCCTCATACACTTTCATCTTTCTGATGAACGATGCAGAAACCTATTATTTAGTGATGTGCTTACTTTTATTCACCTACAGTACCCTGATAGGCGACATGCAACTTCAGCAGGTAAATTCTCCAATCATCATTCCGTAACTGTGTCACAGTGGTTTCACATGAAGGTCAAAATGTGACGCCTATCAAGCTCCCAAAGTCGCCAGACTTCAAATCACAAAATATTTAAGTCGCCATCGAGCTATAGATAGGTTCGGCATCGAATCTCTTTCGGCCAGTTTGCTTAAGCCACGTGTGTCGGTGGCACATTGATGGATCACGATGGCTCGCCATTGTCATTGACTCGTGAAATCAGTATCATGACGCGTCGCCGTCCTTGTCAGAGTGACCGTGTTCTGCCCCATGGCATGATGTGTAGCGACGAGAAGCTGGAGAATTTATGAGAGTCTATATTTTTCTTCCTTTTACTTTCATATGAATTTCTGATTCTCGACTCTCAGTTGGCATGACAATATAACAAATTAAAATCCTCATTTCAAACGTTACTTCCTTTCACCGCAATGAAACAAATAAACCAGAAAGGCCTAGAGTGTACGTATAAAATTCCTGTTATATTTACATCCACTGTCGCTCTGAAAATAGCGACAATGTAGTAACAACAGCATCACACTCTTGCAAACTGTTACACGTCGTAAATCATCTATAACTTGTTTTCTCCTTCTTAAGAGCGTACTACGTAAAATTTTCATCCAAACAAACATATTACGTTAGAGGAAGGTTGATTGACAAACGCAGCTCGTAACTTATAGAGTCTACGAAAACTACTCCTCACCAGCCAATGCAAGCCCTATCAGTAAAAACAGAATAAATCCAAATAAAGTGATAATACACCCGGTATCCTTACGGCTAGGTGCAAGGAACAATTTTTGGAATATTCTGAATTTCTCGTATCAGACACAACTTTTTAAGGGAGGTTCGTTGGCTTTATAGCTGTGTAGCTTAGATTTAAAACTGGGTTTCCAACCAGTATACACGACCAGACGAGATCTAGTGTGGTTGAAAGCTTCCAGTTAAAGATTCATAATTTTGGAAAAAAAACCAAGACATGGATCTCCTTTTTCACACTCCAACACTGTGACCACATAACCGCGTCGCCGTGGCTAGTCCAACTCTCTCGATGTTGCACGTCTTGAGCTTGAACCGTTCACTGTTTTTTCACGTTTGAGTACAGCTTCTTCCTATTTTCATACTCGATCTGTGTTCAGTTTCTGACGGACGATCCAATGGGCCAACTTACCACTACTTTTCCTTGTTAATAATAATAAACAATTTACTTACTTTTTGCCTTCTTCCCCTGACAGATAAAATTTAAAAGTCTGAATCTGAGGTAAAGAAATTTACATTGTGTAACTAGTGTTAACAAAATCAAGGAACGCAAATTATTGATCGCTGAAAAACAAATTTTGTGTGAATGTTTCCCATCGTTTTGTAATTCGGTCACAAAAACAATGTTTAAGTGTACACTGCAGAACGTCGTGGCACTTCCATAACCAGCTGGTTTCACATCAGAATCTATATTGCATACTCAGCCAATTCCTGTTAAGCGATTTCCATTGCTAAAAAGTAAAGATACAATGCGTTTATAACGGAAATTTCCTGTCGGAATGATTTCTCCCCTCGTTCCTGCTGTGACATTCGCGATTGCCCGAGCATTAGGAACAACAGTGTTTGATCAACGAGCAGCGATTAACAACGCTAGAGGGACGGCTTATGGACGTAGCTTAGCGGAGGCAATGTATCACCTGCGGGGTATGATTCTGCCCGAATTAGACAGCGGCTGGAGCATTCATCTTGCACTCTGCCGAATGCTTGCCGTGGAAGCGAGCAGCAGAAAATCTCCTCACCGGCGACGTTTCTTATATCGCAGGGAAACGTACGACACTATTATTCCCGGTAATGCCCATTATTAATGATTATGGAGAGTTATGCTGTACGAGAATCTATATAAAGAGCATAGGGTGCCACTAGCTCTGTCACTTGACATGAGAGTAAATTAGTCACTGCTGTAGCTGTACGACTGCCAAAACGTTAAAAAGGATTTGAAGACTTATTTTCTTATATTGTTCATTTTGACAACTTCCAATTTTTATTCGCTATACCGAAGGTATGATTCGATGAAACGCTATGTTGTCAACTTAAGCGTAGATTTTAAGCGAATTGCCTATTACACAGAAACATGTAGAGGGATTTTCCGTTTTTCACCCAACCGGAGTAATGATGGAGAATGAATTGCATATGAACACAGCAAAGGTATTTCCTTTGTCAGGGTCTTAGCTAAAGTAGCGAGAAGCGGCCACATCTAGAAAGCGTCAGGTAATAACAGTTGAATTTGCGTAGCACGTCTGAACCTAGGCTTAAAATTGAATCTAATGGAGAGCTATACTAGCCAGACAACATCATCATTTATATTTTTGTTGTAGTATAGAACATGTTGCACTATCACCTCCTCCGCTGCTCACAGACGATCCTATCATATAACTCACCACGTTTAGTTGGAATACAATGACTTACGAGCGTTGAATGAAAACTAATGCCTCCATCTTCGTTAAATAGGTTTCGATGGGAATATTTTAATAAATGAAAAGCAGAAATAATCCTTATAATGTGGTCTTTATTAGCAATATTCACTTTCCCACATAATCACCAGCCAATTGGATACATTTCTACCAACGATGAACAAGTTTCCTGAAGCCGTCTCGGAAAAAGTCGACACTATGTTTCCGCAACCACAGTCTCACAGTTTTCTCAACGTCTTCATCAGAAGCATAGTGATGTCCCCGCAGATCGCCTTTCATTATCAGGAACAGATGGAAGTCATGCTAAATCCGGACTGTATGGAGAATGCCGTACGGTGGTGGGATTCAGTCTCTGAAGTTCTGCTGTGGTGGCACGTGAAGTGCGTGGTTTGGCATTGTCATGCTGCAGGAAAACATTTCCCTTTTCCTTTTGGACCCTTGTTAGCCGTCATTCCAGATATCGCAGCGTTGTGATGTAACTCTCTGAATTTATTGTTATTCCACGATCAAGGAAATCAATATGGATAACACCATCTGCATCTCAGAACATTGTGGCCATGATTTTTCCAGCTAAAGGATGCGTCTAGAACTTCTTTTTCTGGCCCGAATCTTTCTGTCGATATTCCATAGACTGCCTGCTCGTCTCCGGTTCGTAATGGTGTACCAATGTTTCGTCTCCTGTCACAATTGAATGGAGAAAGGCGTCACCTTCATTCTCGTGCCGCGAGAGGAGTTCCTGGAAAATTTCAAATCTGTGCGATTTCATTTCAGGAGTCAGCATCCGGGGTACCCATTGTGCACAGATATTCTGATAACCAAGCAAAGCAATAATGTGACCCACACGTGCTCGTGAAATGCCGATTGTGCTTGCAATTTCTCTCTGAGTGATATGACGATTATCCTGAATCCATTTTTCAACATTTTTCTTGTGAAACTCGGTGATTGCTGTCACAGAACGTCCAACTCTTTATTTATCACGCAGGTCAGATGTTTCCGCCTCAACATCTTTAAACTTACTCGCCCAACGACACACAGTACTCACATCAGCACAATCACCATAAACTGCTTTCATTCTCTGATTAATCTCCTTTGGAGCGACACTTTCTGCTATCAAGAATTCAATGACTGCAGGTTGCTTAAATCGCATTGACCAACCGTCTGCACACGGTTCCATACTTTACACTGTAACAACACAACCGTTTCCCGCCAACTGGAGCTGTAAGAGGAGAGGCTACGGAACAAGACAGTACCAATGCTGGAAACTGTTGAAGAGGTAACAGCGCAAAACTGTTGCTGTTAGTAAGTAAATAAAGCGTTTTACTTATGTAATTTGTAGCCTTTCCTGTACACTACAATTATTTTTAGTATCTTTGGATAGAAACCATGATGATGATCTGTGACTGAAACCGGTCGATATTTGGGTTTTAAATAAAAAAAGTAGCTGATGGTCAAATATACATTTTATATATACACTCGTCTAAAATTTGGAGCCATATGTTTGTGACTATTACAGAGCCATCTGCCACAAAGCGAAAAAAGTGGTCCAACTAAAACATTCATATTTCTTTACGTACTACACGAATATGTAATAAAATGGGCGTTCCTATTTTAAAAAACGCAGTTGATATCCATTTGACCTATGGCAGCGCCATCTAGCGGGCCAACCATAGCGCCATCTGGTTTCCCCTTAAAGCTAGACAAGTTTCGTTCTTTGTAGTTTTTTCTTTTGACGCTTATTTCGATTTCGTGAGATATTTGGCCCGGCCACTATGAATGGACCACCCTGTATATATATATATATATATATATATATATATATATATATATATATATATATATATATATAATCCTCAGCTACTTTTTTATTTAAAACCCAAATATCGTCCGGTTTTTCAGTCACAGATCATCGTCATGGATTCTATCCAAAGATACTAAAAATTCTTGTAGTGTACAGGAACCGTTACAAAATCTTTTTCCAAGGAAGTCACGAATATATTCGTGGAAACTTAGAGAGCTAAATCAGTTTAGGCCACAATATCACATCTGTCATTACTTAAATAATGGCCACGTCACACATGCAGAGGATGCCATGTATTCCAGTATAACATACAGGACGTTTAGAGGCAAACACACTAATAACATGCGTAAAGAGGGCAGTGCTTTTGGCTCACACATACCTAAGACTTCATTTCAAATTTAAGAAAATAAACAGTAAGTACTGATTTACCTTTAATTTAAGAGATTTTTTCCGGCACAACGTCAAAATACGAAATAAAGCCAACCAGAGCATTATGGTGCGATTCTGTTTGTGACAGTGAATCGGTATTTTCAGTTCCGTTTGAAGAAAGGCCTCTGCGTATCACGAGTCAGTTCTAAAATTGATTTTAACCGTAAATGTTTGTCATACAACGTGATACCAAAGTACAGTATTCAGAAGTGTGTATTCGTAATAAGTCGAAGAATGCTAAACTTGTGAAAAGTAGGGCATAGATAGAGATATTCGAATCGAATGGTCTAAAGGATAGGTTGAATAAAAATATTTATAAGTTACACTGGGAACTGTCTAACGTGATTTGTTTCACACAGTTTGGCACTGTTAACGATAAAGTATATGAGAAGGTAACATTTCTGCGTAGAACAATTAAGCTTAGGCAAGATCGTAAAATCGGACGTCTGATAATGATGAATGCAATCGTAATAACAACTCTCACGGTAACATAGTTACTCATCGTTTTTATGACACGGTAGTGGAAAGGACAGATACTGTATTCAGTGAAAGGAAAATGATGCTGCTGAGAAAAGGAATGCAGTTTGCTCGCACTGTTAGGATTTCTGAAGGTGATGGTGTGGATGTTGTTGCGGAAATTAAGTTAATTTCTGCTTACGGTACGTTCACTGAGATAGACGAGGCAAACCTAGCGGTTAGAGCTTAAGGGCTACTGAACAAGGAAGTGACATGTGGTCGCAGTGGGAACGAGAGGGACCGAGACGTGAAACTTGTTAATAGCATCAATAAAAAGTTACGTAGGAAAGAAGTCGTGATAATACAGGCGGATAAGGGAAATACCACCATTGTTTTCACAGGAGACGAATGCAAAGATAACCAGTTTTTTAAAGAAATCGATATAAAGTCGGTAGCGAAAGCCCAGACAAAACTTTTTCAAGTGACACTTAAGAAGAAGGTGGAGGCGGCGCAGTTATGTTGCAGCCGTGGGAAAAACGGAGACAGATTTGTTATGAACTATACAAATAAAACCGCAGAAGGACGAGGAGTGTACGAGGGTAATAATTAATGGTAGTTGTCGGTCCTTAGCGAGTTTGAATAAATTACTGAACAGGAAATTAGAGGAAATCTGTAAGTAGGAGATGGATTATAGTTTGCTAGTAGCCTACCCTTTACGAATGAGGCAAAAGGGCTACAAATTACAGAAGATATGTTAATGGCATCATATGACATCGTAAATTTATGTACTAATGCTCCTATTAACGGTACACAGTGCGTAATACGAGACAATCTAGTCCGCCACGGCACAATGAGTTTGTGGGAAGTAACTGAGTTTATGAATTTACTGAAATTTAGGTTAAATTATAATTACCTCGAGTTTGAAGGGAAAATGTATCAGTAATGTGACAGTCTAGCGATGGGTAACTGTTTATCAGCTGTTATGGCAGATATTTATGCAAATGCAGTGGAAGAGACGGTTTTCAGAGATAATCCAGAAATGTATAACAGGGTCGTCTGTTATAGTCGGTACTTTATTGATACGTTCATCATCGTAAAAAGTTCATCTTCGTAAAGGGCACAGTAGAAACACTGGATAATTTGAAAACGGTATTTAATTCACATCACAGGAACATCGTATACAGTCTGCAGCTTGAAGTGCCAGGAAAATTATTTTTTTAGACTTTAGGGTGCCCATAAAAGAGAATCGTTCGGAGTTTGCGATTTATAGAAAACAGACGCATGCCGACACGAATATCCATAATAGCTCCAACCATTCTAGACGCCATAAAATGGCATTCTTTATCTCAATGGCGGCACTCGTATACAAACTCCTTGGATCAGACGGAATAGGCAACGAACTCAGTACGCTCGAGTTGCTAGCTGTTACCAACTGTTACAGGGCAAGATACACTATCGTGTGGACGTCACCAACAAATTGGTTCCTGCGTACCCGAAGAGATGCAAAACTGTATACAGGACGACGTATCTATTAACGAATAGGCTCAGTCGTGCAATAGGTAAACCAGCAGAGGGCAAAAAGTACAATAAATTCGAAAATGTAGATTAAAATATGATACCAACGATACGCAGTACGTGGGGACAGACAGGCACAAGTTTCGAGATACGTAATAAAGAGCACAGCAGTCCTTCGAACAGAACGGTTTACGGACAGCACGTAATAACTGACAGACATGCTCCAGATATCTTAGAGAATACTATGAGCGTTTTGCATAAGGCAAAAAAGGGGCCAAATCAGATACGCGTGAAGAGGTGGAAATAGATAGGGCGAACGTCAAAGAGCCTGACAAGCTGCTAAATGAGCAGACAGACTTCAAGTCTAATAGATTTCTAATTTTTTTAAAAAAATATGTTATAGCGTATGAAGTGTACTGTAGTAAGATAATTTCTATTATGTAAAATGATAGTTACTGCTGGTCGGTATGTTTTGACCTTGACGTTGCAAGGTATTATGTTCAAATGTTCAAATGTGTGTGAAATCTTATGGGACTTAACTGTTAAGGTCATCAGTCCCTAAGCTTACACACCACTTAACCTAAATTATCCTAAGGACAAACACACACACCCATGCCCGAGGGAGGACTCGAGAACCTCCGCCGGGATCAGCCGCACAGTTCATGACTGCAGCGCTGCAAGGTATTAGTATCGTTACAGGTGTTACAGGGTCTGCCCCTATTTCATGCACTTGACTGTAGACATGGATTGCAATAAAGATGTGTAGTACATAGATAAAGAGTATTTTTAAATGTTTTATGTGTATGTAACATTATTATTATGCGTTTACGAGTTGATGATCAAACTCTTGTCAGAAATTCTGTATGATACATTAACGAAAATGGCCATAGCAGACTGCGAGGCAGTCAGTACTATACTGTTTGGATGTTTTCAAGTGATTGGAACAGGTAAATATGGTGGTTCATGGACTTGACTAACCTGTAGGCATGATCCATGTTTGGCACTTCATTAGAACTTTAACTGTCAGCATGACCTTACAAATATGTACCACTGTCTACATTGCATATGTCGATACATGCCTGGATCAGATATGATTTGTTACGTAAGTCTGGTTCTATGTAATATCGCCATAGGTAGCCACTTATAATTGGAAATGCATGGACATTCATGTGTAACCCACAAGTGATTTGTAATATTCCTGGTTCATAGTATCTAACACCAGATATATAAGTGGGTTATGGGTTTGAGTCCAAAAACCTGTGATGGGTTTCAGGGCACAGGACCGCCATACAGTAGACAGTATTACACTAGGAATAATGCAATTCAAGGTGCTCTAATGTATGGCGCTATGTCACAAGTACTGACAACACAGATTAGCATACGATAACTGTTTATGTATTGAAATAAAGGAAGATACCATGTATGATAACATTGTTGGTCTAATTCCATATACAGGGTGTTATAAAAAGGTATGGCCGAACTTTCAGGAAACATTCCGCACACACAAATAAAGAAAAGCTGTTATGTGGACATGTGTCCGGAAACGCTTAATTTCCATAATAGAGCTCATTTTAGTTTCTTCCACCTACGCTCAATGGAGCACGTTGTCATGAGTTCATACGGGATACTCTACCTGTACTGCTAGAATATGTGCCTTTACAAGTACGACACAACATGTGGTTCATGCACTATGGAGCTCCTGCACATTTCAATCAAAGTGTTTGTACGCTTCTCAACAACAGATTCGGTGACCGATGGATTCGTAGAGGCAGACCAATTCCATGGCCTCCCTCTTGACTTTCATTCATCGGGGCATTTGATAGCTCTTGTCTACGCAACCCCGGTACCAAATGTAGAGACTCTTCGTGCTCGTATTGTGAACGGCTGTGATACAATACGCCATTCTCCAGGGGTGCATCAGCGCATCAGGGATTCCATGCGACGGAGGGTGGATGCATGTATCCTCGCTAACGGAGTACACTTTGAACATTTCCTGTAACAAAGTGTTTGAAGTCACACTGGTACGTTCTGTTGCTGTGTTTTCATTCCATGATTAATGTGATTTGAAGAGAAGTAATAAAATGAGCTCTAACATGGAAAGTAAGCGTTTCCGGACACATGTCCACATAACATATTTTCTTTCTTTGTGTGTGAGGAATGTTTCCTGAAAGTTCGGCCGTACCTTTTTGTAACGCCCTGTATGCATGCACGACATTTTTATAATATGTTAACATCTTATTCATGAAAGCTTGTAAGTAGCAGGAAATCAGGTTTTAATAAGAAAATTTTTAACGCTTGATACGAAAAGCATTAAGGGGTTCGATTCCACAACTCAGGCATTGTATTACCATACGTACTGGTCACAAAAATATGTTCTGTGCTGTATGTGTCTGCGGTATTTATGGTTATTCCCTTTCTGAGCGGAAAGCATATGTTATTACAATAGTAGCGCGCTGTGGTGTGCTCATACGTAATCGTGTGGTACACTTGTTCATATGCATATCACCGAAATCTGCACGCTTCTTGATGGCGCATATTATTTGTAACTTGCTCTTTTATTATGAAGTCCTATACAATGACATATTACCCGCATTTCATATAATATGTTTACCCCAGATAACTGCCCGCCCCGATAGCTGAGTAGCCAGCGTGACGGATTGCCGTCCTACGGGCCCTCGTTCGATTCCAGTTTGGGTCAGGGATTTTCTCTGCTCAGGGACTGGGTGTTGTCTTCATCATCATTTCATCCCCATCCAGCGCGTAGGTCGCCGAATGTGGCGCCGAACGAAATATGACCTTGAAACTTCCCCTTAGAACAATTTATACAAGACTGTGCTTAAACTGACACACAATATTTTTTTTGCGCAACGCAATCTGACTTTCAGTAATCCCTACAAGAGAATGGCCCTGACTAACATTAATCTATACGTTTCACAAATCACTTACCTCACAAAAATCTTCGTTACTCGAACTACTGCAATACAGCGAGCGCCACTACTGCCAGCTTACTAAAAGATTCAAACTACGGAAGTCACTAACTACTGATAGGCACAGTTAGCAAATGAAAGATTTTAATAGAGTGCAAACAATGTATTTACCTTAATAGTCATAATATATATAGCAGTTCATGACACCAATTCTTACAAATTTTAAAACTCCGTCATCTCTCTCCCCACGTCCACCACTGCTGGCGGCTCACCTCCAACTGCGCAACGCTACGCGCTGTTAGCATCCAGCTGCCGCTGCCCGACACTACAATGGCAGACAACAATGCAAACTATCCACAGACTGCGCACAGCACAGCCAGTGATTTTTCATACACAGCGCTATGTGGCGTTACCAATAAGAAAACCTAAATAGCCTACTTACATAGCCCCCATGCTCCCCACACAAAAATTTACAGATTGCTTTGGGCAGTGGCCAATACAGATTTGAAAAATTTTTTCATAAATACAATAACAAAGAAATGAAATGCGCACACTTATCGAAACAATGTTGGTCAAAAGCTAAAATTTTCTCACAGTCCATGAAGACAGTCCTGATCATTCATCAAAGTAAAATTGCAGTGTTTTTCTCAAAGTCTGAGTACTAAAAGAAAATGCACACGGAAGATGTGGATTTCCATGCAGTCTTGAAGAAGTAGTGTTGTCCTTCCAACGGAAAGACAGTGCTGACTTTTGACATGCAGACAGGTAATGGGCCACAACAGAGCAAACCCACAGCAGAGTCAGTCGAAGTTGAAGACTATTGGTACTTAGGTCATCACAGAGCAGACTCATTATAGTCCTGGTAGAGATTAGGGTATTGGTGGGCCACCAGAGATGCAGACCCACTGCAGTCCTTGTAGAAATAATGGTATTGGTGGGCCATCATAGATGCAGACCCACTGTAGTCCTTGTCGAGATGGCCTGCAGCCATCTGTTGCGACTGCGCAGGTGCACAATCACCATCGAAGAGTCTTGTAGAGAATACAGCAAGTCCATAAACCACCACTTGTGCACTCACATACTGTTTGGTATGTCCTTAGAACCAGCAATGCTGTTAACCAGTCCCTTGCTGAATTATCAAGACACGTTCAAGCACTAACAGTCCCTACTTCTCACATTTTGTCCATATACTATGACCAACAGAAACGTGTGCAGTGAAATGTAATTTACAAGTTACTTAATTTGATGAACTGGTGGCAATTACAATTTTATAACATAAGAATACAATAACAAAGGTACAAAATACATCTTTAAAGAACATAACAATACAGATAACATTTGCAGTAGTACAGGCTTTACAAAAGAATCGAAATAGCAAATACATCAGTGTTACAAAAATTATAAGTACATACATAAAAGATCAGAATAACTTTTGAAACATCAACTTCACACATGAGCATTAGAGCAAAACAGACTAAATAATGTCTAAGCATCTTTACGAAGTAAATAACATGTTATTAATGCAAATGATATTTGGGGATAACAGTATTCCTCATCATAGTGAATGTAGCTTAGTATTATAAGAGAAAAAATTCTATGAAACAGTACACAGAGACAGGAAGAAAACAAATAGACAAGGGTACACAAACACATAGTGGGATAACACAAAGAAAGGACAGGGTTTGTTTTACTGCAGTATTTTGCAAACAAAACTTTCTTTACTTCTCAGAGATCTCCCTTCATTCTTCATTATTTCCAAAAAGTCATATCGAAGCCTGCATTCTGTATTATGCTCACATCCTCTTTCAAAAATAGTTTTTCTCCACTATACACTACTTTTTTTTGGCCAAACCATTTTCTTATAGCTTGTCAATGCTTTTCTTCCAATTCATCATACTTAGATTCTTATATAGTCTACCCCCTCTTAAGTTAACTTAAATCTACTGAGCTCAGATGCTAAACTAAGGGACGAGGCAAAGCAGCAGCACAAAACAATTTACACAAACAGCAATGTTAAAAAAATGGAAATTGGCAAAAAAAGGCAGCAATATTACAACTAATATAAGGCAATGCGCAGCAAACAAGAAAAATAAATCAGTAATAAAATTGGCTTAATCCAGTAATACAAAGTGACATTCAGTAGCACTATGAATGGCAAACAGCCGCAGCAAATGCTATAACTTATACCTAAACATGACAAAGCTCAATCAGAAAAAATGTTACACTAAAGACAACAATGCAGATAAGGACAATGTCTATTCACATCTTAATGTCTATGCAATTAAAGTGGTGCACTACAAAAATTTATTGTAAAAAAATATAACCATGTACTTGAAAAGACAATTCTGTATGCAATTTCTGTGAAGGGAAATGTCTTTTTGTGCTACTTCGTTTTTTTTAAGTACATCATAAAGTTATTATTTACTGGATCTGTAGGCATAAAATATTTATATTAGTACATCCATAAAATTTATTTTAACCAATGCTTCAGTGCAGTTAGAAACTAGATATTAAACAAAATCAGTAAATAAATGCATAAAGCAAGCCACATGGCATTTCTCTCAACTAGCAGGACAATAGCCATGAAATGTTTCTCGTGGTTTCATTGGGCATTTTAGTAAATATCATAAATTAAGAGCTCCACAGTGTAATCATATGTTTTCAAGTTTGGGCGTGTAGTATTTGCGATGCTTTCTACAAAGGAATCTCAATAGCGAGGATAATGGTCTTTTTTTTTTCTCCACCTGTGCCTCTGACAGGCACACACTAATGGCTTTCTTTTGTCAGGTGGTTGTCTCGCAGCTGGGTGCCCACGACGCATTACATGCAGGTGGTCACTTAACTGTCTTATTGAAATATTTACGACACCAGTTTCCGATACAGTGGCAGTCTCATATAAAAAAAAATTCACAGGTCAAGAATTTGCGTTACAAATCTGTAGAAATAAAATCATTTAAATATAATTGTGTCCAAAAATTTTTCGCCAGCATAGTGATACATTCACGCATATACACTCATTTCATAACTCTTAAAGTACGATTCTCGGTTGCCAACATCCTTTTTCACAAATCAGAGTCCCTAACCACTACTCATTATTTCTTACCTTTTTACACATATATATATATTCGTCGACACTTCTTCAATATTTCATCATAACAGATACGTAGCATAACCAAATAACTCACATAGCATCAGCTTAAACATACCTCAGCAGCATAATTCACATCGTCGTCGTAATAATAACATCATAACACCACAGTCAAATTCTCAAAATCTCCGTAGCTTCCTCCAATAATTTCAAAACCTAAAAAAAAATTCTCTGCTCATGTCAAAAGTGTCATCTGCCTCAAACGTACTTTAAAAATCGTGATCCCGTACCAAATATGTCATTCAAAGCTCTCATAGTATCACAATGGTTCCGAAAAAATATGAACAGTTCACAAAGTACAGACTAAATACAACTTCGTAAGTGTGAAGTTATCCAATGGTGTAATTACGTAAACATCTGTCACTGATGTAGTAAAGTAAATGTTTGTCTCTCTCAGTTAAATGATCAGATAGCTGTGTAATTTATGTGTTAAGAAATATGGTACCGATGTGTGAAGTTGTATAAGCAAATACCATATTAGCTAGGGCTCCTTGTGTTTGCCATACACATGGTACACAAAGTAAGCGTGTACCCCCCTGAGGAATAATGTAATTATATCCTCAGGTGTTACAGATTACAGCAATGGAATGAAATGTATCACGGAAAACTTTCTTTGTAATTCAAATATGTTGAAAAATAAATAGTTTAATGCGTGTCCTGTAGCGCTAAATGTGCGTCTTGCTATAAGACAATCTCTGTGGAAGTGTCGTAGTTATTGTCCTCCGAAAGCTAAGTTCTGCAGAAGTCAATGTACTTACCTCATGATAAACGAAATTGAAATGCTTTGCGTATAGATATCTTAGTTATTACGCTTATTGCCGTGATGAAGTAAGTACGGTACTGTACGTACTGTTGTGCTACAGAAAAGGCTGTCTCATTGTAGCTATACCACAAACATTACTACTAAAACATGTTTTACTTTCCAGAAAAATTCAGAAAAACTGTGCAGATATAAAACAGATAAACTGCAAAAGCAGCATTGTAAATTGTCACTCATTAGTAGCGTCATGATAAAATCGTGTAGCTGTCACATAAACTAACCACTGTATCATCTGGTATCTCACAGAAAGCACTTTAAATCCAGAATGTATTTTCAAGTAAACCAAAATGTTGCATTAAAATCTCATTAGCAATACTGGTAAATGTTCTAAGTATGTGAGCCTTATAGTCGTTACGTAATCGTGCAACTAACAAGCAAGAATGTACACACGAAATAACACAGTGATGTCTGTTCACTATAACAATGCACTCGTAAATACTGTCTAAATATGTTCCGTAGGTTCTAGACTGGATAGTGAACTTCAAAACATTGTTGCATGTTAACAGTTTCTAAGTGTGACAAAGCATACTAGAAATGTGAAGTGAAATGTTTTATGGCAAAGACAAAGTTAAAAAGCAGATTATCTTTCAATAAACGGTTTTACATGTGAAATGTGGTGTAAACCTTTACTCTTCCTAGTACGCAGAGTTTCAACTTCAACGCAATTATCATGTGGTATACGTCGAATTCTGTAAGGTCCATTGTAAACTAGAAAGAATTTGTGACTCAAGTGTTTCTTCTTATGTGACAATGGATGAGCTTTAATGAGAACTTTCAGACCAATAAATATTTTCTTTGCATTTGCTTTACCTTGTAATTTTCTCCTTTTGTCTGCAGCAGAATTTATATTTTTAATAGCCAAATCAATTATGTGTCGAAGTTTACGTGTATTCGGAAAAGGTACAAGCTCTCTGATTCTGTTTGGTGGTTCTTTATTCTTCAGTACAAGAACAGGTGGTAAAGCAGTGGAGTCATGAGGCATTTCATTCAGCACGTTTTGAAATAAGTGTAAATATCTGTCCCAATGCTGATGCTTTCTGTGACAATAAAGTCTGCAAGGCTTATTGATTTCTTTCATAATCCGTTCAGACGGGTTACAATGTGGTGAGTACAATGAAATAAAAACAGATTTGATTTTATGGTTACGAAGCATGCGTGACCAAACAGCAGATCTGAATTGCGGTCCGTTATCTGAAATTACTTTACTAACGTGTCCAACTTCACGTAAGAAATTTCTAACAAAGACGTTGGATACAGACCGTCCAGTGGCTTTACGTAACGGAGTGAAAGAAACAAATTTTGAAGTAAGTTCAACAGCGACTAGAACGTACGAAAATCCATTAGATGTTCTGACAAGCGGTCCCAAGACATCAACAGCAGCAAATTCTTTTAATTTAGAAGGAATGATAGGAAACAATCGAGCACGATGAGTGACAGTAGATGGTTTCGCCTTTTGACAAAGTTTACAAATAGACAAGACTCTTCGAATTCTCTTTTTCATATTGTTAAAATAACAAGTCGTTCGAAGAATATGATAACATTTTCGTGGATCAAAATGTGCATAGCTGAAATGAATGTACCAAATGAGCTTATTAACAAAATCGTCTGGAATGCAAAGTACCCATAGCTTGTCATCAACAGCGCATCGTTTGAACAGTATTTTGTTTCTAACCAGATAATAATGCCGAATCTGTGTGTGTGTCTTTTCATGCCATTTACTTTTGATATCTTTCCAAATCGGATCTTAATCTTGTTCATGAGCAATGTCCTTTAAAGATGTGGTGATGAAGTTTTCAAAGGCGACTTTCTGGATGTAAAGAATACTGAAATTTCTCTCGAGGTTGCTTTCTGTGTTACTTTTCTCAAGCCCAGCCGGTGCGAGTGACAGTGCGTCCGCAACAATGTTCTCCTTGCCGGGAATGTAGACTATTGTGAAGTGGAATTTTTGCAGAAACAATGCCCAACGTTTTAACCTGTCACGATTTAATTTTGAAGACATAAGAAATTGTAATGCACGATGATCACTGTATAGTTTTACGTGCTTACCATAAAGAAAGAAACGGAATTTGTTAAATGCCCAAGCGATAGCTAAAGCTTCTAATTCAGTGACGGAATAATTTTTTTTCAGATTTTGTTAGCACTCGGCTAGCAAAAGCAATGGTTTTCTGAACAGTAATGTCATTTTCTGTGGCTTCTTGAAATAAATGGGCACCCAGACCGACTTTAGAAGAATCCGTGCTAAGGCAAAAATCTTGTGAGAGATCTGGATGAGCTAGTATTGGCGCGTTAAGTAACGAATCTTTCAAAGAATTGAATTCCAACTGTGCTTGTTCGTCCCAGTTCCAAATAGTATTTTTTCCAGTGAGAGAACAAAGTTTTGGTGTAACTAGAATTTGCATATTCAGAAAACGACGGTAAAAATTTACGAGACCTAGAAAACTGCGGACTTGTTTTTTTGTGGATGAAACTGGAATGGCTCTGATTGCTTCTAACTTTTCAGGATCCGGCTGGATGCCTTCAGAAGAAATAATATGTCCCAAAAACTTCACTTTTGTCCTACCGAATTCAGACTTTTCCAAGTTAACTGTAATTCCAGATTCTGCAAAAGTATGTAACACGCTGTTGAGGATGCGATTATGTTGTTCCCATGAGGCTTCTGCTATCAGAATATCGTCCACATATAAGGTGATGTGACGTTTTAAGAGCTCAGGTAATATGGAATTTAGCCCGTGAATGAATGCTGCCGAGGAAATGTTTAAACCAAAAGGAAGTTTCCGAAACTGATAACAAACGCCGAAACAAAGGAAAGCTGTGTATTTTCTACATTCTGGATGAAGTTCGGTCTGATAAAAGCTGGATCTGAGGTCAATGGAAAACAACACTTTTACACCATTAAAATTTTGAAGAAGTTCTTCCAACGTTTGTGGCCTGTCTGTTTCAGGAATAATGATAGTATTGATTTGTCTCGAATCTAAGACAAGCCTGATCGATCCATTTTTCTTCTCAACAACATGTAATGGATTGTTGTATGAGCTTACTGCAGGCTCAATAATGCCGTCGTCAAGCATAGATTGTATTTCTGTTCTAACACGGTCCCTATAATGTGCTGGAATTACGTATGGTCTAACACAAAATTTAGTATTCTCACGAACACGAAATTGGTATTGAAATCCCTTGATTGTCCCTGTTTTTTGAGTAAAAACTGTGGAATGTGCTTCTAAAATCTGAAAAAGGTCCTGCCTATCAGTGTTCTCAATTGTTTGAATTTTATTCTGAATTAACTCATTAGTTTCAATTGTGCCGTCGATATCATCCCTGTCAGTACTTGCAGAGCGACTGTTAGTGTCTAGTTCCGTAGAAAATTCCGAACTGTTGTCTAACAGAAGGTAAAGCCGATTAATTTCCTTGTCATGGTTTGAAAGCCAATCTTCAAATTTCAAAAGTATTGACTTACCTTCTTTCTCTAAACTTATTTCAGCAACGTGAAAGTTTAAGATTGCTTTGTATTCATTCAAAAAGTCTACTCCCAGTATAATTTCCGTCGACAACAATGGAACAATAAGAAAGTTCATAGAGAAGCTGTGGCTCTGACAAAAGAATTCTAAGTTGGTTTGTTGGCGTACATCTACACTTTTTCCAATGACTGCACCTTGTAATTTAATCTTGCGTAACGGAAGTGTGGGGCAATCGTTCGATTTGTTGCATTTGCTAAAAGCTGTTTCACTAATTACTGAAATGGGACTGCCTGAGTCAAGTACTGCCGTAAATTTTACGTCATTTACAGTAATGTGAATCACAGGATATGCAATGTTGTTATGTTTTACGTCGTGTTCCTGGAGTAATATGTCCCTAATGTCTTCCATTTTAACGTAATTACTAGCTACGGCAGCTGCGTCGTCAGTTTCATAAGTACGTTTTGAGGCTGCCAGCGGTATGAGTCATTGCCTATTGTGTCTTTGTTGGCACGCGTCGTTATTGGGATTTGGAGACCTAACTTCTACAAATTCACCTTGTCGAGAGGGCCCTGCTCTGTTTGATTCCCGCCAGTTCTGCTGCAATTCAGGTCTGTCGTTACGATCATATCGTCTGTCGTCATGTCGGTAGATTCCATAGTTTCTTTCTTGTCGGTCACGTGGTGGACAATTTCTCTCTGAATCGTAACTGCGCGCTGGACCGTTGCGTCTAAAGTTATTCTGTCTCCCTTGATAGTAATTATTTTGGTTCCCATATTGTCTGTTTCTCTGATTGTCTCTGTGATAGTCATTACCGCGAAGACGTGACCTTTCCCTGTAATTATTACTACTCTGCCAACGGTTGTCATACGGGTGGTGTCTGTTTTGGTCACGATTTGTATTGTGAGAATAGCCTTGTCGTGTCCAGTTATTATTTCTTTCATCGCGGAATTGCGACGGATGTGACCTGTAATTGTTGTGTTCCTGTTTTCGCGTTCCGCGATTGTCAGTGTCAATTTCTAATTCTTGTAAGAGTCCCTGAAAAGCTTCAATGTCGTCTTTGCAACGGCCTGCCAAAATAATATGCCGTAAATGTTCAGGCAATTTGATTAAGCAAATGCGGATGAGTTCTGACGGGCTGTATGGGTTTGACAGGTACTGATTCTGGTACAACATGTCTTCAAAATATTTCACAAGACTAGAAAATTCAGATTGTTCGAAATGTTTCATCATCATGATGCCATGTTTTACTCGGTCTTGTGTGGCTTGGGACCAATATGCTGAGAGGAAGGCATGGTTAAATTCTCCTTCACTGTGGCAATCGTGAATGACCGATCGCATTCTTACAGCTGGTTCATTCTCTAAGTAGCCACACATAAATTCTAATCTGTGCTCTAGTGACCAGTTGGGAGGAAAACAATGAGAGAATTGATGGAGCCACGCTTGTGGATGAATGTCGTTGCCAGAATTCTTAAATGTTTTGAATTTACGTGTTGTAATGAACAGCTTATAGTCAAAATCATCGTGTCGGCGGGTCGCATATCGGTCATTGTTACGTCGTTTCGGCGGTTCCATCTCAAAATTCGGTGTACTTTGCCAATTTCTTTCATAATCTCCAAAGTGCCCTGTGTTGTTATTTTGTGGCAGTTCCGCATTTTTATGTCCCTCTTCCCGTATTGGAGTGCGAGTGTCCTCTGAAATACGTAATTCTTGTATTACCTGTGTCAACTGATCTTGTACTTCCCGGATTTCTCTTTGGTGTTGCGTATTAATTTGATTCTGATTTTGTTTGAATTTCCTAATTTGTTCGAACTCTTCTGTCTCATTAAAGACTACCGGTTTTGTGTCATTCAGATTATCATCTACCTTCGTAGATAAATTAGTGAACTGATCCGAAAGTTCGGCTACTTTCTCCGATAGTGAACACATTTCCTCAGTGTGTTTTTCTGAACCAAGTTTCAGAGTGTCCATTTGTGTTGAAATCGAATCTACTGTGTCCTTTAAGTTTTCCTGAGTTCTTGCAAGTTGCGTAACCGAATCGGTGGATGCAACTGAGTCCATTTTAGCTTGCAAGGTGTCGTGATTTTCACGAACAACAGTTTGCAATTCTTTTATGGCTGCTTCGTGATTCTGTAATGAGTTTTCATGCCGCGAAAAAATATGTTGAAAATGCTCACAAATTTGTGTTTTTACGTCATTACAGATTTTTTGACATTTCGATTCAATGTTATGTAACTCAGTAGTTAAATCTTCACGTGTTTGTTCAAGTGTGGTGTCTAACTTCCGAAGATTATGTTCCATTGTGTCCAACTGTTGCTGTGTTTGTCTCTGATTTTGTTCCATTGTGTCTAACTTTTGAAGATTATGTTCCATTGGGTCCAACTGTTGCTGTGTTTGATTTTGTTCCATTGGGTCTAACTTCTGAAGATTATGTTCCATTGTGTCTACCTTTTGAAGCTTTTGCTGTGTTTGTCTCTGATTTTGTTCCATTCTGTCTAACTTTTGAAGATTTTGCCCCATTTGTTTCTGATTTTGTTCCATTTGTTGCATTAATTGCAATAATAATGTATTAGTGTCTGGAATCTGTTTTTCCTATGCTTTTTGGCAGTGCATTTTCACCAGCAACATTTACATTTTGACAGGCAGAAAATGTGTCTTGACTTATTTGAGAAAACTGTGAGGACCCATAACCTAAGTATACAGTATTTGCAATATTGTGTTTTGTCATTTCGGATTCCTGAGGCGCGGTGTTGCCGACTGATCGATCGATAATTGTTCCCTGTTCACTACTTGTTTCATTGTTTACACCATTATTTGCCGCCCGCTCCATTTCCCTATGCACAATTACCAAATTGCTACTTCGAATGTCTGTTAATTCACTACACATTGGTGCTGATAAGCGACGCTCGTCGTCACTATTATTTCTCAGTTTACTTTGGAGCCTAGTGTTACGTTTTTCACACGCCATTATTGTCACAATATTTCACACGACAACACATAAAAGCACAATTTGAAGAACAAAAATAAGAGAACACATTAACATAGCACTGAAAATAATATCTAGTTAATTGCAAGCGCAGCTGCGAAATACTTGGTGCAACTCTACATGCATGCCACAACTGTTGTACTGTACAACAATGAAAGACTACAACTACAAAGGAAATTCTCTCTATGATTACGCGCTAGCAATAAAAAAATCTATATTAATTACACAAACTACAAGAAAAAATCAGAAGATTCCAGTGAGGTATCCTCGGCTAAGGGTCGACATATGAAACGTCCCCTTAGAACAATTTATACAAGACTGTGCTTAAACTGACACACAATATTTTTTTTGCGCAACGCAATCTGACTTTCAGTAATCCCTACAAGAGAATGGCCCTGACTAACATTAATCTACATGTTTCACAAATCACTTACCTCACAAAAATCTTCGTTACTCGAACTACTGTAATACAGCGAGCGCCACTACTGCCAGCTAACTAAAAGATTCAAACTACGGAAGTCACTAACTACTGATAGGCACAGTTAGCAAATGAAAGATTTTAATAGAGAACAAACAATGTGAGTACCTTAATAGTCATAATATATATAGCAGTTCATGACACCAATTCTTACAAATTTTAAAACTCCGCCATCTTTCTCCCCACGTCCACCACTGCTGGCGGCTCACCTCCAACTGCGCAACGCTACGCGCTGTTAGCATCCAGCTGCCGCTGCCCGACACTACAATGGCAGACAACAATGCAAACTATCCACAGACTGCGCACAGCACAGCCAGTGATTTTTCATACACAGCGCTATGTGGCGTTACCAATAAGAAAACCTAAACAGCCTACTTACAACCTGCACCAAGGCGGCCGGACCTGCCCCATAAGGGGCCTCCCGGGCAATGACGCCAAACGCTCATTTCCAGTTACCCCAGACTACTATGTGTAAATGATCAGTGCACAAATAATGTTTGGCTTTGAATGCAGCCTTCACGCCATGAATGATGAGTGTGCCGGATGATGCTCAGTATGGGCGCTGTTTAATGTTTATTTAATGCATTACTATATGTTTGATACCAAAGATTACACTTCTAATGCAATCTGTAAAGCTGCAACTGTTTTGTGTCTTTCTTCTTATTTTATTTTTAGACAGTATTTGGCTAACATACATTAATGAACACCATATTTGAGGTTTAACACTGACTTTCTCTATGCAAGGTAGGAATGGTAGATACTATACCCTGCTACAAAAATGGATTTTATACAGGAGGGAGCGATATGTCGTAGCCTCTTGGCTTTGCATGTTCCATAAGGACGCTATGTTATTTTGTATAAAAATAATTAACATTTCAATTTGATATTTCTTTACTTTTTAAAGATCTTATCAATAAATGACAATAATTTCAGCAGCACCAAAGAAAACTAATACGCAGCCAAATGTGCACGCTCGTAAATAATTTACGTGTGAGGGAGGCACCTACAAAGGTGTCCTGTTGTCTGCTATAAGTAATATGTGTCAGTTTTTGTGTATCAGTCAGTTGCAACAGACTCATAGGCTAAGAGTAAAGAAGGTACTTATTGCCCACTGCATACTTCACTGTATGAAGTAGTTCGTGTCTTTTGGCGCCATATACAGGGTGAGTCACTAACTATTGCCACCTAGAATAACTTCGGAAGTATGTTAGTAGCTGAAAAGTTTGTGCAAAAATGTTGCGTGGGACAAGGGGGGCCGTAATATGACGTTGGTTTTTTGTTGCTAGGGGAGGTCGCGTCAGAGATATGAAGATAAAACTTTGTTTTTTTTTTTTTAATAGGTTGCTATAGTTTGGTACTTATTTTCTGATAGCGGCTATCTAAACAAATCCAATGATGTGTAACAGTAAGGTGTTTGAAGGTCAACGAAGGTCACAAAGGTGGCATTAACGTCCATTTACAGAAGGTGTTCGAAGTGATGACCATTGGTATCAATGCAGTGCAGCAATCTTCTTATCATAGATTGAATGGTATTCCGTATCACTCCGGCGCTTATCGAAGTACATGCTCTGGCAATTCTCTTTCGCATATATCCATGTGTAGTTGGAACGTCTTTATAAACAATGTCTTTTACGAATCCACACAAGAAATCAGCAGACACATCGGCACTTTTTTGGTGGCCTTCTTGCATGTATGGAATTTCTTTTGAGTTGAGCTTACTGTTACATAGGTGGTCGACAAAATATGGAAACACAGCGAGGAATCCAGGCTTGAACCCAAATGCAGTTGCTAGCGAAGCCTGCAGAGTGCGCTGTTGTATTTGACAAGCACTGCTGCAATGCCTGCAATACGTTTGTCATGCGTGGTCAGAACATTGATCAATGTCGTTGCGAGTGCATTATGTCGGAACTAAGTGATTTCGAAGTGAACAGATTGTTGATGCTCGCATGGTAGATGCTTCCGTAGCAAAGGTAATCGAAGTATTTGGTGTTACAGGACGCACCGTATCGAAAATTTATATCGCATACAAGTTATAATGCGGATGAATATGTGTGTTGAGCGATCGTGCTGAACACTCATTAGAGACGATTGTGACGAAAAGTAAGAGGTTGACAGCGTCAAAAATTGCTGGAGAAGTGAATGTCGCACTCGCCGACTCTGTCAGCATCAAAACAACGTGAACGTGGCAATTGAATCTCAATGTAGACAAGTGTAATGTGCTGCGAATACATAGAAAGTTAGGTCCCTTATCATTTAGCTACAAAATAGCAGGTCAGCAACTGGAAGCAGTTAATTCCATAAATTATCTGGGAGTACACATTAGGAGTGATTTAAAATGGAATGATCATATAAAGTTGATCGTCGGTAAAGCAGATGCCAGACCGAGATTCATTGGAAGAATCCTAAGGAAATGCAATCCGGAAACAAAGGAAGTAGGTTACAGTACGCTTGTTCGCCCACTGCTTGAATACTGCTCAGCGGTGTGGGATCCGTACAAGATAGGTTTGATAGAAGAGATAGAGAAGATCCAACGGAGAGCAGTGCGCTTCGTTACAGGATCATTTAGTAATCGCGAAAGCGTTATGGAGATGATAGATAAACTCCAGTGGAAGACAATGCAGGAGAGACGCTCAGTAGCTCGTTACGGGCTTTTGTTAAAGTTTCGAGGACATACCTTCACCGAAGAGTCAAACAGTATATTGCTCCCTCCTACGTATATCTCGCGAAGAGACCATGAGGATAAAATCAGAGAGATTAGAGCCCACACAGAAGCATACAGATAATCCTTCTTTCCACGAACAATACGAGACTGGAATAGAAGGGAGAACCGATAGAGGTACTCAGGGTACCCTCCGCCACACACCGTAAGGTGGCTTGCGGAGTATGGATGTAGATGTAGATGTAGGAGGGAGATCCATAAGCTGGAAACTGCATAGCAAGGTGATATTCCAAAACCACATGTCAGTGATGCAAATACCCTTAACAAGAGAACGCAGTGCCGAAGCCATAAAACCTGGACTATGGACCAATGGAAGAATGTCATTGGTAGGTTGGGTATTGATGTTCACTGGTTTCAACTTCTGGCAGAGTTTCAATTTCAAGAGTGAAAAATGGCAGGGGTTTGGGTATGATTTAGGTAGCCATACAGTGTTATTCCATGTGCCTCAAGGTCAGTCTGCAAGATCGCATTACTGCCAATTTGTGGCCATACAGTGTTAAACCCCAGTGGTGATACTGTGTACGAAGACGACGGGGTTACTGGACATACAGCTAGCATTGTCTGGGGATGATTTTGTCAGCACGAGGATTAACTGTGTAGCCTCCCCTGACCACCACAGTCATCAGATCTCAAATTTATTGAGCGTTTCTGCTCTACTTTGGAGGAAGGGTACATGACCTCAGTCAAGCTACATCGACGTTACCGGGACTTCTCGAAGTTTGAAGGAAGAATGGTATAAAATTCCCTTGAAAACCAAACGGGAACTGCATTTATCCATTCCGAGACGATTGGAGGCTTTATTGAATTTCCACTGTTTTCCTGTCCGGTATTCGGTACGCTAATGTGTTGTGTTTTGGTATTTCCAAATCTTTGTCCAGCCCGTGTAGTTTGGAGATCGGTTTCGAGTCATTATTTCATAATGTAATACTTTCAGTCGGTTTTCATTTTAGTGCCTCATTTCAGTAATTACTTTCGTTGCTACACTTTCGGTTATATTTAATTAAATTCCAGGTGTAGAAGATATCTTACTAACAATGGAACCCTTGAGTGCCAGGTCGCAAGTTCAATTTTAATGAGGCTAATTTGAAACTTCTGTGTACACAGTTATTACAGGAAAAACATTATCTGCTGATGGCTCACCATCAAGAGGGCGACAGAAAATGTGTGTCCGAGACGCGCGCAGATCATCCTTCTTCAGTATGTATCAATTACAGTCCACGAAATGGATATTGTCAATATTCAAGAAAGCTTTAAAACAAACCGTTAACTTGCACGATAAACACCGAATGAAAAATTCCACGCCACAGTGATCACAGCCGTTCGCACCATCAATCTCAAAGGCCAACTCCTTTGGAGGTACAAATCGTGCAGTACGCTTAATTAGATATCCACTCTTACAGAATGCCTATAGGGCTGTATTGGTGTATAGGGGGGATGAGAACTGATGTAATTTGATGGCACGCAACCGAATGCAAACAGTCTGTCGTGGTAGACGTAGGTAGTGCGATACAGGTCAAAAAATTTTCAATTTTTCCAGTAGTTCTAGGGGGCATGAATTGCAGTCTCACACACATTTCAGGAGGAGGGGTTTCTTCCAAATGAGTGTAACTTTTATACGCAGACGAGGAATTAAGCAAAAGAAAGTTATTTTGACCAGCTATTGGCCAAAAGCAGTGCTCATACCATAGTTGCTTCTCTTACGTCCGTTTTCCCACTCTTGCTTGCTGTGACGTAAATATTCCGTACTGCCCTTGCAACATCACGCAAACGAGAAAGAATCGCACGGGGCAGAGCACCTCCAACTTCTCGAAGCACATTAACTAACTTTCTAACCAATTTAGCATCCATATTAGCAGTCGACATAATTGTATACGAATGCGTTAAGACATTAATTTATTGTTGATCTTCATACAACTCTCTTGCAACCTCTAATTTCCGGGGTTCATTTCATAACCATTTCCACTTCAAATCCCAACTGGTCGGAGTTGAAAACAAATACCTTACTGAACAACAGCATAAGTTTCTTTACCTTGTCTCCAAATTTCCAGGCCGATTCCACAGTTTGGTGGGCATCGTCAAGCTGACGCTTTGTTTGAAGTTTCCTTATCTTGCGTCTACAATTTGATATACGTAACGTAGTAGGTTGCTATCTTGTACATCCTGTAAAATGTATCGAGCATCATTAAAACGCACAAATACCGATATTTGTAACAAGCGTGCCTCGTCCTTCCTTGAATATCCGCAGTTTTTCTTAAGCAGTATACGGCCATATTGCTTCTGACTTATTCGAAATCTGTTCATAATTTTTTTTACTATGCTGCGGATGATCTTCCATGTACGTAATTATGTTTAGTACCCGCTCCTCGGACAACGATTATCCTTTACTAAGCTTTACGAAGATCGGATTTGTGTCTCCCTGTCCAGTGAGGACGAACTACTTGACTCAACACCTGTTTCATTCACCTTCAGTTGTTAAGCACGTATTGTCGTCATTGTACTCCTCATGTGCAGTCGAGCGTGTATGACACTACACATTCCACTGACTGATTTTGTAAGAACACTAATATTTCTTATCCCACTTCCTTCTCATTCTGCGAAATTCCTCGGGTTCCTTTCCGACGAAATGTCAGCCTCGGCAACTGTTGAAGATACAATGCAACAATGTTTGCTTTGTTTATCGTTGCCGTCGCTCTACTTCATATGAATACCATTTACACTGTACATTGTTGTGAATTAGTCTTTGACCAAGCATTTCAACTATTTAGTTTTCCTGACCTCATGCTGTGGCCACCATTGGCTACGTCCAGTCCCGTTCCCTCTTGCCAAAGCAGCCAATATTGTGGTTGAATGGTAGACAATATGTACGTTGTCGAATGCCATAAACACCTTAGGCCTTTTGCGGTCTCGCTCTCATAGGGTTACGTGTCAGAGAGCCTTTGACTTTAAAGGTATCTTAGCACGTGTACTTAAAGGACAGCGAAATTCGTGTTCCATGTTTTACTTAAATTGATATTTATACTTTTACCGGAAAGTGCTAAAATGATTTCTATCAAAATTATTGTGGTTCTCTTGTGTATTCGCACGTCTTAGCCGTGATCCTGTGTTGGTGACCTCACCACATGGCACAGTAGTCGATCAAAGCTCTTATTGAAGTGTTTAAAGTAACGTATCGCCGCCCTAAGCGATTTCATTTAGTCGTTTCACAGCAGTCGCTCTAGGCATATTTCTGTTCGAGATAAGGGATTTTCATTCTTCTGCAACATAGTGACCATAAGCAAAATCTGGCGCGTGTTCCTTAGTGAGCTCAAAAAGCAATACTATGTTTCACATAAAATTATGAAACGAAAAGAATAATGAATTTCTCCTCATTTAGAATTTGACATGTTTTTTTCGTCGGTGACGAATGAAATGCCTGTGCTCGTCTTGTTTTCAGCCTAGTCACTTCCATGATAGTAATTGAATATGGCTCTGAGCACTATGCGACTTACATTCTGAGGTCATCAGTCAACTAGAACTTAGAACTAACTAAACCTAATTAACCTAAGGACATCACACACATCCAACCTGAGGCAGGATTCGAACCTGCGACCGTATCGGTCGCTCGGCTCCAGACTGTAGCGCCTAGAACCGCACAGAAACTCCGGCCGGCAGTAATTGAATATCTGTAAGTTCTTAGTAGTTTCTATTTCTGAATCGTAGTACGGCAATTGTGATGAGTTTGAATCAGTTGTTTCCATTGCCATTTTGCCACACCACTATCCCTACCCATAGTGCATATGAAACAAGCTACGTCTGCAGTAGAATCCCTATGTTACCGAGTCTGATTTACCAGTGCTTTCAGGGTCCATATAATTTTAACATTTTTCTTATAGTTTATCATTCTTTGTCTGAAGCTACTTCTATTGCCTTATTTGACAAAGATCAATTCCCATAGTTTGTGTTTAAAAAACAAACGCCCATTATCGTGGTTATTGAACTTTTATCTTTCGTAAATGAACCAGAAAGACCCGGATTACTCCTCTCCCCGTATACCATCCAGTTACCTCGATGTAACAACTGTTACATGGTAAACAAAGTCTATCACTGTTCCTGTTCCTGTTGCGCATAAATTCAATGCTAATGACATCAGTGACCAAATCAAATAAAATTTGCTTCAGCAATCGTCTTACCTGGTGCGAAGATTCGTTAATTATCAAAATCCATGTGTATGGTATTGTAACCGGAGCAACACCCCCTTGGAATCAAAGAAGAAAAAGGCGAAAACGTTTTTAAAACCACTCCCCATTCCATGTGAAGTGATGGCTCAAGACATTTAGCGACCGCCAGTAGTAGAACAAAAATTTCTTAAACATGTATGTTTAGGCACATACTACGCACAATAGACTGAACGGAAACAGTAATATAGCAAAATAAGTCAATAATTTCCTATTGACACTGCTTGAGTTCGTAGTGTTTTTGTTTTGCACGTTCGTATTCCGCTTGTTATGAGTTTCTTAATGGATTGCCATTTTTTATTTGTAGTTCACTGCTAGTATCTGAGGTAACACATTGTCAGATTGTCTTTTGGTGATAGAGAGTGGAGCTGTGGACGCTAGAAACTGGAGTGCCAAACGGAGAAACCGTAATATTTCCGACGTATTCTTCTGTTTGGG
Organism: Schistocerca gregaria; assembly: GCF_023897955.1. Taxonomy (NCBI): domain Eukaryota; kingdom Metazoa; phylum Arthropoda; class Insecta; order Orthoptera; family Acrididae; genus Schistocerca; species Schistocerca gregaria. Next base: position 511,216,124 of record NC_064923.1, read on the forward strand.
TTCCATAGTGGGGTGACAGTAGTGGATGCAGCCAAAAACATTTGCGCCATGTACGGGGATAATGCTGTTGAACAGAGATTGCAAGAAAATAGTTCACGCGTTTTATGGAGGATCTTTTTGACTTTAGTGACTCTCCACGTTCAGGAAAACTTTCAGGGTTCGATGAACATAGTTCAAACGCATTAATCCACAACGAACCACCTCAGTGCACTCGAGAGCTGAAAATATGATGAACTGTGATCGTTCCTCCATCGCGCAGCATTTGCATGCACTAGGAAGGTTCAAAAATCGGAGGTCTGAGTACTGCATGCGCTTGTTCTAAGCAAAAATCACAAAAATCAGCGGACTGCCATATGCGTACCTCTGCTTGCTCGGCATCAGTTAGCCGGCCGCGGTGGTCTCGCGGTTCTAGGCGCGCAGTCCGGAACCGCGCGACTGCTAAGGTCGCAGGTTCGAATCCTGCCTCGGGCATGGATGTGTGTGATGTCCTTAGGTTAGTTAGGTTTAGGTAGTTCTAAGTTCTAGGGGACTGATGACCAGGGTAGTTAAGTCCCATAGTGCTCAGAGACATTTGAACCATTTTCGGCATCAGTTAGCTCGTGAACACCGACCCTTCCTATCCTCTATTGTTACTGGCGACGAGGGTTGTTGTCTTTATGCTAACATAGGGAAGAAAAGGAATGGCTGAGCCCAAAAAAGCACCAACTCCACATATAAAGACCTGCGCGCATCCACAAAAGATAATGTTATGCATCTCGTGAAACGCAACAGTGTTGTGTTCTAAGGACTGCTTTACCGAGATGTAACCATCACTGCTAACATCTGTTGTCAACAACTGAGGGGTCTTGCAGGCGTAGTCAAAGAGCAACGACCAGGAAGACTGCGTGAAGTGATGCTACCCGACAGTTATGCCCGCCCGCTTTCTGCTAGACTGACAAGACACTATACAGGAATTCGGCTGCGAAGCCATTCCACAGCGACTTTTTCATCTTATCTTGCGCCCTCACATTTTCACCTTTTCACTCTATCGAACAACCTTCGAGAAACTTCCTCTCCTGGTGAAAAAGGGCTCCGAACATGGCTCGATGAGTTCTTCGCCTTGAAACCAAGTGATTTCCACAGTCACAGAATCAAGAAGTTACCTTGCGTTGGCAGGCTCTTGTAAGATAATTTAGATAGTGAAGAAGAATATGTTATTGATATCTTAAGTCTCTCTTATGTTTATTAAACTCGTGGGAAAACGCAGTGAACTTCTGCGCCAGCCCTGTACAGTGCTTCACTGTTTTAGACCCTTGGAACAAAGAAATATTTCCTCCACAGTTCAGACAATACGCAGTTGCTAACACCACTGGACTGAAATTATGTTCTGTACCACCCACCCTTGTCTTAGGAAGCTCTCTGGTTTGCTCACATTATAAATATTGGTGGCGTTTAAGAAAGGGAGAAGGGGGATGGCACAGGGAAATGAGATGGGAGGGGAAGGAGGTGGAGATGGGGAGGGGCGTGGAGGGGGACGCTGGAGGGCCAGGATTTATAAGGTGTCGTGGCGTAGGTGATGGGAGAGGCAGGATGGTGTCATGCATTTCCCCTGCATGCAGGCAGACAACAGTCAAAGGTCAAATTACGTCAAACAGTAAATTCCTCTCCTTCTGCTGTGTCTTCAGTGACACTGAAATCGTGAATTGTTTTGTATTGAAGTAATCTCGTTTGGTCTCGCTCCTCACTTGTTAAGCTCGAAGGTTTGGATCAGCTGTCGGGACATCTGTAATAGTAATACTCACGCTCCCTTGACCCGTTCCTGCTAAGGGGCCCTTTCTCTTACGAAAAGCCTGCCAACAATTATCAGTGTACTCGTCAGAAACGGTAGTGTTGGCATCAGTTCTGTATTTTCAAATAAGTACTGTATGTCATTATTATCTAGTACACTTAAATCTGATAGAAAACGTTCCACAGAGCGCTCAGTTTCGTTCTTTGGCGTAGAAATATTGAATGTTTCTTGTTGTATAAATTTGTGCTAGTCGAGCGTTTTGCGGTTCTTCTGAGACTTAGTTTCGAAAACACGTGTTGTGTCAGCACTGGTGCGGTGTACTTCAACTGCATCCCTCCCTCGCCTAGAACTTCAGCAGATGTCGAAAACAGGTTACAAGACATGTATATAGACTACACACGTTTATATGGCACTGAAGTGTACACAGGAAGAATATCTAGTAACAAAAAACATAAAATTTTGTCACTGTCCAGTAATAACGATCTTTTACGACAAATATGTAAAATATAGTAGCTGGCAACGGATGACCTTGAGTGATTACATGAGAAAGTGTAACCAATAACAGAACCACATCCGATCAACTTCATCATGACGTTGTCTGTAGGAAGATAAAGGGCGGAGTATATATATATATATATATATATATATATATATATATATATATATATATATATATATATATATATGTGTGTGTGTGTGTGCTCATTCTTTCTAAACCATTATACTGATTTGAGCCAAACTTGTTTGTATATGTATCTTTTACTGTCTCGAAAGAATCGCTGTGGTGGAAATAACTACCTACCTGTCAAAGGTATAGAGGTGGGGGTGATAAAACTGTGTAGATCACAATGCCGAACACCCATAATTTATTCATCCAGTATTTCAGAATGAGAGTGACTTATAACAAATTTATACATAATTCCAAACATTTCCGAAACTTTATCTCGCTAATAACCTTCACAAAATTATAAAAAGAAAAAGTTTATTGCTTATTACATTTTTGCCATTCATGCAGTAAAACTGCCACATTAGGCTTGAAGTTCCAACTTATCACTTCTTTACTGCTAGCTGAAGAAATAGTTCACATATACCAAAAAATATATCATTGTACGACAGGTAGCTCAGAAGATACGATGTCGTAAACATCGAGCTTTGCAAAGATTAGACAGCAGACCAGATTCGCTAGAGATACAAGTGAAATGTATGTACAAATACATGTTAAACATGTTACATATATGTGAAATGTATGTGACGCGTCCGTACGTGGGCAAAGACACAGGTAAGAAGCTCATACCAAATCACGAGGACTATTTGAAGCAAATTTTGTACTATTATTAGTTATTATCCGGAAAAAATACTGCATAGGTAAGAGCCACCAACTTTCTTTTGCGATGGGGGTGATAATGTGGAGAGAGTGGGAGGGTTGTGAAGGAGAGGCAGAGGGAGGGGGGGAAGAGGTGATGGACACAGATGGAGGGGAGGGCAGGAGATGGACAGAGTGTGGAGTTGAGGGAAATGGACAGAGAGAGGGTAGAGGAGAAGAAAGGCAGAGGAAACAAACAGAAGCCAATGGACACAGGCAAGGGCGAGGAAGAGGTAGACGGAAAGAAGGGTAGGGGAGAGGATGAACAGAGAGAGGTGAAAGAGGAAGTGGACAGAGGGAAAAAAGAAATGAAAAGAGAGAGTGGAGAGGAGAAGATGAACAATGGAATGGAGGAGTAGATGGACAAAATGAGGCGGGGATGAATTAGAGGGGGGAGAGGGAGATGGAATTAGAGGGTAAAGGGGAAGATGGACAGAGATGGAGGAGCAGATGGACAGAGACAGCGGGGAGAAGCAAATGGGGAGAGAGAGTGGCATGAGACGAACATTGGGTGGTGGAGAAGGTGGACACAGACAGGGGAAAGGATAAAATGGGCTAATGGAAGCTACGAAAAAGTAGATGAGCAGGCAATGCCAGGTAGTCAATTATGTGTTAAATTGTGCTCCATGACACAGAGGGGAATGTGCAATTCAACTTGAACTATGCTCTAAGTGCTCCCAATCACTTCCACTTTAGAAATTTAGACATTTCCAGAAAGAAGAGCCTGAATTTTAATTATCACTGCAGCTCGCTCATTCTCAGAAAATTAATCTGTATGTTTTGGTTCTAAGCTGACCACCATTTCGGAAATCACTACGTGTTCCAAAAGTACAGTGTGCCTTACACTTACTTAATTTCGGTGCAGGTCAAAGTAATCGCACCCTTATGAAGTAGTATGCCATCAAATCCCATTCATGTTTACGCAAGAGCTACTACATCTACAACGATTCGAAACATCCAGTTGTTATAATCGAAGATGTATATTTTAATGATGAACTGTGTTCTACGGAAGTCAGATCATTTTTGTCATTTATAACACTTGAAAATGACCTAAGGCTGAAATATGGATCGGTTAATAAAGCATATCATACAATTAAATGGCGTATATATCTGTGTTCAAGATTTGAAAGTAGTTCGTACCTTACCCGGAAGGAAAATTACCACAGTCCTTTCCACCGAAGGCAAACAGCCAAGCAAAGAGTCGCTGCAATGTATTGAAGTTGGCAGTCAGTATTTTAGCTTTCGCGGTAGCACCTATTCAACTATAGCTGAGCTCAGCTAATATCTAACTACAGAATCCTTGCATGTATTACATAATTAAAAACTTTTATCTCTTACGCAATTTCCCAATATTAATTGGCAATTGCAACCATAGCGGTTCTGAAATTTACTACGTTCATCCTCGACGTTTCCGTACTACGATATATAAGTCACTCGACGTATCTCCATCACCGTGTACTTAATTTACCTGATGTACTCCCCGGTTTCGGTACCAAATTCTGTGAAAAATCTACACAGGTGAGAATTTAAAACTACGCATGGAACAATGTTTTATTTCCATATGAGCTAGGAAAGCAAAACAATAACAGACTTACAATGCCACAGAGGTTCCGTCGTCAGCGGTGTTCTTCTCAATCCTCGACAATGTGTAGGTGGATGTTTGAACACGATGTCACGTAAAAAAATGGAAAACAATCAACATCTGTGTGGAATTCGTAATTATTGGCGTAGCTCGACCGTATTTTGAGAGTCCTCTGGATAGTTAATTGCAAGCTCAGTGATAGTGAACTCTGCATAGCTTTCTGAAATTTTTTCTGATGTCTTCATCTTCTGAAAAGAACTCACATTCGTACAAGCGTTCACAGGTATGTACGTACACTCACACATATTAGTATGGAGAAGTTCAAAGGAAAAAAATGGGGATTATAGCCAGTAAGCGTTGTTGATTGTCTTCATTTCCAAAGCTTTACTTGAAAATATCTACACACACACACACACACACACACACACACACTCACACATACACACACACACACACACACACACACATACACACACACACTCACCACACACACACACATGTGCACACAAACATACACTTACTTAAAAATAAGTACATTTAATTTATTTACTGAAGACTTTTGTTTTTCCTTCTGTATACAATTAAAAGTGCGGTTTACAACTAAATTTTGTGTTAAATTAACGTCGTAGTGAATTTTTAAAATTATTATAACTTCGCATTGCGGTTATTGGAAGACATGTAAATAATATAATTGATTTAATATTACATATTTTACTCATTTTTCTAATAGAGAGTTGGTACAGCCGGACAATGCCAGGTACTCTGGTTGTCTAAGGCGGAAAGAGACCTCTCCTAATCGTGCAAATCGCAGACGAAAGCTCTCCGCGCCTATTTTGGACGGGGTAAGTGTGAGTTCGGTGTAAATTTGGAAGTTTAGTGTAGTGTTTGTAAAAAGTTTAGGGAATAAGCCTTCCAATTAGAATCAAAGAGGATAATATCTGTGTTATATGTTATTGCTAGTGATATTCTCGTCATATATAGCTAGTGTTTCGGTTCGCTTGATATGAAACGTACAACTTTTTCATTACCTTAAAATGCATTTATCGTGCTTTAAAGTGAATATATGAGCAAGTACGTCTTCATAGAAGCCGGGTACGGTCTTGGAATTTTTTGAACCTTTTTTACAATATTAAAACTGAGTCACGCACAGTCGCGATAGAAAAAGAAATTTGACATTTGCTTACCTTTGTCAGACCTGCCATTGAAATACGATATCTATGCAAATTTTGCTCGAGTCGCGTAAGAGTGGCGCTACTAGCGTCTCTATCATTATGTAAATCACGTGCTACGGTCGCAGGTTCGAATCCTGCCTCGGGCATGGATGTGTGTGATGTCCGTAGGTTAGTTAGGTTTAAGTAGTTCTAAGTTCTAGGGGACTGATGCCCTCAGATGTTAAGTCCCATAGTGCTCAGAGCCATTTGAACCATTTGAATTTGCAAATCAGGTTTGCTTTAAATACGCGCTTTAATGGTCGTAACGGTTAGTTATTATTGACAGTGTACATAGTGAATAATGTTAGTCGAGAATGCCTTTAAGATGACAAAGATGCCATTATGAACACGTCACTCAGTTAAAATAAGGTTGTGTAACAGACTACTAGAATCTGGATGTTCCTTCTACAATACTGCAGAAAGACTTGTGTGGAAGGTAGCCACTCTACGTGACTGCTGGCAGCGGTGGTCAGGAGAATGTGTGCTTGTAAGAAGACCGGGCTCAGGACGGCCACATGTCTCTAGCCGAGAGGGAAGACCATCGTGTTCGGCGTATGGCTCTGGGACATCGTACTGCATCTGCAGCAGCATATTGAGCAGCAGTTGGCACCACAGTGACACAGCGAACTGTTACAAATCGGTTACGTCGACAGCTTCGGCCCTGTAGCGTGCATTCCACTACCTGCAAACCACCGTTATTTTCTACTTCAGTGGTGTCAAGCGAGACCTCACTGGAGAGCAGGGTAGAAATCTGTTGCGTTTTCTGATGAAAGCTGGTTCTGCTTTGGCGCCAGTATGGCCGTGTGTTGGTCCGAAGGAGGCCAGTTGAGGTCCTACGACCAATCTGTCTGCGACTTAGACACGCTGGACCTACACGTGGAGTTACGGTTTGGGGTGTGATTTCGTATGACACCAAGATCACTCTTGTGGTAATCCCCCTTCCCATGACTGCGAATCTGTGAGCCTGCTGGTGGCCCGACCTTTCGTGTTGCCATTCATGAACAGCACCCTAGGGAGCGTTTTCCAACAGAATAACACTCGCCCACATATGGCTGTTGTAACCTAACCCGCTCTACAGAGTGTCGACGTGTGGCCTTTGCCTGTTCGACCACCAGATCTGTCGCCAATCGAGCTCATGTAGAACATCGTAGGACGACAACTCCAGCACCATCCACATACAGCATTAATAGTGCCTATATTGACCTACTAAGTACAACAGGCATGGAACTCCGTCCCACAAACTGACATCAGGCACCTGTACAACACAATACGTGCACATTTGCATTCTTCCATTCAAAATTCTGGCTGCAACGCCGGTTATTACTGTGTCATAATTTCACCTTTGCAGTGGCTTATCTGCTACTTTCATTAATTTGTGATCTTGCAATGTTACTCACTTAAGTATGTTACATAGACAAGTGTATTCCTGAAAATTCATTAATCTACATTAATTATTTCTTGGTGCTGCGATTTTTTTCAGTCAGTCTATTCGTGTACATGTGTATAGAATATCAACTAGAAGACCCTAACCGGCTGGCTTCTGGAGTTTATCGAGAGTCGTTTGTGCGGAATAGATATTATGATTCAAGGTCTTCAAACAGTTTTGCTAGTGTCAAGACCGCGTAAGAAGATCCATGACAGCTACGGGCGCTGTTGCCAGCTTTCAACCGTGAAGTGCATGCGACTGCAGGCGAAAACAACAGCCGTCTATGGCGCCCCTACAACATTGAGGTGCTGGCGCAGAGAATTTTGCAGAATCGCGTTACATGATTTGTTGAAGTAGATGCACGAACCCACCGCGCCGAGTCTGTTGCAACTGTTAGGGCCCTTCTTACGCCGTCTCGACTATAGGTGTTGCATTATCCGAAGAAGCAAATACAGTTGTTTGTGGCACTTGCTTATATCTGTCCAGGAGTTATTGACGAGGTCGGACGACTGATTCAGATAATAATACTGGAAACCGAAGGTGTTTGGCGAAACGCTGTTAGGTGAGGTAATTACTGTTGCAGTGGCATTGCCCTGGTTTGCGTATCCGTTATCGCTAGCGCTCATGTCGCTCCTCAGTACCTGCCCACACTACAGAACCCAATATCAATGGCTTCCGCTTATCAGTGAGTCTTATCGTAGCTCAGAAACATCAGATCAGCCTCACATTGGATGATATTTTTTTCACCGAAGAACTAGTCTTTTGCAGAAACTGAGGCCCTTTGCAGGATGGGAGGGGGTCAGGTTCATGTCAGTGGGATGTGAAGCTGCTTTTAGCTATCACAGCCCCAATTGCAAACCATTTTGAAATTTTCAGTATTTCAAGAAAATTCTTACATGAAGAAATACCATTCAGGACAGTGAAGTTACCACATACTTCGACTATTACTACCATTATCGTTATGAATTTCTTCATTCTGATGCTGCTGTTACACGAATGGTGACACTTAGCTGTTGAAATGGCCTCCCAAAAGTGCTGACCTCAGTTCCACAGAGTAGGCAGAGATGGAGAAAGTTATGATATTGCAGTGCTTGTTTCATTCCGAAGTCCGAAGAAACTTTGCATCGTAGATCGGAATAACACAGCCACTGTAATATCGTTTTGATCCGCCGACACCTTGAAAGCTACTTTCAAGTAAAATATCTCCCCTGTACGGAAATATGTATAATGGATGTACGAGAACAGGTTAAAGACACATGGCTGAGAACAGTTGGAAGCTTGGATCTGCTCGGATAGTCGGCAAAAATTTTCATTTTCGTCATTCCATCATACATCTGGTGGTCGTCGATATTCGCTACTGCGCATACATTTCAAGGATAAAATTATTAGGTGCAGAAGACCATCATCGATAACTAAGACAGCGCTGTCCGAAGCAGATCATGACGCATCCGATGAGTTGTAGAATAACAGATTCCTCCAGAAACTTTGTGCGTCTATTCCCTGACTGCTAAATACCAGTACAGTTGTAGAGGAGGACGAAAACGGGACAAGGTGCTCAATTATTGTTTTATTATGGAGAAACTGTTTATCACAAACGAACGTTTGGTTCTCCCTTGAAAAAAAGAAAAATTCGCTTGTCTTATCTCTTTAAAAAATGGGGGACAGCAGGTTTTAAATAAAAACAAGGCTCTCTATTTCATTCTTTTCAGTCGTTCAGCAGACGTTTGATTTTAAATTGCTGTATGACATTGGATCAAAAAGACTGCGATCAACGTGAAACTAATTTTTTGTGCTGATGAAAGCATAAAAGAAGAAGTAATTACTTTTCTTAAGTTGAGAAAAAGCGTACTGACGAAAGATCAAAGGAGAAACCATTTTCTTTTAATGCCAAGCAGAAATCACAGTAAGTAAAAAAAATAAAAAATTTTTTTTAAAAAAAACGTGGTGATAGCCCGTCTTTAGAATTATGCATACTTAATAATTCTCGTTGTCCTTCTGAACTAATAACTCCTAGCACCAATTAAAATTCGTGGAAGTGACAGGATACGAAACTGACCGCATTAAGCACTTAATCATTCCACCAACGGCGTACGCTACGCTTACGAAATGGTGTTATATAGTCTGTAATGTCACACCTCTTCCATGAACAAGGAATTATATTCCTAGTGAGACCGGCGCAATGTGTCTTCAACGGAAATGCAAATAGTCCATCTGACTAATTTCTATGAACAGCGTTATAAAGAACGTAAGCAAACTCAATGTTACCCAACAAGTATTTTGCTAGGTTTTATCAGATCTGCCTGTTTTAAAGATGCTGTGTGGGAGAGTGTTAACTTAGTAGCTGTTAACGCAAGTGTCATAAAATTTCGATAAAATGGTAGCGAAGTTACTCATATGGCAATTGTTCTTGCAGAAAATGACTTGAGAACATTTGAAGCATGTATTCTATCACCACGATGGAAATATATCAAAAAATACAGTTCAATTATATACTTATTGTATGTATCTTACGACGAAATTTTTATGCAACAATAGAAAACTGTTTATTTCAGTTGCGTTTGTGAATTGGTTCAAGTATATCACACAGTAAACAAAACGTATATTTACAAAGAAAATATATCTCTTCTGATGCAGATACAAAAAGAAAGATGTGAAAAAAGTACAATTCTTCTATTCAACACGATTTTCACCTCTAGATATATCTAAATATGTTCACTGTTTCCGTGTCTGAGTGGTCAGCGCGACAGAATGTCAATTTTAAGGGTCCGGGTTCAATTCCCGGCTGGGTCGGAGATTTTCTCCGCCCAGGGACTGGGTGTTGTGTTGTCCTAATCCTCATCATTTCATCCCCATCGACGCGCAAGTCGCCGAAGTGTCGTCAAATCGAACGGTCTACCCGACGGAAGGCCCTAGTCACACGACATTTACTGTTTCCGTAACGTTTTCTTCGGGTGGTGATTCCCTAAATGACAAACTGCACACAAATTACTGTCATTAATGGTCCCTGGGAGCCTTTTCTGAATCTGTCTTGGGAAGCAACTCAGTATTTCCAAAACAGACACTTCTACTCAATCCTACAACGTATTGAATGGAAACTGTGTGATGGCTTGTGATGTAGAGCTTGTCTTATGGTTTAGTCACTGAATTTCGTTCCAGAAATTTGCTGTTCCAGTAAAGAAAACAAAGAAAAACTTACAAACCACAGTGTTTCTCCAGCGAGATCTGAACCGACTTATATATCAATCAGCAAAGTTAAAAAAAACAAGCGTCTTATCACTAAGCCAAAATCACACTGCTGCCGTATGCCTTCTTTCATTTCGCCTATATTTCCTAATGTAGATTTCTCAGAGTGTGACATTAGACAGAAGTCTTACCTTAGGTGCCAAACGTCAACTCTGGGTTCGAAGAATGAATTTTACTTACTCAGAATCACATCTTAATTGGAAGCCATTTGGAATATTTCATCGAGATGACAAGAAAAGTACAGTATTAGACATACAAGCTGGTTACCGACCGGCCGCCTCAGAGACAAAGTGTTGAGTCGTTAACTTAGGCAGCCAATCTCCCTAACCGCCCGTTGGAATTCTAAGCCTGGCCACATCCATGACCTGGCAACACTGTACGATGCAGAAGTGTATGGAGGGAGTTCTGACAGGCTTCTCGAAGTGTTACGGAAACTCACCTGCTCGTGGTGTCGTGGTAAGCTTCGTGCTCTGTAAACGTAACGTCGCGAATTCGACACCAATTCATTCTCATGTCTGTTTAAATCGCATATGGGATATATGCTAAAGTTATCAGTCTGACGGAAACCCAAACATAATTCGTTTCATTTTCAGATCCATCTGCAATAGCAACAAAGTTCCAGAAATATTTATGCCGAACAGCTCGTAGCTGCGTCAGTATCAGAACATTTTATGTTCGAGATTTTCCTCGCCCCAGAGCTGCCACCACCTAAGTACCATAGGCCGCCTGCTGCCAACGTCAGACACCTCCGACTAGGTGAACGTGGCGTGGCGCTGTCAGTGTATTTATCAACGTTCATTTTGTTTCTCGAAGTTATCATATTTATCTCGCACTTACGATTAGGATTTTACGTGCCCCAAACTTATGAACGTTGTTAAAGCGTGAAAATATATAGTCTCAAGTGGAAAATAATCTGATATTTGCGACATATTATTTGCTTTAGGTTTAATAGAGGGGTGAAGGCAACAGAGGCAGTTCTGATCCTTTGTAAAGTGTGTGGGGTGAGGGCTTTGTGGTCAAAATACGCCAGAAAAAGAGCTTTTTGCTTCAAGAAACATCGTTTTAGCATAAAAGATTTTGCACATCCAGGTATCCTCAATAACTGACATACGTAATGGAGTGCGGCCATTTAAGCGTCGTGCGACACGTACATTCAATAAGAAAGGTTCGGAAGTCGGCAGCAGTAGTACTGCATGTTCTAATTTGAAACTACAAAAATGAAAGAGGTGACTATTAATGCATCTTTGCTTGGACGACATCAGTTGGTTCATTTAGAATTCCAGTGCAGTATTCCTACAACTGTCATTGAGAATTCCGATGCAGTATGCCTGCAACTGACTTGTTATGAAGTCTTTATATTAACTTCACAAAAAGAATAAATGGCTGGGCCGTATCACAAGTCCTACACTCGAGTATAATATTTTGCCTATGGTGGCTCGAGAAGTATATCGTGCATTATGAAAACCTCCTGAGAGGAGAGTATATCGTAGCTGGTATTTTTTGCTAACAACTAAAATATGTATAATTCGCTGTGTAAGAAAAACGACCTACAAAACATCACGTGTTGATACTATAAGATAACCCTCTTTGTCGATTTCATTAAAGAAACCATCCAGGAGTTTGAAAAGTCATACATCATGCTCTTATTCTTCAGATCTTACACACTCAAATGCTTACATTCAATTTCCTTATCGAAAATTCATCTCTGGAGAAAAATGCACTTCAAACTTGATTCGACGACGTCTTTAACTCATTTCCAGTAGCTTGACATGGAACCAACAAACTACCTGAGCATTGTCAGACTGTTTCAGATAATGAGAGAAAATATACTGTTGATGATTAATTTCTCTGTGATGTTTACTGTTGTGTTCAATAAACTAATGGACAGCACCATTAAAATATGCACTGTGAAAATTGAAATGAAATGTAGATTACCACTATATCTGTATTACGAAAGCCTATTTCAAAGAAGAATAAAGTATGTATAACAGATATGTGCCTATACAAGTACGAATTAGTAAGATATTACTCTTTCTGGAGTCCTGTGTCACAATGAAGTAGTAAGGAAATGCGACAGTTCACAAATGAAATGAAATTATTTTCCATCTGACTGCTTGTAGCTCTGTCACGAAATTGTTAAAAATAAATCCTCCAGTAAGACGGGAGCAGCCCCCACTTTATGGGCGACGGCGATACCTCACAGCTAGCGGAGCACTGCAGCGCAGTGCTCTCCCTCGTTGCTCCAGTTCTGTCGATGACAGGTAAGGTTGCAACGTGAACGACGAGTTCCACGTCGAATGACTTTTATGCACTGAAAACCACAAATTGGTGATGTTATTTCACACCTTATGTGAGAACCGCACGGGTTATTTAATTGAAATGATATGATTATATCAAGTGAATTCTGAAGGCTAATTCTGTGTTATTCATGAAGTAACTCTTCAGTCACATGTTTGCCAAACTCACCCTGCGTTACTCCCAAGATTCAGTTCTACTTCCAGCAGAAATAAGAGCCTTGAGAGGTGTAAGAAGTGACTGCAGTTCGTGTCTCAAAGGCTTAGCGACTAAGTTCCGAAGTACCTAAGGTCAATGAGCCTTATTTACCCTTATTTAACTGCGTTTAATGACTACAGCATCGTCACTAATAAAACACAAATCATTAACTGCCACACTTACTTACGTGTTTCTGTCTCGAGGGTACTGAAACTAAAAATGTCACCGCCATACATGTTTCATATTTTTAAAACATCTCAGGTAGTTATATAGTAAATATTATGAGTAGGCAACACATGTTCTTTTTATAATAATAAACTTGAAAAACATTTTTCGCACGATCGATGTCGGCGCCACTATCCATGAAAGACAGGCGCACAAACGAAGAGGCTACAGCACAGCATCGATTGCAAAATCTAACTTAATCAGCGAGACTTCTTAAGGTGTGAATAACATGAAGTTCGAAATCAAGAAAAACTGTTATGCACGAAACCATAGGAAACTGTATGGAGCGCAACTTCGATTCCAGCCTCTGCTGATGTGAAAGGAGAAGCAGTTATCATCAGAAAGTGGAACAAGGAACCCAAAACGCTGACAGTAATATCTAGAATATGTCATCCTCTAGTAAAACTGACATTCTGTCCATAAACACTAATTGACAGGTACATATCATATATTTGTTATAATTTAAAAGTATCGGCTGCTGATGCTTTCTCAGTAAAAGCGAAGGGAGTGTATGCTGAGGAGCTTTTCAACGTGCAATATGCTTAAGACAGAGAGAACCTAAAATAACGACGGGTTCACCAAGCAGAGCGTGGTGGCGGGATTCTATGCATCGCTAGGCAGAATGTTATTAATTTAGCCCTTAAGGTTTTAATGTTAACTACGCCGTATGTTTATTATCTAGTTCTGTTGTGGCGGCACAGATGGGCAGAAGGTTCTTGAATTTCCAGAAACTACCCGTATGCAAAACTTGTGACATTACATAACATATAATACTGTCTGATAAGCCCAGCGGACGCTGTTTGTAGAATTGCGTAATGGTTAAGGCAGTCAGTTTGTAAATTGTAGGTAGGGATTATGAATCCTGTCACTTCCATTCGTTTTAATTAGTGATAAGAGTTATTAGTTTAGAAGAACAACAAGAATTATTCCGTAGGCGTAATTTTAAAGTATTATGTCTACACAGCAGATATTGCATCACATTTTCTCTTTATGCACTGTGATTTCGCTTGGCATTAAAAGAAAATGATATCCCTTTTGTGTTTTCGATGGTTTTGGCGTACTAGCTGCATGTGAGTAAATAGAACACAAATTATTATTATGCTTTTTGTCAGCGCAAAAGAACTTAATACTTACTATTTGATGCCTTCAGCGGCGCTGACCTCATGTACCATGTGAAAAAAAAATTAGTTTCGTGTCTGTCTCAGTCTTTTTGATCAAATTTCCTAAAAGAATAGATAATCAAGGGTCAATTGGCCGATTAAAATGAGTAAAATAGCCTGAAATAGACAGACTAGTTTTAAGAAATTCTACTCCTCTTAAAAAAAGAGAGAACACCAATGAACTTTCTCCTCCTTGACGAAGAACAAAACATTCAATTGTTAGAGACAGTTTCTCCCTAACAAAGTAATAATTCCAGTTCCCGTCCAACTCTACTACTGCCTTTAGTCGCTGGCGAATAGAGGCTCCAAATTTCCCGATGCATCTGATATTCTGTGAAAAATCTTCCCATGTATCATGAACAGCTTCGGACAGCACTGTCTTGGTTGCTGGTTCTAGACTTCCATATCTAATAATTTTCTCCATTTCTGCCCATACGTGCCCTAAGGGACTGATGTCAGCACCTTTGGGAGGCCAATCCTTCAGTTCAGCGTGTCCGTACATTTGAAACCAGTGTTTTACACAGTTCACTGTATGGACAGGAGAACGGTCATATCGAAAGATTATTCTGCCTCCCTAAATCTTTTACGAACAGAAGGAAGCATTAAATTCTCCAGTATTTTGGAGTACTAATGACTATAACACGCACAGTCCAGTTGTCACATAACTCCGCAACCATTAGCTGCGACTAAATATTCCCTTTGTTTCGGCAACTGCTTCTAAAAATGACGAAATGCATTAAATGTTTCCTTCAAGCACACATGTAGCAGCAGCAGCAGAATAAGAATTTTATAGCGATAGTGGCAGTAATAGTCGAAGTATTTGGTAACTTCACAAATCTTGAACAGTACTTCTCGACCTAAGAAATTTCTTGAAACAGTGAAAATTTCAAAATGGTGTCCAATCGAGGCTATGATGGCTAAAAGCATCTTTATATTCTGCTGATACGGGACTAGCACAATTTCCGTTTCAGAAATCTGATAATTGGTTATTAACTAGTTGATAGAGAACTGAATTTTTTCACCCCAAAATTTGTATGCTAGGCGCATCATACGTTACGACACAATTATGAATGTAAGAAATGTTGGCATCAGTGGTCTCGTGGCATGATCCTAATTTATTGGTTGCAAAGTATGGGTTCGACTTCCGGCAAATGTTTTAAACACAGACTAACAGATCTCTTCCTCGTCTAATAATGTCAAATGAAGAACGTCAGGATACATCGTTGTTCAGAATCCACATTATAAACACTACATCCCTTCATTACAGCCGCGCGGTTCTAGGCGCTACAGTCTGGAGCCGAGCGACCGTGCGGTCGCAGGTTCGAATCCTGCCTCGGGCATGGATGTGTCTGATGTCCTTAGGTTAGTTAGGTTTACTTAGTTCTAAGTTCTAGGCGACTAATGACCTCAAAAGTCGCATAGTGCTCAGAGCCATTTGAACCATTTGAACCTTCATTACCAAGTGGGGCAGAGCCGATTTAGGTTGGGCCAAAACAGAGGTGGAAGTCGCGACAAACAGAAACGCTGACGCCAGTGAGCTTCCTTGCTCTTTTTTTCTTTTATTTAATGAGCCAGTGGCCATTAAAGGCCGTAGGACTGTTATTTTATTTGAACTTTAAATGCTGAAAAATTTGGAACTGGCCTGGGATTGTAATTCGAAGTTCCTATTTCGTGGTATCTGACCAACATGGAACGGTATACTTAAGATCATTTCTTTGTTTGCTCTAGATGGCGTCTCCTCTAAGTCTCCACTAAAGGCACGTATGGGGGTTCAAATCCTAGTCCAATACAAAAATATCCATTGTTTCATTTTAAGACTCATGATTTGTACACCGAAATACCAGTGATAAATAATTTATACTTTTAATCTCTCGTCATGCGTTGTCAACAAAATGATAGGTGCCATTATCTAT
Organism: Schistocerca gregaria; assembly: GCF_023897955.1. NCBI lineage: Eukaryota > Metazoa > Arthropoda > Insecta > Orthoptera > Acrididae > Schistocerca > Schistocerca gregaria. The sequence goes on from NC_064923.1 coordinate 511,232,508, forward strand.
ATTCATACATGCACATATCTCGCTACTGGTGAACAATTAGTTCATGGATACAAAACAATGGCTGTGGTTACCGGTTTCGAGTACCGGTCACGCAAAGAAACTGTATCTTCATTTAAAATTCAAACATATCATTGCTGGTGAAAAAATTCGATATCTAGAATTTTATTTGTCTTAGGTAACAATCTGATTACGTACTGGTTTCGAGTCCTCGTCACAAAATTTTATATGGTGGCACTCCTTTTTAAAGACGTGTAAACTTTATCGCTTGAAATTATATTAAACGTTTTTGGTGGTTAGTTAACAGGGAGATAAAGAGTCTTGACAGGATTTCAGACAGAGCACAGAAATTTTCAAGTTCAGATTAGGTAACTGACAAAGGAGAAAACGTCGATATTTCTCGATTCTTTATGTGTAATCACTAATGATGATCTTTGCTATGATCGACTATCGTTCTGGCTCGAAAGCTTTGCTTAGTTACAGTGGCCTGTGGGTTTCAGTACAGACCCAGAACAAAAAAAGTTCCTCATATCGTTTAAAGCTCAGACTTATGCGCAAATAATAGCTCAATTACGATTACAGAGAAATTGCTGGTGATGCTATATTAATTTTAGGGTTTCAACAGAGCGCTTTTCGCTGTTACTCGCGTTGCTTTTAACTGGTTAGTTCAACATCCAGTTTACGACAAACCACTCGTATCAGAAAAGTCGTTTCATAGATGTGGGAAAACCTTTCAAATAGCAAAAATACTTCGAATTGTCATAGAACTTCAGAAGTTCACATATTGTCATGCCACTTAATGTAATGAAACTGAGTTTACAAGCGTTAAAGACGGTGTCAGTTTAACGACGCATTTCCTAGTATTTACACTGTCGTGGCATTGTGTCGCATTTAGAGTGATTACCTCAAAAAATAGCGTTCTCCCGTGATTTATTGTGGTATCCGTCCTGTATAGTCGAAGAGATTAGAGGAGCTGCAAGAGAGCAGCTTGCAGATCAGATGAAACGCAATTCAGGTCGTTCGGATAAATTTGGGTCTTTTCAGACGCAACAGAAAATTTGACTCCTTGGCACCACTGATGTAATTGCTGAAAGACTACGTTACATCCAACAAACGAAGCTTACCTACACAAGGATCATCAGATCGTCATTATATGCGACTACTATTACGATCTGTTCATTACACTGTGGCTTCCTGAAATTGGGTCGAGTACAAGACCCCACAAAGCAGGGCCTCTCATGGAGCCCTGCTGACAGACTTTTATAAATTTCTTTTATTAGAGTCTCTCCTGGGTTCGACAGAACTACTTCTCCGCTTTCTCAACAGTTTTTAAGCCCGATGCTTAACACAGTACGAGTTCCTCAGGCGGTCAAGAAGCGGTGGCTACCGTAAGAGAGCGAACGCTAAAGCGATGTCCATCATTATGTCTACTACATATTTATGTGGATCGTTTTCCACAAGTCTTGTCACCTCATGTACAACGTCTTCTGATGACTTCCCGCTTCTGAAACCATAATGTTGCGAATGCATTCCTTGAGGAATCCTTTTCTCCTGCAGTCTACTGCACAGCTGATGTAAGTCTATCTGTATTTTGGGACTAGGGGATCTTTGTCCTCATCCTTTTTCAAGATTATCAAATTTTCTTTCTTCCTTGTATCTGGTATGCTTCCATGGTGGTGGTGGCCTGCTAAGGTAATCGGTTCCTAGGCTTGCACACTACTTAATCTTACTTAATCTAACTTAAATTAACTTAACGCTAAGGACAACACACTGAACCATGTCCGAGAGAGGACTTGAACCGTGGCAAGGCGCCTGAGATCGCGCGGCCACCACGCGCTGCCTACTTCCCGGCAATAAACACGTGTTGCATATGTGGCATAAACATAAAGTAATGTGCAAATGAAGGGCATGTAAAATTTTTAGCACAGATGCCGTCAGGGCAAGGTGATTTATTAATTTTAGTACTTCTTTTCTCACCACATGTTTCGAAAATGGAAAAATTGACCCATTTCCTAAACATCCTTCCTTACTTTTTTCCGCAGTTCTCTGTGTTCGTCAAATTTGTCCTACGGAGCATCGTCTGGAAAGAGAGTGGTCCATCAATAGCTGTGCGAATTGCCACCAGTTTTCTGTCATGCTGCGGTCTGCTCGCTTTAGCATTGGTAATATCGTTGGAGATTTTAACTCCTGACAGACAATTTTATACAGCGTTCCCCATACATCAAGATGTAAGTTCTGTGCCACGAATCGGTTCCACCTCGCTTTGCTTGCCTGCCGCAGGCGGTTTTTCAATTGCAGATCAATGTCTGCGTTTCTGCCAAGCCGGCGAACACTTTCTTCCGCAGTGCGACCTTTCTGGTAGAATCTTCTTGCCCTTTTGACTTGTGTTCTCAGTATTTGGAAACCCTCGTTCCATGGTACCCGTAAACTCCAGCTAGTCTTATGGCTAGTATTGCGCCGTTCATGGCCACTAGTGCAGCAGTGAGGATTTGATGGACTTCCGTGTCTGCCGGGTCCGGACGGCGGAAAATATTCCTCAGACAGGTCCAGTTGGCTTTCCTTCTGTCGTAACGCGTTTTTAACGTGTTTAATTCGTCGTCCACTTTTGCAGGAATCAGCTGTGAAAATTATGACGTTGTGGTGACTCGCGGTAAGGCCCCTTTCGGCTTTCCATGGCTTGATATTTCTGACAGCATGTACGTTCAACATTGCAACGTCTACTTTAGACTTTGCACCAGCTCTCCCTTCATATGTGGGTGGATTTCCATTTCCGTTCGCCACTTCGGTATTTAATTCCAAATGGCTTCCTGCAATATAATGCCTCTTTTATCCTCCACTGAGCTGAAGCATAATGGTGACTTAGCCTTCGCATCCCAAGGTGTAGACCAGTGCTGTCCTTTGACCAAGGTGACTGATGTCTTCGAATTGCTCAATATACTCATCTATGGTGTAACTGTACTGGAAATACACTCCTGGAAATTGAAATAAGAACACCGTGAATTCATTGTCCCCGGAAGGGGAAACTTTATTGACACATTCCTGGGGTCAGATACGTCACATGATCACACTGACAGAACCACAGGCACATAGACACAGGCAACAGAGCGTGCACAATGTCGGCACTAGTACAGTGTATATCCACCTTTAGCAGCAATGCAGGCTGCTATTCTCCCATGGAGACGATCGTAGAGATGCTGGATGTAGTCCTGTGGAACGGCTTGCCATGCCATTTCCACCTGGCGCCTCAGTTGGACCAGCGTTCGTGCTGGACGTGCAGACCGCGTGAGACGACGCTTCATCCAGTCCCAAACATGCTCAATGGGGGACAGATCCGGAGATCTTGCTGCCCAGGGTAGTTGACTTACACCTTCTAGAGTACGTTGGGTGGCACGGGATACATGCGGACGTGCATTGTCCTGTTGGAACAGCAAGTTACCTTGCCGGTCTGGGAATGGTAGAACGATGGGTTCGATGACGGTTTGGATGTACCATGCACTATTCAGTGTCCCCTCGACGATCACCAGAGGTGTACGGCCAGTGTAGGAGATCGCTCCCCACACCATGATGCCGGGTGTTGGCCCTGTGTGCCTCGGTCGTATGCAGTCCTGATTGTGGCGCTCACCTGCACGGCGCCAAACACGCATACGACCATCATTGGCACTCATCGGTGAAGACGACACGTCTCCATTCGTCCCTCCATTCACGCCTGTCGCGAACCACTGGAGGCGGGCTGCACGATGTTGGGGCGTGAGGGGAAGACGGCCTAACGGTGTGCGAGACCGTAGCCCAGCTTCATGGAGACGGTTGCGAATGGTCCTCGCCGATACCCCAAGAGCAACAGTGTCCTTAATTTGCTGGGAAGTGGCGGTGCGGTCCCCTACGGCACTGCGTAGGATCCTACGGTCTTGGCGTGCATCCGTGCGTTGCTCCGGTCCGGTCCCAGGTCGACGAGCACGTGCACCTTCCGCCGACCACTGGCGACAACATTGATGTACTGTGGAGACCTCACGCCCCACGTGTTGAGCAATTCGGCGGTACATCCACCCGGCCTCCCGCATGCCCACTATACGCCCTCGCTCAAAGTCCGTCAACTGCACATACGGTTCACGTCCACGCTGTCGCGGCATGCTACCAGTGTTAAAGACTGCGACGGAGCTCCGTATGCCACGGCAAACTGGCTGACACTGACGGCGGCGGTGCACAAATGCTGCGCAGCTAGCGCCATTCGACGGCCAACACCGCGGTTCCTGGTGTGTCCGCTGTGCCGTGCATGTGATCATTGCTTGTACAGCCCTCTCGCAGTGTCCGGAGCAAGTATGGTGGGTCTGACACACCGGTGTCAATGTGTTCTTTTTTCCATTTCCAGGAGTGTACATTGAGACAAGAATCAGACCTCCAGTGACTGTCAGAATCTCTATAAAACTCAAGTGTTCATTATGGTATTACAATATTTTACACCTGAGATTTCCTTATTCAATAACAATAGATATTATGGGTTTTTAACCGTGTATGATCATCTGATTGTGACCAGGATTCCAGGGATTTTTCCACCTCTCGTGTATTCATTTCCTCAGTTACTTCCTGAATTTCAAGTCTGACATCCTGACTTCTCATACAGTTTAGCGGCGCTATTTTTGGACAACTTGTGTCCAGCTATGTATAATATATATGACAACAGCAGTGAGCCCATCCTTTTTAAAGTCAGATCGTAGTCTATCATTCCATACTTAATCTAGTTAGACAGTTCCTCAGTATCTTATTCTGAATATCTTGTACCAAATCTTTAAGCACTAAGTTCTCCAGAAGCTCAGGATCAGTGGGTAGGATCTTCGATCCCAGTTGAATACATTCCACTGCACCGGATATAGGAAACGTTACAGATTTTCCTATCGTGTGTTTGGATCTTACTGTTCCTTTGGCGCCTTCGTAGATATGATGTGGGTTCATGCACGTCTAACTTTCCGTTAAAATGGTCCATCACTGTGTATCCTATCTCAATGGCTGTGTCACGAACTCCTGATTGTGCTGACTCACGACTGCAAGGTGCATAGACTTCGCCTCTGTTGAATTTGATATTTCTCTTTGTTGATGATTATGTTCCCTTGCCGCTACCTGGCTGCAATAGGATTGTGCTTTGCGGTGCTTTCCGTCTTTGCTAGTTGTGTTCGACATTGAACACAATTTTGGTGCCTTCTTGTGTTGGTGCATTGTTGTGCCGTTTGTCAATGAGCAACGTACGCTTCAAGGTTTGCTAAATGTTGCACAGATTTCAGTTGTTTTTATGGTGCGGTAACGAATGATTCTCCTCCGACTGAGTAGCTGCGTCTCTGGTATAAGCTTTGTAAATCATTTTCTGCCAGAGTCTCCGTACTCTCTCCGAATTTAGCTTTCTCCTAGACGGAGATTTTTGGCTCTTACACTTTTGGCAAGTTATCTTCTCATCCTGCAGTGCTCCATCATCAGATATTAATAGTCTTTACGTACTTACTAACAGGGATTCGTACTTTTGCTCTTGTTGCAAGATGCTGTCACCTGTAAATTAGTATTGCACATCACACAGTGCTGTACCCAAAAAATTAGTAGTTTTATTAGCTTTGGTTGCAGTCTTACAATTTCACGTTCAAGCAGTGATGTAATGGAGGGTGAAACTTTGGCAGTGCCAGCCACTCGTGCTGGCGAAACGTCAGTAAAATCATCAGACGAACGTCGGCCGAAGAACCCGAGACAGGAGCCAATAGGCAGTTTGTCAACAAGTGGCCACGAGAGCCTTAACAATTCTGTAGTGATGTAAACGTCGCACATTCTTTTCCTACTCCGTTACTAGGCTTGCTCCTGTATGAGCATGGAATGCACACAGGTTTTTCGTTCCTTTTTGGATAAACATTCTTCAGGTGCCCTGCTACTCCACAATAGGCTCATATCTGATCCATTGCACATGATTTAGTCGAGTGTCCTAGGTATCAACACTTATAAACATTTGAAGACATCATCATATTCCTCGACATTCAGTGTCCTGAAGCCAACAGAGACATTAGCTCTGGCAGGCAACATGATTCAGATTCCAGAGGAAACATCTAACACTTAATGTACTGAGTTCTTGTATTTTTACAACTGGAGTAAAGCATAGCAGAGAGTCATCGTTGAATTCAAGGCGACGCCATTAATCAGCATCTCCCGATACCACTCCAAACCCGGCCGTTTGTCTTGTGGTGCAACAGCAGCCTAATTATGGGACGGCAATTCCCTAGACCAGTTGCCCTCATGTTACCACGCAGTCCAACATCGGGCCAATCTCACGTCCGATCGCCTCACAAATCTGAACGTTGCACTGTTAGTTAGTTACTTGGTTGCGTGTTCCATTAATCAATCGCACACTATCGTAGCCGTTATGATGTGGAACGTGTGAAGTGAACAAGAATTGCACATCTGACAAGATTTTTTAATACATATATATTACAATACAGAATTAAAGATTGTTGTTGTCGTGTTTGTCACTCCTGAGACTGGTTTGATGCAGCTCTCCATGCTACCCTATCCTGTGGAAGCTTCTTCATCTCCCAGTACTTACTGCAACCCACATCCTTCTGAATCTGCTTAGTATATTCATCTCTTGGTCTCCCTCTACGATTTTTACCCTCCACGCTGCCCTCCAATGCTAAATTTGTGATCCCTTGATGCCTCAGAACATGTCCTACTAACCGGTCCCTTCTTTTTGTCAAGTTGTGCCACGTACTCCTCTTCTCCCCAGTTCTATTCAATAAAGATTAACACTCTATTATTTACCCAATTCCTTTAAATGGTACAAAATGCATATACTATATTTATGGATTTGTTTATTCCTAATCAAGAATTAATCTATTGTACAGAAGGAGTTGTCATGGAGATATAATTTCAATTTACTTTTGAAGCTATTACTACTGTCTGTCAGACATTTTATTTCATCTGGTAATTTGTTAAAAAAATTTTAAGCAGCATATTTTACTCCTTTCTGTGCCAAAGATAGGTTGAGTAAACGATAGTGTAAGTCTTCCTTTTTTCTGAGATTGCCGGCCGCGGTGGCCTCGCGGTTTTAGGCGCGCAGTCCGGAACCGTGCGACTGCTATGGTCGCAGGTTCGAATCCTGCCTCGGGCATGGATGTGTGTGATGTCCTTAGGTTAGTTAGGTTTAAGTAGGGGACTGATGACCACAGCAGTTGAGTCCCATAGTGCTCAGAGCCATTTGAACCATTTTTTCTGGGATTGTAATCATGGATATTCACTGTTGTTTTTAAACTAGTCCATGTTGTTGAGAAAAAAATTCATTAGTGAGTACAGGTATTGAGGCTGTGTAAAAATTCCCAATGTTTTAAAAAGATACCGTACAAGATGTGCGACTATGAACACATTATTCTAACCACTTTCTTTTGAGCAGTGAATACTTTTTGTCTAAATGTTGAGTTACCCCAAAATATTATTTTGTATGACATCAGTGAGTGAAAGTATGCAAAGTATGTTAACTTACTAATTTCTATATCCTCAAAATTGACAATTAATCTGATTGTAAAAGTTGCTGAACCGTGTCACTTTAGAAAATCCAACACATGAATTTTCCAATTAAGATTCTCATCTATATGTACACCCAAAACATCGTATGCTCTACCCTGTCTATTGACTTCTGTTGATGTGTTATATTTATTGAAGGAACTGTTTTTTCAGCAGAAAATTGGATGTACTATGTTTTTCAATGTTCAGAGCAAGCACATTTACAGAAAATCAATTAATGACTTTTCCAAAGACCTTATTTGTATCATTTTCAGTTCGAGTTTCTTTTACTGGATTAATAATGATGCTCATATAATGAGCAAACAGTGTCAGTTCAGCTTCCTGTTTCAGATAGGAAGGGAGGTCGTTCACATGTATCAAGAGCAGAAGGGGGCCCATGATTGAACCCTATGGAACACCTAACGTAATTTCACCCCAGTTAGATGAAGTGGCAAACTTATTTAAATCACTTGACCCATATAAGGAAACTTTTTGCTTCCTGTTCTGTAGGTATGACTTAAACCACTGATATGCTATTCCATTTATACTATAGAATTTTCATTCTTGTAACATAATGTCATGGTTTACACAATGAAATGCAGAAAATTCCTGTTGGTGACATTTTACTATCTAAAGACTCTATTATGTGGACAGTGAAATTTTTGAAATCTCAGCTGTGATTTACTAAGTATCCCACTACTGTTGAGATGGCTAACCACTCTTGAGTACATTACTTTCTCTAAGATTTTTGAAAATGCTGCAAGCAAGAACCCTGGCCGATAATTATAGACATCTGTGGTTTCCCCCTTTTTGCAGAAAGGCCTGACAATGACATATTTTAACCTGTCTAGCAAAATACCTGGAGTTAGTGATAGATTACATATGTGACTCAGAACATCAGCTGTAATTGCTTCACATTGTTTTAATATCTTATGAGAGATGTCATCTACTCCAACAGAATATATATTTTTAAATATTTAATAATTTTAATTATTGCACATGAGGTTGTGAGATGAAACTTAATCTGGTAAAATTTTTTCAAAAGAAACTCTTCCATGTACTGCTGGCTTTTTCTTTTGAACTGTTCTCACCAATTTTTTCTCCTACACTTAAGAAATGGTTGTTAATTACATTAGCTACTTGTGTACTGTTGGTTAGGATGGTCTCATTCTCTTTAATTGTAATACTACCTACCCCCATGGTTACTTTTCCCGTCTCCCTTCTAACAACATTGCATATTGATTTGATTTTATTGCCAGAGTTGTTAATTTCTTCTCTAACATACATATTTCTTGATTTCCTTGCAGCTTTTCTCAGTATGTCACAATAATTTTTACAGTTTTCTTTTTCTTTGTGAAAACATTTTAATACCTGTAGTAATCCAAGGTTTCTTTCAAAAGAGTGTGGTATTACATTTAGTGATTTTCTTTGGGAAACAGTGCTCAAAAATGGATATAACTTTATGAAGAAATATGTTGCATTTATCATTATCATTTGGCTCATTATCTACATCTCCCCAATTAACATTTCTTAAGCTTTCTCAGAATTCCTCCTTAGATACTGGGTTGACGACCTCATACTTTTACTTAATGGTTTCAGAACTGTACACCCTGTGAGGCTTTGTAAGTTAATAGTTGTGCATCATGGTCTGACAATTCATTTACCACTGGGAAAGCATGTGTTTGTTTCACATTCTCTTTCTGTACAAATTCATTATCTATTGGCGTGCTACTGTCTTGAACTATACTTGTAGGGAAATTAATCACTGATTATAAGTTATATGTTGTTAATAACACCTCTAGTTCACTTTTCCTGTCAGAATTACATAGAAAGTTTACACTGAAGTCTCCATAGATTAATAATTTCTTCTTTTTGTCTGACAGACAGCATAATAGGGCGTCAAACTTTTTTATGAACAGCTCCCAGTCTTCTAATATGGACCTGTACACTGTTGCTAATATCAAGACTATATTGTCTAGCTGAAGTTCACATGCACAAACTTCAAAATGCTGATCAACACAAAATTTGCTTACCTCTACAGTTTTGCATTCATACGCTTGTTTTATGAAAATAACAATTCCTCCTTTAACAATTCTAGATCTACAATTGTAAAACCCTACATTAAACCCACTTATACTGACAATAACCATGCCCACAGTTACATGGTTTTCAGACAGACAAAGTACATCAATCTCATTCTTATTTTTGAGATCATATAAACACACTAATAGCTCATCTACCTTATTTTTTGGTTCAAATGGTTCAAATGGCTCTGAGCACTATGGGACTCAACTGCTGTGGTCATCAGTCCCCAAGAACTTAGAACTACTTAAACCTAACTAACCTAAGGACATCACACACATCCATGCCCGAGGCAGGATGCGAACCTGCGACTGTAGCAGTCACACGGTTCCGGACTGCGCGCCTAGAACCGCGAGACCACCACGGCCGGCCCTTTATTTTTTATTCCCCTGATATTTTGATGATGTACGTTGGTACTGTCCTTAGGTTTACCCCTATTTACAGTACGTGAAGTTTCTTTTTTCTATTTATCTTGATTGTCATCTGTCTGGACCTTGGCTTTAACCTAAGAAACCTGTCTGTCTGGACCCTTTAACCACAGGGATCACCCCTTGTGTGACTGTGGACCCCCTTACAGTTTCTGTTAATAAAGAAGCTAACTTATTTTCCCCATCCTATTCAGGTGCAGGCCATGTGTAGTGTATCCCCACCTACCAATAGCATTTACTGAAACAACACTTACGTGAGATTTTATCGGTGTCTGGAGCATCCTGTACAGCTCAGTGTTAACATGCCTTACAGCAGTGTTTACCCAGGACTGATCATGGCGCTGAAAAACCTCCACAAACCCCACATTTGTGTACTCAGTTTCTGCTCCTATTTTATCCAGGTCACTCCTAATACTCTATCTTGGATTCATAGACAGGTTGGTTCCTTCTCCCTCAACTATAATTACCTGATCATCCTTCTCAAAGTCCCTGCAAGCTGACCTAAGTTTTCTGTCACCTGGCTAAGGCTAGCACTTGGTTTCACAAAACTTGTGACCTGGTACCCTGCACCTGATTTCTCCTGAAGCTGCTGGCCCACACGCCTCCCATAACAGTTGCCTATAAGCAGAATTCTTCTTTTCCTGTTGTGGTTTGATCCCGACTTTTTTCTTTAAGCTAATATTGTGCTTGAACCTACTTTCAACTACATCTGGATGAGGCCATTCCTCCACTTTCAGATAGCAAGTCAAACTGATTTACTAATTGCATTTCTCGATTTTTTTCAAGTGTTTCCCTTTTCCGCCCTTTGCTTGCTACCTTTTCCAAGTTCCCAGTGTCTTTTTCCTCCCGTAACCTACATAATTCCAAGTTCGCGTTTTCTGATTGATCCTTAAAGGCACAAATTTTTGCCTCCTGTTCAACTACACTCCTGGAAATGGAAAAAAGAACACATTGACACCGGTGTGTCAGACCCACCATACTTGCTCCGGACACTGCGAAAGGGCTGTACAAGCAATGATCACACGCACGGCACAGCGGACACACCAGGAACCGCGGTGTTGGCCGTCGAATGGCGCTAGCTGCGCAGCATTTGTGCACCGCCGCCGTCAGTGTCAGCCAGTTTGCCGTGGCATACGGAGCTCCATCGCACTTTTTAACACTGGTAGCATGCCGCGACAGCGTGGACGTGAACCGTATGTGCAGTTCACGGACTTTGAGCGAGGGCATATAGTGGGCATGCGGGAGGCCGGGTGGACGTACCGCCGAATTGCTCAACACGTGGGGCGTGAGGTCTCCACAGTACATCGATGTTGTCGCCAGTGGTCGGCAGAAGGTGCACGTGCCTGTCGACCTGGGACCGGACCGCAGCGACGCACGGATGCACGCCAAGACCGTAGGATCCTACGCAGTGCCGTAGGGGACCGCACCGCCACTTCCCAGCAAATTAGGGACACTGTTGCTCCTGGGGTATCGGCGAGGACCATTCGCAACCGTCTCCATGAAGCTGGGCTACGGTCCCGCACACCGTTAGGCCGTCTTCCGCTCACGCCCCAACATCGTGCAGCCCGCCTCCAGTGGTGTCGCGACAGGCGTGAATGGAGGGACGAATGGAGACGTGTCGTCTTCAGCGATGAGAGTCGCTTCTGCCTTGGAGCCAATGATGGTCGTATGCGTATTTGGCGCCGTGCAGGTGAGCGCCACAATCAGGACTGCATACGACCGAGGCACACAGGGCCAACACCCGGCATCATGGTGTGGGGAGCGATCTCCTACACTGGCCGTACACCTCTGGTGATCGTCGAGGGGACACTGAATAGTGCACGGTACATCCAAACCGTCATCGAACCCATCGTTCTACCATTCCTAGACCGGCAAGGGAACTTAGGTAGGTAAAATGAAAATGCATTAAAATAGATACGAGAACTGAGCAACATCGAATTCAATACAAATAGGCACTAAAAAAACCGAAACGCGTCACCTACTATTCTGGTTACGAAAACGCTACTAATGGCTTTGAGCACTATGGGACTTAACGTCCAAGGTCATCAGTCCCCTAGAACTTAGAACTACTTAAACCTAACTAACCTAAGGACATCACACATATCTATGCCCGAGGCAGGATTCGAACCTGCGACCGTAGCGGTCGCACGGTTCCAGACTGTGGCGCCTAGAACGGCTCGACCACCGCGGCCGTTAAAACGCGACTAATATTTATTTCTCTAGTAGCACCTGTAATTTTCTGAAAGTCTTAGGTGACTTCTATATCACCGACGTTGGAAATTTAGCGTCTCATTGTACATCCGTTTTTGATTATGCGCTCCTGAAGCAACTACACACGACCAGAATTTGGGGACAAACAGCCTAGACAGTTCGGTATTATCGTAGATTATGTGCATGTTTTAACGACTCCTCTCGTTTGTAACAAGGAATGAAATACGTAACAGAAAATAAGGAGCCGAACTTCTTCCCAAGGATCAGTATTACAAGTACAATACAAAGCTCAGTAAAATTTATTTCATGGTGGAAGTGTGCAAAGACTGAATTGGGAAGGTGGCGGAAGATCTCATGAAGCACTGTATGCAATTAGTAGAGTGGTTTAGGTTTGCCGGCACGGTAGCTCAGCGTGTTCCGTCAGGGTACTGGCAGCCCTCTGTAATAACAAAAAAACAACAACATAAACTGATTGAAAGGGTCAACGGTGAATGTGGACGGGTGTCATGTGACGTCCACTCCGACTTTGATTAGTAATCATAAAGTCCTCGGTCCCGCGTTCGAAATACGCCTCAGATTAAGTTTTGAATCAAAATCAGCATCGGCGACCGAAGAAGTCACTCCCATTCTGCCAAGGGCCTTGTCAAAGAGGGCGGAGGAGCGGACAGAGGTTCAGGGCACTCTCATGTTCTTGGCTTTGGAAACTGCCCCTTAGGGCGGAATAATCAGCAATGATCAACGGCATGAGGATGCAGAAGGCAACGGGAACGGAAACAACTGCATTCAAGACATATAACGTGAATTCACACAACATGTGGCCTGTAACTGAAAAAGTGTCCTGATCTCTCCATTGGCTAAAGATTCCAAAATCGTCCCCCACTCGCATCTCCGGAACGGGATTGTCGAGGGGGAGGTGACCGCGAGAAAAATATTGAATAATCAACGAAAGGAACGTTCTACGAGTCGGGGCGTGGAATGATAGAAGCTTGAACGTAGTAGGTAATCGAGAAAATCTGAATAGGGAAATGAAAAGGTTCAATGTAGATACAGTCGGAGTCAGTGAAGTTAAATGGAAAGACGACAAGGATATCTGGTCAGATGAGTACAGGGTAATACCAGCAGCAGCAGAAAATGGTATAACGGACGTAGGATTGGTTATGAATACGAAGGTATAGTATAAAGTGTGTTACTGTGAACAGTTCAGTGATAGAACCGTCAACGATAGTTCAGGTATACATGCCGAAGTCACAAGCTGAAGACGAAGAGATAGAGAAAGTATATGTGGGTACTGAAAAGGTAATACAGTATGTAACAGTCATGGCGGACTGAATGCATCTGTAGGGGAAGGAGTACAAGGAAAAGTTACAGGAAAATATGGGCTTGAGGCAAGGGATATGAGAGCAGAAAGACTAATTGAGTTATGCAATAAATTTCAGCTAGTAACAGCAAATACTCTCTTGAAGAAGCACGGGGAGATTTCAGTTAGCTTACATCATGATCGGACAGAAACTCCGCATTCAGACACTGGATTCTAAAGCATGCCCAGGAGCAGATATAGACTTATATCACAACGTAGCTGTGATGAAGGGTAGGCTGAAGTTTGAGAGAGTAGTCAGGAAAAAACAATAAGCAAAAAAGTGGTACACAGAAGTACAGAGAAATGACGAGATGCGCTTCTCTAAGGCTATAGATAGAGCCATAAGGGATAGCTCAGTAGGCAGTATAGTTGAAGAGGAATGGGCATCTCTAAAGAGGGCAATCACAGAAGTTGGAAAGGAAAACATAGGTGCAAAGAAAGTAACTGCGAAGGAACCACGGATAACAGAATTAATATTTCAGTTGATCGATGGAAGTACAAATGTGTTCAAGGAAATACAGAAATACAGTAATACAAGTCGCTGAGAAAATAAATAAATAGGAAACGCAGGCAGGCTAAGACGTAATGGGTGCACGAAAAATGCGAACTAATCGAAAAAGAAATGATTGTCGCAAGGACTGACTCAGCACATAGGAAAGTAAAAAGAAACATTAAGAGTGCAACGGGAATTCCACTGTTAAATGCGGAGGAGAGAGCGATGGACTTTAGATTGAACGTTTCTATGAGGGGAAGATTTGTGTGACGTTGTAGAAGAAGAAATAGGAATCGATTTAGAAGAGAGAGAAGATCCAGTATTAGAATCAGTTTAAGAGAGCCTTCTAGGACTTACGGCCAAATAAGGCGGAAGGGATAAATAACATTCCATCAGAATTTCTGAAATCACCGGAGGGAGTGGCAATAAAATGACTATTAACGTTGGTGTGCAGTGTGTATGAGTCTGGCGACATGTTATCTGAGTTTCGGAAAAATGTCTTCCTCAAAATTCCGAAGACTGCAAGAGCTGCAAAGTGCGGGAATTATCGCACAATCAGCTTAACAACGTATGCGTAAAGGTACCAGAGTAGCAATTCTGACCTTGCGGTTGATAGTGGAGGCAAGGCTAAAAAAATCAAGACACTTCCATAGGATTTGTCGACATGCAGAAAGCTATCGCCAATGTAAAATGGTACAAAATGTTAGAAATTCTGTGAAAAATAGGGTTAAGCTATAGGGAGAGGAACGTAGGATACAATATGTGTAAGAGCCAAGAGGGAATAACAAGAGAGGACCGCCAGGAACTAAATTCTCGGATTAAAAAGGGGGTGAGACTGGGATGTGTTCTTTCGTTCCTACTGTTCTACCAGAACATCGAAGAAGCAATGTCGGAAGTAAAAGAAAGGTTCAGGGGTAGAATTAAAACTGAAGGTGAAAGGATATCAGCGATACGATTCGCTGATGATTCTGAGTGAAAGTGGCCAAGAATTACATGATTCTGCCGAGGGTAATAAAGAGGCTAACGAGTGCAGAACATGGACTGAGAGTAAATCGAAGAAAGACGAAAGTAATGAGAAGTATGAGAAATGAGAACAGTGAGGAACTTAACATCGGGATTGATGGTCACGAAGTAGATGAAGTTAAGGAACTCCATTACCTAGGTAGCAAAATAACCAATGACGGACGGAGCAAGATGGATATCAAAAGCAGACTAGCCATGGAAAAAAGGCCATTTCTTTCCAAGAGAAGTCTGCTGGTATCAAACATAGGCCTCAATTTGAGGGGGAAATTTCTGAGTATGTACGTTCGGAGCACAGCATTGTATGATAGCGCAACATGGACTGTGATAAAACCAGAACAGAAGAGAATCGATGTGTTTGAGATGTGGTGCTACAGACGGATAGTGAAAATTAGACGGTCTAATAAGGTAAGAAATGAAGAGGTTCTGCTCAGAATCGGATAGAAAATAAATATGTGGAAAACACTGATAAGGAGAAGGAACAATATGATAGATCATCTGTTAAGACATCAGGGAATGACTTCTATGGTACTAGAGGGAACTCTAGAGGCCAAAAACTGTAAAGGAAGAAAGAGATTGGAATACAGCCAGAAAATAAATGAGGACATAGGTTGTAAATGCTACTCTGAGATGATGAGGTTGGCACAAGAGAAGAATTCGTGGTGGGCCGCATCAAACCAGTCAAAAGACTCATAATTAGAAGAAAAAAAAAGAAAACTGCACTGAAGATCAGCTAATATACTCCATTTCTCTTGCTCTCTAGCGATCTAAACCGCAATAAAACTTTTTGATGAAAGACATTTAGTGATTCCGAAGACTAATAACCTAACACCAAACCAACCCATATTTCGTCACAGACGGTCAAGAAGATAACACAGGATGTTCCGCAATCTATCACCTGTTTGATACAGATAAATATTTCAGAAGTTTTTAAAGAGAAGAAAACTATTTGCAATGTGTAAGGACGAAGTTTTTAAGTAACATTCAACAGTGACGCAGTTGTAGAATAGTCACGTTGACTTTATTCGAACTACAAATCGAGAAAAGATAGAAAAGGGTGCAGATACGGAAGAACAAAAGAAAACTATTTACAATGACGTGAACAAGTAACATCTAGCAGCGAGAGGACAGATAAATACGCTAAGTCGCAGCGGGATTGTGGCGACCAAATTATCAAACAGAAATACCAATAAGTTAATTTACATAGGAATACGGAAATGGTATGCAGACTATGTAAATAGTATAACGAAAGTGACTTTTTTGCCTTACATATCGACATTTGGTAGAAGAGGCCCAAAGAGGCTTCTTGTGTCCATGGGTATTATGCGTACAGAATGCTTATTGATAGTAAATCGAAGGAAGATGAAAGTAATGAGAACCAGCAGCAATGAGAGCAGTGAGAAACTTGACATCGGAATTGGGGGATCATGAAGCAGACGAACTTAAAGAATTCTGAAAGCTGGACAGCAAAATAACCCACGGTGGGTGGAGCGGGGAGGACATAAGAAGCAGACTAGAACTGGCAAAAAAGGCATAACTGGCTAAGCGAAGTCTACTAGTATGAAACATAGGTTTGAACCTGAGGAAGAATTCTCTGAGAACTCACAATTGAAGCAACGCATTGTATGGTAGTGCATCGTGGACTGTGGGAAAACCGGAATAGTAGATGATAAAAGAATTTGAGATATGGTGCTACTGGTGAACGTTAAAAATAAGGTGGACTGATAAAGTAAGGGATGAGGAGGTTCTCCGCAGAATCGGCGAGGAAGACAAATACTGACAAGAGGAAGGGACAGTATGATACGATATGCGTTAAGACAAAAGGGAATAACTTCCATGGAATGGGAGGGAGCTGTAGAGGGTAAAACCTGAAGAAGAAATCAGGGGTTTGAATGTATTCAGCAAATAATTGAGGCGGTAGGAAGCAACTCCCACTTCGAGATGAAAAGGTTGGCACATGAGTTCATAGTGGGCCGCGTCAAACCAGACAGAAGACTAATGACTCGGAAAAAAATAATGCGCAGCCTATTAACGATGACTTTAGGGTAACTTCTTTGGGTATTTTTGTGTAAATAATTAGGAGGCAATGCATGGTCAGCTCTTGGCTTCGAATGACTCAAGGCTTTCACACTGTGAATGCGAAATGGAGGCATCTGTAGGAACCAGGTGTTTCATTCGTGTGGATGTTGAGTAACTGATCTAATCTACGTATTTCACAACAATAATTGTGAAAGAGCACCGTTGCATATGTTCACAATCAAAGTTTGAATAATTTCCCTGTTGAAGTCCAAGTGAATTACATCAGGCGTAACAAGAAACTGTCCTCCAACAGATTATATTTAACTGTCTCCTGTTCCGTTTAGTCTTGCTTAACAAACTAAAAATTTTTAGCTTTTATTGCTCTTGAGTGACACCCTCTTCAGCTAAGCTAAACAAATACATGCTTGCGAAAAAAAATTTCTAAAAAGATTGCACACTAACGTTTTGTAGAGAGTATGCCTCGCAAAATACGGAAACCCCTGTCCCGTAGTTGTAACGTTTCTAGACAGTTCTGTACTTACCCACAGTGCTCTTCCACATTCATTGCAGCCCAACACCAAAGTGATGGCCCCGCTACAGCTATAATGGCCAGCAGAAATGCATCTGAGCGTCACAGTGTGGTTAAATATATTCCTATCTATGTTTCAGAGATATCCTCGTGTACAATAACATCTTTAGATATGTTTGTAGAGAGTATGCCTCGCAAAATACGGAAACCCCTGTCCCGTAGTTGTTCCACGATATAAAACAGATAACTGCCGAAGAATTTTCGGTTTGCTTAGATTAATGAATCAGCCCAAGTTTTGAGGAAACTAATCCTATAAAACTCTTTTCGCTTGCTGATACTGGATATGTACAAAAATATAGAAACACGAAAAATACAACACTTTAGGATGCCAAATACCGGTGTGGGAAAACAGGTGCCATCCAAAGTAGTTTACATTCGCCTCGGACTGGTTAAATAAAATTCCTTTATGGTTTTCAAGAGAAACTTAAATCATTCTTTCTGAAAAAATATTGGCAAGTTCAGGTAACGATGGAGGTGTGAAGCGATCACGCACCCTTCTCTCCAACGTAGACCACAAAGGCTCAATAATATTGAGATACGGTGACTGTGGCGTGCTCACATAACCAGTAGTGGACTATGCGAGCTGTGTGAACAGCGCACGTGTCGTGTTGCGACACAGCATCGCAATTGGAGAGCTAAAACTGTATCATATGGCGGACCTGATAAGCCAAAAGGGTCATTCAACCCTTGGCAAGGACATTGCAAGGTAATAGTGTGATATGGCTGCCCAAATCATCACCGAAACCCCGCAGTGTTTCACTCTTGGGATGCAAACTAAAAGTCAGAAACAGTGTGAAACAAGACTCATCCGACCAAATGACTTCCCTCCATTCCTCCGCAGTAGAGGATTTACGGATTCGGCGTCAGTTATCCATTTTACATGCATTATCATGACTGATGAGTGGATCTGAAAATCCAACTCACCCTGCAATTCCCTGCTTATGCAACCTCGTGATGCTTTGCTGCTGAAAGGTTTCGCGAGTGTGACATTCAGTTGTACCATGAATTTTCCATCTGTCGTCCTCTTATTTTTTTCACAGTCCTCTCCAATGACCGTCCGTCAGCGGCACTCAATATACAGTTCAGCCCGCGTTATGACTTAACGAATGATGTTCAAATGGTTCAAATGGCTCTGAGCACTATGGGACTTAACATCTGAGGTCAGCAGTCCCCTAGAACTTAGAACTACTTAAACCTAACTAACCTAAGGACATCACACACATCCATGCCCTAGGCAGGATTTTAACCTGCGACCGTAGTGGTCGCGCGATTCCAGACTGTAGCTCCTAGCCGGCTAATTCAATTAGCTCCGACATAATGCACTCACAGCTACACAGGGAATTGTTCTGACCACGACTGACAGTTGCCACATGGTGAAAACATTGTGCAGCTGCTGTGGGTTCGCTAATATCTGTATTTATAAGTAAGAATGCATTTCTCGCGTTGTTTGCTTATTTCTCTCCAGCCCCTGCATGTTTTGCTGAGAAACTGTAGATACTTTGTGTATCCGGTCGAAGCGTTACCACAATCATATAGTGCTAGTCGTTGAAACTCAACCACCAGGTAGGATAGCAAACAACAAAATTTTACTTACTTTGAGTACACAGAACAGTAGGAATATAACCGATTAAATTGTCGGTGAGTTTTGGGTATACAGGATGTGAAATTTAGTACACATGGCTGCCGCCTCTGGCTTCAGTATATACAGTATAAGTCAGGGAGAAAGGTACAAGCTTCGAGGGATGAGAGTATAGACATTATGTACTAAAAGCATCATATGAACATACGTTCTGTTCTTATTGCTTTCCGAGGAAACTAATGAAGAAATAGGGGAGCAGGACAAATGTAGGTGATAGTTAATGAAACACTATGATCTGATGTTTTCTTTGTGTACATTTCGTCCCAATGCTGTTCATTAAGTCCATCGTCAACTGCAATGCACTTTTCAGCTCTTGTAGACAGCTACTGTGTTGCTTATCTGACTTCATTCGTAGGGTCCTTTACATAAGCGCACGCATGTGAAATACGAGCGACAAGTTCCTCCTTGTGTCTACTCTGCACTTGTAGACTTCGCTCTTAAGCCGACTCCACAAACAGTAATTTAATAGAGTAACTTCGGGTGACTTCGGTGGCCAAGAATGGACTCCAAGGCGACCGATCCAACGGCCAGAATACGTTTCAGTGGACTGCTGAGTCAGTGACCCTACGGAACGTGCAGGAGCTCCGTCGTGCTGAAAGTACATACGTCGTGTTGCCAAAGGAGTATCCTCAAAGTACTCTGCTAAGGAAATCAAGATACCATACTCCATTAAGACTGCTTTCTAAAACAACTGCATCCATGAGCTGTTCAGTAATGCCGCACCACATGTTCATTGAGAAACGACATAGAAAATTTGTTTCCACAATACCGTGCAGATTTTCACCTGCCCAGACGTGTAAGTTGTGCATGTCATCGACACCTATTCTAGTAAATGGAATACAGTGTTCATTGGTAATGATACACTGACAGAATTCCTTACGTATTGTATCTTCTCCAACATGCAGATGCCAGTGACCCTATTCATACACTGTGCGCATTGGTCTTATTGGGCAGAACGCTAGCAAGCGTCTGTCAAACACACAGCTAAATACCCTGCTATCCAGAACTCTGCGATTAGGATATCATCGTCCGTATTCGCAAACAGCGGCTCTGGATTTCCCATTAAAAAACCCGTAGACAAAGGTCACGTCACCACACTACGCATGTTTGAAGGCCTGGACGTCATTATTCTCCAATCTTAGTCACAACGGCAGTTACTACTAGAAAGGCAGAACAGTTATTCAGTTAGACAACTGGCTCCAAGGCCACCAACATTATTTTGTGTTCCTAAATACGCACTCATTAATGTAACTGAGTTGGCAGCCTACTGACTGGCTAAATATTTAATTGAATTAATTGTGTTTATTTCTGGCCTCTGTGAATACCACATTTTGAACTCTCAAATGTTCTGATATCATCATACAAGTAAGGACAGGTGCAGACGAAATTATGGACAGTTTCCATGTCCCATTTCTACTTCTGGAAGTGCCTGTTGAGGATACTATAGGTGTCTAGTCTGACACTACTGCAGTTATGAGGAGAACGCTGGGCGGGATAAAGATGTGAGGACCTCGTTATTCACGAGAGCCTAGAAAATATCTCTTAAACACATTTATTAGGCAGTAATGCAGGACTGTCTCCATAAGTTCAGCGCCTCGACTGGGCCAGAGGAACAGTGCCTCGTGAACAGTGGAAGGTTGGTGTCGGCTCTACTTGCAGAGGAGCATCGGTTGGTGGCTGTTGCGTCACGGGGTGGTCGTCGACCCATGGACTCTGGCGGCCTCCAGCTCTACGTATCAATCTACAAAGTGCTGTCGTTGACGGCACTCAGAAGTCGCCCCAGATTTACCTGAAGTACTCGATGGCTGCCAGGGGTCAGCTGTCACCCGCCTTTTAGGAGAGCGGAGCTGACAGCATCTGCGTCTGTGACAGGTATGTGATGAGCAGCAGCTGTGGCTCTCCTCTCTCATGGTTGGACAGGTCCCAGGTCACGCAGGTCAAATCTGCAGGGTGATGGCGGCCCCTGCGTCCCTTCAGTTTTGCCTCAGAAGTTGGCGGTGCACCAGGCAGCAGCGGTGTCCTTCCAGCCAGACTTATGGTTCCATAGATGATCGACGACAGCTAGGCATGTTGAGGGTCGATCTCCATATCCTTCCCTATCACTGGATAGCTGCAACTGACACAAGGGCTGGGACTACACACCGGGCAGTCGCCAATCAGCACTCAGTAGTCAGGCATTTATTAAGGAGGGTGAGATTGTTGGCTCTTTCTGTGCGTTCTGCAGTGGTGGGTATAGAGATGACATCGTGTGTCCTAGTTGTCACTCTTCTGTCAGCTCCCCTAGTGACTTTAGACTTCCCTAGCTCCTTTCAGTCGTTCTTTTCTGCTGATTCGGCAACTTATTGTTGCTTTTTACCTGGCCTACCTTGCGACACTGATTTGTCACTAGTATGACGGTATCTCTGGGCTTCTGTGACATTATTATGCTTCTCTTACTATCTTGGTCGTTTGGCCGTTCCCCCCTTGCTGCGATAGCTTCCTTGTTTGCCGCAACTCGCTCATAATCGCCCCCAGCTGTCTAGTGCTCATTGACACAGGTGGTATAACTAACAAAGTAGAACTTGAGACGAACTTTTAGTGTCCGCTGGGGATACTAGCCTGGGGTATAAAATTGCGTTGAGTATTGCTTGTAATCTACTTCTCTCCAGAAATCAGGACATTATTTTGACACAAACTCAGCATCAGTGACTTTTTCTACATTGGCAACGTTAATTAAACTGTCTGTAACGCGTAACTTTCTTTCTCGATTTGTATCTTTTAATACAACTTTAAAACAATGGCAACATTGTTTTCCTCTCTGGAGTGATAGGGAGCTGAGTTTACACAGAAGTACGTGAGCACTACCTAGCATGCTTAGTATAATGGAACACAGTTTCGCGTGCGAATTACTTTTACTACGCGAAGTAACATTTGCAACCTGTTATAACGCAGCTCTAATGGTTTGAGACCGCGCTGAATGCAGCTGAGTTGACTGCAGAAGTTCTCGGTAGCTTGTCTCGTCCCCGGTAGTTGGCCTGATAAGTCTGACAATTCTGAGCGGGATGGTCCTGCAGCGTCGTGTCCTTAGGCGGGCGGCTCACGGAGCCCATTACAAAGATGTTAATGGCGTATCGGACCGGTGGCGGAGGCCGCGGCACCGCCGCCAGGGCGCGAGCTGCCGACGCCCCCGCCACCCCCCGCCGCCTCCACCGCGCAATCCAATTACTGGCAGCGGTGGCGGTCCTCGGCCTCAGAGGGGCGGCCTTCCTAATGGCGCGCGGCGGCCGGCGAGGTGCCGTAACGACGTGTTTGTTGTTTGCACGCCGCCCCCGGGATTGGCCGGCTGATCCCGTCGGCTCACCGCCAAAGGTGCACCGAATTCGCAACGACCTGGCACCGCCGACCAGTCCAGATCGATGTCTCGCTCACTGGTCGCGGTTGGATAGCGCGTTCGATCACTGCCCGTGACGAAAAGCGACATTTCCACATTACAGAGAGCGGACACGGTAAGTCACTAGGACCAGAACGAAATGGTGCTTAACTGGAGATTTCCTGGGCAGTCAGAGAGCGATGCGAAGGCCCAGCTCAGCAGCGGCTCTATCAACAGGGGGAAAATAGAGGGAAGGAACTTCGTGTTATGTACGTCAGGAGCAGGTTTGACCTAACAGACAAAGCTACTTAAGTCGTGTACCAAAACATCAAGAAACTAGTGAGACAAACTTGTAGACTGCGCTTAAAAGTCCAACGGCGTACAAATAGGAACGATACTTCCATCTCTTTCTCGATTTGTAACTTTTGTTATAACTTTGTAGAGATGGTAACATCGCTTTCATCTCTGGAGAGATTGTGAGACATAAATATTCTACAAGCGACTGTGTAATCCAGTGGCACCCATTCCTTAGAATCTGTTCCATTCGTGTGTTAGATTCTAAACACCTTCATTCGTCTCGTAATCTCTCTTACTTATCTTAATGGTTCCTATGCGACATATGTAGTGGACGACTTAGAATTGTTGCTGAGTCTACGACCAACACTAGTTCTCTAAATTTTCTCAAAAATAATAACACTCTCACCTTCCTTCCGAGAATTCCATTTCAGTCCTCGTAGCACTGTTGAACATTCTCTCTACATAACTATTAAAATTCTAGCACTAGGAATCTCATTTGCTTCGACGTTTTCTGTCAGGCCTATTTGATACGAGCGCCAAACACTGCTTATGTATTTCAGAATAGTTCGCACTAGACTGGAGCATGCAATTTAGTTAACAGATATTTTGTATTTTCCTAGAATCTCCTGGACGAGCCTTCTGACTATCTTTCCTACTACTGTCCTCACGCGATCGTTTCATTTCGTACCGCTCCCACATATTTAGACGATGTAACATGCTTGAACGTCTTCTTGCTATCAGATAGTTTCGTAAAATTCCTGTTCTAATGGGCATCATCAGACGAAGTGAAGCTTCACTGTGTGCGTCTAGTCGAGATTCAGTTTAAGGAGCACTGCTCAGCCTACCGTATAAATTATTTACGTTTATATTGATGTTCCTAGTACACTTCTTCTGGGTATACCCGGTAACTTTCATTTCTGTTGGTTACGAAGCGTTCAGTACGAATTTATATCAGTCATAGCTTCGCAAATGACGTCCTTCTGGCTCCAGCTACATGAGATGTTGAACTGTTAACGAAACAAGTCTGCTACGTTTATTGTTTCGCTTAAGGCTATGAAAAGCAAAGTCTAAGGTGCTAAGGAGCAGTAAAAATGAAGGACAATGACTTGCAAGCTTGGAATTAGGAAATATGCACTAGAAAAATGCAGTGATATCACGGAAAGATACCAAAGCAAGTCGTCATAGTAAAAGAAATGTTTCTTCTGCTGTTGCATACCCTTCATCAAATGAGCTCAACTACAGTTACATACAGACTTGGAACAAGAGTTTGAAACTGTAGTATTGTATAAAAGGCGCTGAGAAAACCAAAGATAAAACATCTGGGATTTTTTAATGCTACAGAATTTTCCAACACCTTTCCATAGTGTTTCGTAAAGTGAGGACATGTGACATGTTGATGTTACGCCCGATGCCCCCTTAGTGCTATTCGTGAGGAAAATACTATGCGCTGGCACCAGGTTTCAAATACTCTGTTTCTCCAATCCATGACAACACAAACCCAACACCACACTGTACAAGGGCTCATGACACTCAGCCACACTACACAGACATACACCTTGACAGTTCATAATAGAGGAAGGCAATGGTAACTACCTGCACTAGGATCTTACCTTGAACGGCGATGCAACAAAATCGCATCAGCCGCCCTACGCCCATTCCCTGATCGTGGGACTACTTTGACTTTTAACCTCTATACATCCATATAATACTGAATAACTGTATGTCATGCCAAATTTAAACAGACGCAAAATCCCCAAAGTAGACGATCTTTTACAGAAGTTTGAAATTTAGCGCAGACTTCAATGCGAGATGCTTATAACAGTTTTCACAACGAAACTCCGTTTGGAAACCTGGCAGAAAATCAAAAGAGATTCTGGGCGAAGTATGTTAGTGCCAATAAACAATCGATGCCTTCTCTGCGTGATAACAATGGAGATACTACCGAAGACACTGCTGCCAAAGCTGAGTTACTGAAAACAGCCTTCCGAAATACCTTCACAAAAGAAGACGAAGTAAATATACTAGAATTCAAATCAAGAACAGCTGCCAACATGAGTAACGTAGAACTAAATATCCTTGGAGTAGTGAAGCAACTTAAATTACTTAGTAAACGCAAGTCTTCTGGTCCAGACTGTATATCAATTAGGTTCCTTTCAGAATATGCTGATGCATTAACTCCATACTTAACAATCATATACAACTGTTCGCTCGACAAAAGATCCGTACCCAAAGATTGGAAATTTGCACAGGTCACACCAATATTCAAGAAAGGTAGTAGGAGTAATCGAACTTAATTACAGGCCCATACCGTTAACGTCTACTTGCAGCATGATTCTGGAACATATATTGTGTTCGAACATTAGGAATTATCTCGAAGAAAGCGGTCTATTGACACACAATCACCGCTACGGTCGCAGGTTCGAATCCTGCCTCGGGCATGGATGTGTGTGATGTCCTTAGGTTAGTTAGGTTTAAGTAGTTCTAAGTCTATGGGTCTGATGACCTCACATGTTAAGTCCCATAGTGCTTTGAGCCTTTTGAATTTTCAGATATATTCCGTATTTCTGGATTTCCGGAAGGATTTTGACGCGGTACCACACATCAGCTTTTAGTGCAATTGCGTGCTTCTGGAATATCGTTCAGTTATGTGACTGGATTTGTGATTTTCTGTCAGAGGTCACAGTTCCTAGTAATTGACGGAAAGGCATCGAGTAAAACAGAAGTGATTTCTGGCGTTCCCCAAGTTAGTGTTATAGGCCCTTTGCTGTTCCTTATCTATATAAACGATTTTGGAGACAATCTGAGCAGCCGTCTTCTGTTGTTTGGGGTGCGAAAATTGGCAGTTAACCCTAAATAACAAAAGTATGAGGTCATCCATCTGAGTGCTAAAAGGAATTCGTTAAACGTCGGTCACACGATAAGTTAGTCAAATCTAATGGCCGTAAAGTATCTAGGAATTAGAATAACGAACAACTTAAATTGGAACACGTGTTGTAGGGAAGGCTAACCAAAGACTGTGTTTTATTGGCAGGACACTTAGAAAATGTAACAGATCTACTAAAGAGACTGCCTACACTACGCTTGTCCGTCCTCTTTTAAAATACAGCTGCGCGTTGTGGGATCCTTACCAGATAAGACTGATGGAGTAGATCGAAAAAAATAAAAGAAAGGCAGCACGTTTTGTATACGGGAGAGAGTGTCAGTGAAATGATACAGGATTTGGGCTGGACATCATTAAGAGAAAGGCGTTTTTAGTTGCGACGAAACCCTTCTCACGAAATTCCAATCACCAGCTTTCTCCACCGAATGCGAAAATGTTTTGCTGACACCGACCTACGTATGGAGAATTGATCACCACGACAAAATAAGGGAAATCAGAGCTAGTTCGGAAAGACATAGGTGTTCGTTCTTTCCGGGCGCAATACAAAATTAGAATAATAGAGAATTAAAAGGTGGGTTCGATGAACCCTCAGCCAGGCACTTAAATA
This sequence comes from Schistocerca gregaria, assembly GCF_023897955.1. NCBI lineage: Eukaryota > Metazoa > Arthropoda > Insecta > Orthoptera > Acrididae > Schistocerca > Schistocerca gregaria. Next base: position 511,258,998 of record NC_064923.1, read on the forward strand.
TGATTTGCAGAATATCCATGCAAATAATAAACTCAAAGTGTTTTATCCTAGCATGTCGTGTATGTAAAGATCTATCTATGAATTTATTCGTGAAGTACACAATTGGCAACTTCAAGCCAGAAGGCCTCAACAGTGACTGCGAGGAATTCAGCTGCTATGTGACAGCAGTAGAACAACTGACCCCTGGTTAGTGACGCTCAGCAGGTCACGATACAGTACATTACTGACACTTTCTGGGCGTACGACAATTTCTTTGTTGAGATCTATACGCAGCGAAGCAGGTGGCGAAAACGGCAACGCCTACTGCAAGGGAGGGTACTTGTCCCACTAATGTTCCACATCTATACGAAGCATCAGCTTTTGAAGGGATTTGTAGTTTCCTCTTAGTTGACAATAAATGCAACATCCCGCATCGAAATAAAATCCATGTTCATCCGACAACATTACATTTGTCTCAAAGTAATAATAAGACCGAGCATAGTGACCCCGATATCTTAATATCGTGAGGCAGATGCCAGAATGCGATTCTTTGACAGACTTTTCAGGAAATGTAGTCCACCCACAAAGGAGATAGCTTACAAAACGCTCGTTCAGTATTTCAATATTGCTTGTCATTATAGGCTCCACAGCAGCAAGCAGATGAAATAGAGGTGCAAAGAAGAGCAGGGCGTTTCTTTACAGGCTCATCTAATAATCGCGAAAGCGTCACGGAAATGTTACATTGGCAGACTCCGCAAGAGAGAAGTTCTGCTTCACGGCGCGATTCACTGTTAAAATTCCGAAACCGTACGTTCCTAAAAGAATCAGCCGACTTAATACTTCCTCCTACGTGTATCTGGTGAAAGACCATGTAGTTAAAATCAGAAAGTTTCTGTGTCATACTGAGATTTACCAACAACCGCTCTTCCCGCGAACCAATCGCGACTCGAACTGGAAAATGGGAACTGACAACGTTTCGCAAAGTACCCTCCGCGACACACCTAAGGTGGCTTGCGTAGTATAGGTATTGATTTAGATGCAGAAGAGCATATTGTCGTTTTTCTTAAGCTCAGTGTGCGATGTTGATTGTTTTAGGATATGCTCTGTGAAAGATAGCTGCCAAAAATTTGTTCCTAGTTGATACTAACATTCGCGAAAATAAAAGTGAAGTGAATCGTAATTATATTCGTACAGCTGGAATATCTATTTCTATAATTTCATATTGTTTGAAAATATTGCATTCAGGTGCTATTTTTATAACTGATAAATGTAATTCACAAAATTCGCTTCTCCGGATTAATATCCCAACAAATTGCACAACACTTAAATAAGCGGCCCAGCTTGAGCTTCAGAAATTTTCCATTGCACATTAGGGCTTCCCTGTGAGGTGCTCAGCAAATACATCCCTACAATATCGTTGTAAATAGCATATTTTTATGTGTAAAGTTTGTCGGATATTACACTGTCGTTATCTCACTTCATCAGTTCTTCTTTCTGTTGCAGCATTTCTATATACTTCGATTTACTAACTAATTTCTGCTGTGGATGTAGAGCCTTCGATTCACAATACACTACCTTGACCTGAAATATTTTATAATTAGAAATCCTGAGAATTATATGTTTAAAGAGATTCTTGATAACGGTGATATACAAAGAAGTAAATGAAGTAGATTAAATCGCACGTATAAAGTATACATCGCTGAAGCAGTAACACTTGGGTTAGCAATCTGACACCTAGGTCGTATGAAACAAAAAACTGTGAAACAGAGGAAAATAGTACGTTTTTGAGTAACAAAAACAATTTAATGTTGAGTTAGTTGTATGTTAATAGTTAGGTGTATCTAAAAATATTTCTTAATTTTCTTTTAACATGATAAAAAAAACTTGTATCTCTAAACAGTTGAAATATGCGAGAAAATTTTCACAGGTAAAAAACAATAGAATCTTAAACGTTGGGTGTTATGCCTATAATGCAGCTTATGATATTTAAACAACAATAAAGGTATTTAAATGACAATGAACTGCAGCGGTAATGATTCTTAAAAGCTGGGATAAAAAAAATTTGATCACAGCTCTGCTACGACTTATGCGGCATGTCCCACCGTAGCTGCTCTCATTACTAGTGTTGCTGTTCCTCCAGTGTCGGCTCATAGTGAGCGTAGCAGTTTCTGGTTCCGATCGATGAGCTATGCAAAGAATGTTCAGTAGGGTCAGGTCTAGTAATGAAACGCGCATGGACTGATATGCTGTTGAAATTCTGCACACAATGAACCCCCAGACGGCTGACAAGCTATCACAAGAAAACCCTAGTGTCAGCTGCTTATCATTGCAAACGTGTTTCTAGAGTGAATGGAACGCAGTAATGCGGTACGGCAGCGACTGAGCCTCACGCCACTCTACAAGTACAAATAATACAACAACAGACTGTAGGTGTTAACCAGCGGCTACAATCTATAAATGCCAATATGTTTACATTCCTCTTTATAATGCAAAAATAGATGGAATATATGAGTAAACTGAGGAAATTCAGGTATTACAGAGATAATAGTAAACCAATAACCCCAAAATAATATTCTCAGAGAGGAAACACTATCCTAAACTAATGGGCAAAATTGTTATTTTTATATTTTCAGTCGTTCTTCAGTTGCATCTATATTACTAACAAAAAATATCTACTTGGAGATGTAGTCCGTTTCTTGTTTGTTTTGTTGTGGTCTTCAGTCCAGAGACTTGGTTTGATGCAGCTCTCCATGCTACACTATCCTGTGCAAGGTTCTTCATTTCCCAGTACCTACTGCAATCTACATCCTTCTGAATCTGTTTAGTGTATTTATCTCTTGGTCTCCCTCTACGATTCTTACCCTCCAAGCTGCCCTCCAATACTAAATTGGTGATCCCTTGATGCCTCAGAACATGCCCTACCAACCGATCCCTTCTTCTAGTCAAGTTGTAGTACAAAATTCTCTTCTCTCCAATTATGTTCAATGCCTCCTCATTATCCCACCTAATCTTCAGCATTCTTCTGGAGCACCACATTTCGAAAGCTTCTATTCTCGTCTTGTCCAAACTATTTATCGTTCATGTTTCACTTCCATATATGGCTACACTCCATACAAACACTTTCAGAAATCGACTTACTGACACTTAAATCAATACTCTATGTTAACAAATTTCCTTTCTTCAGAAACGCTTTCCTTGCCATTGCCAGTCTATATTTTATATCCCCTCTACTTCGACCATCATCAGTTATTTTGCTACCCAAATAGCAAAACTCCTTTACCACTTTAAGCGTCTCATTTCCTAACCTAATTCCCGCAGCATCACCCGATTTAATTCGACTGCATTCCATTATTCTCGTTTTCCTTTTGTTGATGTTCACCTTATATCCTACTTTCAAGACACTGTCCATTTCGTTCAGCTGCTCTTCCAGGTCCTTTGCTGTCTCTGACAGAATTACAATGTCATCGGCGAACCTCAAAGTTTTTATTTCTTCTCCATGGGCTTTAATACCCACTCCTAACTTCTCTTTTGTTTCCTTTACTGCTTGATCCCTTCCCAACCACTGCTTCCCTTTCGTGCCACTCCATTCTTATAACTGCCATCTGGCTTCTGTAAAAATTGTAAATAGTCTTTCGCTTCCTGTATTTTACCCCTGCCACCTTCAGAATGTGAAAGAGAGTATTCCAGTCAACATTGTGAAAAGCTTTCTCTAAGTCTACAAATGCTAGAAACGTAGGTTTGCCTTTCCTTAATCTATTTCCTAAGATAAGTAGTAGGGTCAATATTGCCTCACGTGTTCTGCTATTTCTACGGAATCCAAACTGATCTTCCCCCAGGTCGGCTTTTACCAGTTTTTTCATTCGTCTGTAAAGAATTCGCGTTAGTATTTTGCAGCTGTGACTTATTAAACTGATAGTTCGGTAATTTTCACATCTATCAATACATGCTTTCTTTGGGATTGGAATTATTATGTTCTTCTTGATGTCTGAGGGCTTCCGCCTGTCTAATACATCTTGCTCACCAGATTGTAGAGCTTTGTTAGGCCTGGCTCTCCCAAGGCAGTCAGTAGTTCTAATGGAATGTTGACTACTCCCAGGGCCTTGTTTCGACTTAGGTCTTTCAGTGCTCTATCAAACTCTTCACGCAGTATCATATCTCCTATTTCATCTTCATATACATTCTCTTCCATTTCTATAATATTGTCCTCAAGAACATCGCTCTACTTGATCCTCTGCTACCTTCAGTATTTCGTCTCTCAAAGCTACCCATTCTTCTTCTACTGTACTTCCTTCCACTTTTCTGTTTTCCCTTCTTTGCTTAGAACTGGGTTTCCATCTGAGCTCTTGATATTCATACAAATGGTTCTCTTTTCTACAAAGGTCTCTTTAATCAACCTTACCCCTAGTGATATGTGCCTCTACATCCTTACATTTGTCCACTAGCCATCCCTGCTTTGCCATTTTGCACTTCCTGTCGATCTCATTTTTGAGACGTTTGTATTCCTTTTTGCCTGCTGCATTTACTATATTTTTATATTTCCTCCTTTCATCAATTAAATTCAATATCTCTTCTGTTACCCAAGGATTTCTGCTAGCCCACCTCTTTTTACCTACTTGATCCTCTGCTACCTTACTATTTCGTCTCTCAAAGCTACCCATTCTTCCTCTACTGTATTTCATTTCCCATTCTTGTCAGTCGTTCCCTAATGCTCTCCCTGAAGGTCTGTACATTCTCTGATTGTTTCAGTTTATACAGGTCCCATCTCCTCATATTCCCACTTTTTTCAGTTTCTTCAGATTTAATCTACAGTTCATAACTAACAGATTGTGGTCAGAGTCCACATTTGCCCCTGGAAATGTCTTACAATTTAAAACCTGGTTCCTGAATCTCTGTCTTACCACTATGTAATCTATCTGATACCTTCTAGTATCTCTAGGTTCCTTCCATGTATACAACCTTCTTCCATGATTCTTGAACCAATTACTAGCTATGTTTAAGTTGTGCTCTGTGCAAAATTCTACCAGGTGGCTTCGTCTTTCATTTCTTCCCCCCAACCCATATTCACCTACTACGTTTCCTTCTCTCCTTTTTCCTACTATCGAATTCCTCTAGGCCATGACTATTAAATTTTCGCCTCCCTTCACTATCTGAATAATTTCTTCTATCTCCTCATACATTTCATCAATCTCTTCGTCATCTGCGGAGCTAGTTGGCAAATAAACTTGTACTCCTGTGGTAGGCGTGGTCTTCGTATCTATCTTGGCCACAGTAATGCGTTTGCTTTGCTGTTTTTACCTAACAATAATACACTGACGGAGAAAAAATCGCAACACCAAGAATGAATTGTGTGACATAAACGAAACTTGCTAGCCGTGTATTTACAGCTGAAAGACGATGTCTATGCAGATTGCACGCCAGTCGCATAAGAGATGCGCTAGTAGCACCACAGTGAGTATACAAATCAGGTTTTCGTTAAGTACAGGGGTCGAGGGCGTTAGTTACCTCCGAGACTGGACGTGGTGAGATGATATAGCTAAGAATGCCTTGAAGCTGACAAAGACGCCATTATCAGCACTCACTGAGCTTGAACGTTGTCGTGTCATAGGGCTACGAGAAACTGGATGTTCCACAAGCTGTGACATCGTCGCGAAAAAATAGTGACCCGTATATGTAATAAATTTCCTTTAATTTACGTCTATGGTCACAAACTTTTTGTTAACAGATTACCGGTTCCGGTCTTTAATGACCATCATCAGATGTATTGCATAAAAACAAAGTCATAATTCCACTATAGCTGCAGTACATTAGGACTTTGTTTTTATGCAACAGATCTGATGATAGTCATTAAAGACCGAAACCGATAATCTGTTAACAAAAAGTTTGTGACCATAGACGTAAATTAAAGGAAATTTATAGCTGGATGTTCCTTCTGTGATACTACTGAAAGCTTTGGCAGGAATTTAGCGACTGTACATGATTGATGGAAATGGTGGTCACGAGAATGTTCGCTCGCAAGAAGACCGGGCTCCGGATGTTTACGTGGCTCTACCGAGAGGAAAGACCATCGTATTCGGGGTATGGCACTGTCGCATCTGCAGCATCACTTTGAGCAGCAGTTGGCACCACTGTGGCACAACGAACTGTTATAAATCAGCTACATCATGGACAGCTCCAAGCCACACGTTTTGTAGCGTGCATTCCATTGACCCTAAACCACCGCCATTTGTGACTTCAATGGTGTCATGAGAGAACTCAATGGAGGGCAGGGTGGAGGTCTGTTGTGTTTTCTGATAAAAGCTGGTTCTGCCTCGGTGACAGTGATGGCCGTGTATTGGTGAGAAGGAGGCCAGTTGAGGACCTGCAACCAACCTGTCTGCGCGCTAGACACATTGCACCTGGAGTTACGGTCTGGGGTGCTATTTCGTATAACAGCAGGAGCACTCTCCTGGTTATCCCACGCACCTTGACTGCAAATTTGTACGTCTGTCTCGTGATTCGACCTGTTGTGCTACCGTTTATGAACAACATTACAGGGGGTGTTTTCCAACGTGATAACGTTCCCCACATACCGCGTTATAACCCACCATGCTCTACAGAATGTCGACATGTTGCCTTGGCCTGCTCGATCTCCAGACCTGTCTCCAGTGGAGCGCATATGACACATCATCGGATAACAACTCCAGTATAATTCAAAAACAGTATTACCCGTTCCTGTATTGACCGATCAAGTTCAACAGGCATCGAACTTCATCTCACAAACTGACACCTGCGACCTGTACAACACAATGCATATACATTTGCATGATTGCATTCAGCTTTCAGGCGATTACAGCGGTTATTAATGTAGCAGTATTTCACATTTGCAATGGCTTATCTCACGCCTACATTAATCTGTGATCTTTCAATGTTAATTACCTAGACAAATATGTATCCGAAATTTTATTAAGTTACATTATTTTTTTGTGCTGCGGCGTTTTTCCGTCAGTGTAGAATACCGAGAAAGGTGTAATGTCTTAATATATTTGTAAACATAATTTATAATATGAATACAACAATCATGTATCACGGTTCATTCAGGATGTTTCTTAAATAACAGGAAGCGGAATGCTATGGCACATAAACAAACATCCCTTCAAGAAAGGATAGGAACTCAGCAGTGTAATCCCACTGGTTTTGTAACAGTCTTGCAGATCCAGATTTCAGCTACAATTTGTTATCTTCATTGCTAAAATAAAAGGAAATCACAGACTCGCTATTGTTTTACATGATAAATTAGTACAAGGCCATTTATCCAACAGCCATGTTCCACTCTGATCAACATACCATTTCAGTGGGTCACCATCCAATAAATTCACAGCAGTACATGTCACCATACGACGTTAATGGTGTACAGGCAGAAGGAAGCTGAGGCTGTTGTTTACAACAAGCACAGCAATCTCAGTTTGCATCATGCAGTGTGAGCAACGCCCTCTATTTGCAAAATCCAGTTTCATACCATTATAGTGTTTGAAAACCCTTTTTTAATCAATAAAAATCAGCAAGTATATTAGCGTATCATCTTTAAGGTACACTAAGAAATGCCGTTTACAATGTGTTTGTGCATATCCCAGCGGTGAAACGATCCACTAAATTTTATGAGAAAGATTATTAATAGGTTCCTACAAGTCTTCTGCACAGAAATGATACGTCGAAAAGAAATGAAAGATTAAAATTTTTTTTTAAATTTCAAGATAGTTTTGATAAAACATAGTTCCATGACAATTTTATATTCGTCAAAGCCTGAAATCTACCGTAGTTTTATGTATCATACTTGTTAAGTGATCCACTAAATAATTAATATAAAAGAAACATAAAGAAGCTCATACAAATGGATTTTATGAATATCTGTAAACATATGAGTGAAATACTTAAAGAGTATCAAGACATGGCTACTTTAACCGGGAACATTCAATAAAAACATAAAAACGTCCTCTATTGAAGAAAGCTTCTTCCGTAACACATGTTGTAGCTCCACCTTGCGGTAGGTTGCTTGCGAAGAACGATATAACAAATTACCTTACATCTTGCACCTTAGGCTAATACCTGAATCGTGTTTTATATGTTTGATGGTAAAACCGATGTAACATAGGACAGTATCAACAAAATGGAAGACAAAACGATTAACTGATAATAATAAGTTATACCACATGACGCTAACTGAAGCTCAGCCTCAGTTTCCTTCTGCTTGTACACCACTAATGTCGTATGGTGGCACGTATTAATGCGAGTTTGTTTTGTGGTGACTCACTCAAATAGTATGTTGATTAGAATGGATCATTGCTGTTTGATAACGTAGAGTTTTACTTATTTTTCATGTAAATCAATTCTGATTCTGTAATTTCCTTTTATTTTAGCAATGAAGATGACAAGAATAATAAAAAAACCAGTGGGATTGCGTCTGACTGCTGTGTTCCTATGCTTCCATAAATTAATTTATGGTTGCTGTTCTCAACGGTTCCCTATGAAATCAAAGATGGTAAAGAGCCTTTTTACTCGTAGATGAACCACATTTCCAATAATATAATGTTACCAATAGAGACTATGTTTTGAGAGAGACAAATGAAAGGCAACTAATCCAAAAAGTACAAGAGGTAAACCATTCCCAGAGAAGCAAACAGATATCATAGATATTACATTATGATGAGATAAGTGGTAAGGAACAAATTCGTTTACTGCTAGTGGACTTACGGCTGTGTTGAACAATAATGGAAGGTAACGCGTACCCAGATACAGTTGCTCACATTCGCTGCGAAACTCTTCCGATTCACTAGTCGGTGCATATTTAGTGGACTCCTTAACAACTCCAACCTGCCACAATTTCCATTCCAGTCCGCTCAGTGTCTCTCCTATGACAGAGGAGTACTAACACCGTTGGCATGTAAAATAATTTTAATTTAGTGTCGTGTTTTCAATGTCATTATCTTACTAATCGTTTTGTTGGATTATTGTCAGTAGCAACGCCTGACATTTGTCCAGCTTTACGCTGCTTCTCTCAAACAGCTCTCTCCATTGCAGTTCACGAACATCCCATGCAACAACTTTCTTATACACCTGTCATCCCATAATACTTGATGTAGCTGTTTCATTATGACCTTCACTTACGATCATTTATTTTGTTTGCCTCCATCATCTTATGCATCAGTTCTCAATGTGACACACACAAACTTCTGTCAGTTACTGTAAATAATTCTCTTCTCGTTCTTTACGCCAAGCCCTTCCGCGTAATACACTACGTTTTCTCGATATTTATCTTAACATTAAACTCCTCGTATTTCTCCATCAATTTTATAGGTGTGTAGCGGTTAATAACGTCTTCTTTGTTCTCTTCTACAATAATTTCCCTCCCCAGCGCTAGATTATATATACTCTCATCTCCTGCTAACAGTCCTGTACTTTCACTTTCCCTCCTCATTATTTTAAGAACATATGTTATTCGATCACCGTTAGAGGGATACCGTTTTGTGTCATGCTTTGTTCACTGTCAGCTCTTGCGACAATGTGTCACCCATTTGAACTCGGCTTTTATGATCCTGATAATGCAGTTTTACAGCACTGATATTAATTGCGGAAACTTTTAGGTCTTCCATTGCCACCAATAAGTATTATTTGTATGCTGTCATAAGCCTTCTTAAAATCAACAGATAGCATATTTCTCTTCCATATCCTCCTTTTGCTTCTTATAATCAACAGATAATATATATTTCTCTTCCGTATCCTGCCACTTTTTCTGCTACCTATCTGAGGCACTTTACGTGTCCTTAAATCCACTTTTCTCTTCCAAATCCTGTTGTTCTGTTCATATTTATGACGCATCCGTAGAGGCTACCCACAAAGGATACAACACTTAATCCCCTACGCGTATTCCAATCCCTTTTATTTCCTGTTGCACTCAACTTACAAAAACTAATTTCCATTGCTCGCGTATTTACTCTCCATTCAAAAAACGCCTGCATGATATTCTAATGGCACTAAAGGGGAATTCCTCGTCAGATTTGTGAATACTCCCCCAAGCTCCGATGATCTGTTATTCGTCATATTTTTAAATTCTCTGGCCACGTTTCCCTTTATTACATTAGTTTCTTGTTTCTTAGTTTGTACTAGTTCGTAGTTATATGTAAATCGAAGGGTATCACTGCTGTCAGCCGCAGAGGGACATTACCTGTGATCAGCGGCGACGAGTGAAAATGTATACCGAAAGGGCATTCGAAACCAGGATCTCCTGCCTAGTAGGCAGGTGCATTGATCAATGCGCCATCCTGGACACAGCGTCATCGCAACTGCTGGGACTACCTCGGCACAGCTCAAGGTCGATCCACACTCCCATCTGCTGCGGATTCTGCGTAGTCTGTCCATTCGGACATGTCCAAAAGAACAGACACCACGTATTCATATTTTCGTAGTTAGTTCCCTTGAATTGGTCCCTAGTTTAACAGAATATCATAATATTTGCGCAGTAAATCAAAGTCCTGCAGTATATTCGTTATTGTACCTCGTGTTCATGACACGCTTCGTATGTGTCTTGATATTGGACATCCTGTAGATCACGTTTACGTTCCCGACATAAGTTTTCCATTTTTTCGTTTCTTTCTTTACATCATGCTCCATTCTGTGATATATATTACTATTTTCTGCAGCCTTTGATGAAAGCTGTTTCATCTAAGCTTCTTTATTGCTTAGCATTATGTGTTCAAATCACACGAACACTAAAGGTCCTACATTCCACATTTATTGATAGCTTAATCTACCGTTTCATGTGGATACTGTAGCGAAGCATAATGTAAGGGACGTTCAAAAAGAAACAAGCCAGAAGCATAATTACAGAAACCAATACCTGTATGTTAGAAGTACTGGCCCTGGCTATTGAGGCACTTGTCCCACTGTGAAACAAGGTGGTGAATGGCTGTCTCATAAAATTACCGGGGCAGCGATGTTGACCAATTCCGTACATACAGCTGTACGTCGCCGTCTGAGACAAATCGTTTGTCCCACAGAGCCTTTTTAAGGTACCCAAAAATGGCCGCGTTCCGATTCACTTCCTGCAGCACGGGACAACAGTGAATGCCTTGCGTTACTCGCAAACCTTGACCACCCTTCGCCAAGCCATCAAATAAAAACGAGCAGACAATCGCAGCCATGGGTTCATTCTGCGTCACGACACTGCAAAGCCTTCTACGGCCAACACAGTCGCGGCACTCCTGCAGAAATTCTCGGCCACCCTCCACACAGTTCAGACCTTTATCCATGTGAGTACGACATTTGTGGCGCTTTTAAAAGGCTCTGTGGGGCAAACGATTCACCTCGGACGACGACGTCCAGCTGTACGTGCTAAACTAGTTAACATGGCAGCCCCGGGAATTTTATGAAACAGCCATTCACCGTCTTGTGTCACATTGTGACAAGTGCCTCAACAGGCGGGGTCAATACTTCTACACTACTGGCCATTAAAATTGCTACACCAAGAAGAAATACAGATGATAAACGGGTATTCATTGGACAAATAAATTATACTAGACCTGACATGTGATTACATTTTCACGCAATTTGGGAGCATAGATCCTTAGAAATCAGTACCCACAACAACCACCTCTGGCCTAATAACGGCCTTGATACATCTGCATATTGAGTCAAACAGAGCGTGGAAAGCGTGTACAGGTACATCTGCCCATGCAGCTTCAACACGATACCACAGTTCATCAAGAGTAGTGAATGGCGTTTTGTGACGAGCCAGTTGCTCGGCCACCATTGACTAGACGTTGTCAGTTGGTGAGAGATATGCAGAATGCGCTGTCCTGGACAGCAGTCGAACATTTTCTGTATCCAGAAAGGCCCGTACAGGACCTGTAACATGCGGTCGTGCATTATCCTGCTGAAATGTAGTGTTTCGCAGGGATCGAATGAAGGGTAGAGCCACGGGTCGTAACACATCCGAAATGTAACGTCCACTGTTCAAAGTGCCGTCAATGCGAACAAGAGGTGACCGAGAGGTGTAACCAATGGCACCCCATACCTCCACGCCAGGTGATACGCCAGTATGGCGATCACGAATACACGCTTCCAATGTGCGTTCACCGCGATGTCGCCAAACACGGATATGACCATCCTGATGCTGTAAACAGAACCTGGATTCATCGGGAAAAATGAGGTTTTGCCATTCGTGCACGCAGGTTCGTCGTTGAGTACACCATCGCATGCGCTCCTGTTCGTGATGCAGCGTCAAGGGTAATCGCAGCCATGGTCTCTGAGCTGATAGTCCATGCTGCTGCAAACGTCGTCGAACTGTTCGTGCAGTTGGTTGTTGTCTTGCAAACGTCCCCATCTGTTGACTCAGGGTTCGAGACGTGGCTGCACGATCCGTTACAGCCATGCGGGTAAGATGCTTGACATCTCGACTGCTAGTGATAGAAGTCCGTTGGGATCCAGCACGGCTTCCCGTATTACCCTCCTGGAGTCACCAATTCCATATTATGCTAACAGTCATTGGATCTCGACCAACGCGAGCAGCATTGTCGCGGTACGATAAACCGCAATCGCCATAGGTTACAATCCGACCTTTATCAAAGTCGGAAACGTGATGGTACGCATTTCTCCTCCTTACACGTGGCATCACAACAACATTTCACCAGGCAACGCCGGTCAATTGCTGTTTGTGTATGATAAATCTGTTGGAAATATGGTGTCACCGCTAGACACCACACTTGCTAGGTGGTAGCCTTTAGATCGGCCGCGGTCCGATAGTATACATCGGACCCGCGTGTCGCCACTATCAGTTATTGCAGACCGAGCGCCGCCACACGGCAGGTCTAGAGACACTTCCTAGCACTCGTTGTATAGCCGACTTTGCTAGCGATGGTTCACTGACAAATTACGCTCTCGTTTGCCGAGACGATAGTTAGCATAGCCTTCAGCTACGTTATTTGGTACGACCTAGCAAGACGCCATGATCAGTTTCCATTGATGTTGTAAATCATGTACCGTCAAGAGCGACGTTCGTCATTAATGGATAAACTTAAGTATTCCACCAGCTACATCCGTTTTTCTCAATTCTAATTCCCTTGTCATGTTCCAGATCTCACGCCAGCATGCGTGAGCTAAAACGCGTGCATTTCGGCCTCCTTTTGTAACCCTGGTTGGCTCTCCTGCCAACCACAACAGGAAACTTTCCTCATGTCAGCACATTGTAGGTGCCGCCATCGGTGCCAACCTTGTGTGAATGCTCTGAGAAGCTAATTATTTCTTCGTGGTGTAGCAATTTTAATGGCGAGTAGTGTAACATACAGGTACTGGTTTCCGCAATATTGCCTCCGGTTCGTTTCTTTGTGAACGCCTCCTTATATTTTCATACGAATTCTTCACAAGCTTATTTTGTCATTTTCCTGCAAATCTAAGCTTGAGCATAAAGGCTGTAGACTCATTGTGTAAGATCTCTACGTTTTATCTACCTCACTAGTACTAATTTTCAGTTCATTTCCCCTTTTGTAGTTAATGTGTTCTAAATGAAAAATAGGCATTTTTTCACTAAGGGGTGGTGTGATCTATGTTGCTTTTCTTTGGACTCTAAACATTCAGCTATGTACCGCGAGCTGATTGCTTTATAATTACTTAGTTAGTTACCGAAGGCAGGTTTCTCTATTCCTGAGTACCAGTATACTTGCGTACTTTTTTACGGAACAAGAAAAAAAAGATTCTCAAGTGAAACTGGTCACACACTTCTATTAATAACGCTCTGATCTAATTCAAAATGCCTTCTCCAAAAGTCTAACAACCCTTTATACACTTTTGCTATCAACACAACCATCGAAATAGCGGAAGTGTACCACATTCTCCTTTCTCTTCTCTTTATCAAGCGGGACACCACACTTTAATTTATCAAAAGCCCTGTCTCTTCCTGCAAATACTATATCGCCAGTTGGTGCATATACCTCAGTTATCAAAAGTTTATGGCTCCACAGCCCATCAGCCTCACAACTGTAAATGTATCTCAAGTAGTTGGCGTGTAACAATATAGCCCATCCAGATTTCGATTGTTTATCTTCTCTGATTCCATATTTCTCTTTGTTTCATTCAAACCTACAATATTCAATTCTGAATTATTGAAGACTTTACGATATTTTATAATCAGACCTCATAGTCCTTTGCTCTATCGTTGTCGCTGTTTATCCATCTCTCTCTGAAGCTACTAACTTCTTTTGCAAAAGTACTTTTACAAATAATGGAGTGCATAACTTTATTCCCCATCCTGAAGCCTCCCCTAAAGAGACAGACTTAACGCCAGCAGTAGAGTTCACCCTTTCAAGACGAGGGAATGAAGGATAGGCATTGGGATAATAGTGTTGCGAGACACTCTTCTTCTGGTTCATTGTCGGAGACCCTTCCGGCTTAGAGGACACTACTATGAAACATTTACGCTACACTACCCTCGGTATGGCGCTCAGCGTCATACGAGTATGCAAATCTGTCAGTCTGCAGTAACAGTGCTTCCTCAAAGCGTGTCTTCTGGAGAGGGACAGAAAACATTCGCCTATCGTAAACTTGCACAGAAAGTAAAAATGGGGGTTCGCTTCCCTCTTTCAGGTCATGAGATCATCCCTGAGATTTATACAGCCCACAAATCTAACTCCCCCTTTTGTCGAAAACGAATACCCCTCTCTCAGCAGGAATAAATTTTACGCGACCTCTGTCTTGTTATTCATCTATTCCTTCCCACTCTTACATTCTTTGTCACACATAACTTCCTTACTGTATCATCCCTCTCTTCTTTATTTAAGTGTGTCGATACTTTTCGTATGAGCTTTCACCCGTTCGTTTGAACGACTAGTTTAAATGCTGTCAGCATTGAAATGTGCTGGGTGGGCAAGAACAGATTGAAATAATGATTTGCTGAAGTTCGCTTCTTAATACAAATATGCTACAAAAATACAACATACACGTATACTGTCTAACAAATATCTATAAATATTGCCCACTATAAAACAACACTACGGAGGGAGACGACATAACCACCTACGTAGCTGTATTGCTGTAATGACAACCGCAATATTCTTTTCTTACCTGATTTAATAATGAAATTTTTTCAGTAACTTAATCAAAATTAACTTTACTTTTTTAATGAAAGCTGTTGTCTGAATATTTTTGAGATATTAATGCTAACACAGGTTACAACTTTGAAATTTATTCTCACTTTAATTCAAATTGTTATCAGTCTGCCTCAATTAATGACTTCAAAATATTAAGCAAAACTATTTAAAGTTGTCACCTCTGCTTATCTTGACCGTTGAAGCCCGTAAATAATCACTGTTTCCAACTTTAAAGTAATGGCTGCCTCCATATCAAATCTCTTATGTTATTACGTTTTTAATTACGGCACTTTGAGGGAGATCAAGAAACACACAATTACGTTCTATGCATATATTGTGAAAAGACACTTACATACATCGACTTCTACAAGAAAACAAGTCTGTAAACTTTCGTTTCTAGAACAGAAGATTTAAGACCATTCTTCTTTAGAATCAGGGACATAGTTCATTGTCACCTATTTTATAGGATACGGCCTCTCTGGGCTCAGCCTTTTCACTTCCTTCGGGTTCAAATTTATTCACAGCTGTAGGTAATCGGCGATTTTAGATTAATATGCTGTTTTTATTTCTCTTTCGCTCTTACACTCTGTTCATGAGACACAGTTTTAACCGAACTTTTCCAAGCGACGGCACATTACCAGGAGCCCACATTATCGTCATTTCCACATGATACAGATTAATTCACATCGCCAACCTGCTGACATGCGTCTCATAATCAACTTTCTAGTCACCATCAGTCATTTTGATTACACTTCTAATATCGCATTAAAATTGAAAGGTGAAGAGCGGCAGAGTGTCCACTGTGTGCAAATGTAAATAACAGAACAAAACTATTTACCTCAAGAGGGCTCATCCAGCTAATGGCAGAATTTAATTATTTAGATACTATAAATGATACATAATTGAATGATCATTCATACAGTGGCGCAGTGGCTAGCACACTGGACTCGCACTGGGGAGGACGACGGTTCAATCCCGCGTCCGGCCATTCTGAATTTGGTTTTCCGTGATTTCCCTAAGTCGCTCCAGGTAAATGTCGGGATGGTTCCTCTGAAAGGGCACGGTCGACTTCCTTTCCTGTCCTTCCCTAATCCGATGAGACCGATGACCTGCCGGCCGGAGCGGTCTTGCGGTTCTAGGCGCTACAGTCTGGAGCCGCGTGACCGCTACGGTCGCAGGTTCGAATCCTGCCTCGGGCATGGATGTGTGTGATGTCCTTAGGTTAGTTAGGTTTCAGTAGCTCTAAGTTCTAGGGGACTGATGACCACAGCAGTTAAGTCTCATAGTACTCAGAGCCATTTGAACCATTTGAACCGATGACCTCGCTGTCTGGTCTCCCCCCCCCCCCCAAAAAAAACAACCCCCCCCCCCCCAACCATTCATATGGAATAGCACAGGTGTTTACATTCAGATGTTAAAACTTTTAGAATATAAAACTAAAGGAGAAGACCGATAGCCCACAATAGTTGAATTTATTGAAGCCGATTAGAGTATCACACAACCGGGTTCTCAGCTTTTAAGTTGCATCTTCTGGTTTACAGGTGTATGCTATATCTTGAGGTATGGGGAGCTAGTACAAAGTGCCGCAGGTAAAGTTCTCAGTTTTCTTCAACTGGTCAAATAGTCATCCACTGATGAATCTCCAGTCTATGTTAGGATCGCTATGAACTGTGTAACTGACCGATTTCTGTGGGCCTATATCAAGCAACATATTTTAACATGCCAGGACACACCGGTCGTATGACTTTCTAATCAATTTCAGTAAATACAGCTGTTGAGGGCTATTGGACGTTTCACTGAGTTTTCCCTTTTAAAAGTATAACACCATTCTGTGAACAGTTGTGATATATTGTATGAATGATCAGTCAATTCTGTATAATTACTTACTGTGGCTCCCCTGCTTTTAAAACTGTATATAATATAACTGAACGTCTCCCAAAGAACCATTATTTCAATTGTGTGCAATGCTGACATGCAGTGTGTGCCGGAGGATTAATAAGCGCCAGATTCCCGACAGCCGTCTTCCACTGGCGTGACGTACTGTAGGGCCCGTACATCACCAGCTAGAACGCCCGCAGTCATCTCATTGGCCCCGGCAGCGATAACGCGTGCACGCAATCGGAGCGGACGAACCTGCATTCTGACAGGCCGGTCGCGTTACGTAGGACAACGCGTCCTTGTCGATAGCAGGTGCGCGCTATCGAACCGTTAATTGGGCCGCTCGTAACTCGCGACAGAAACGATGGAATTTGCCTAACCGTATTTCGCGATAGCAGCGCTAATCAGACGCCCGCCGGTTCCAAGGGGACGCCGGGCCAGTGTCCGCGGTGCACCTGTAGTTTGCATATCTGTTTGATGTAGTAGACGCATAAACCAATTTTGATTACCGGCCGTACGATTCAATTTGGGTCGGCTGCCGGTTACCCCGCTAATCATTTTGGTTCGCCTACAAACGTTGCCTCCTCTCTCCCCTTCTCACCCCTCCCCACCCGGTCGCCATCACGCTAAACGTGATACTGCACTCTTGCTAATTTATCAAGGTGAGAAGATTGCTGTCAGTCACTCACATGTGACGTATTCGATTCCAATTTCGCGCCGAAATGCACAAGGACGCTGCTGAGAATCAGGGTATTGGCAAATAAATGGAACAGATGGCGAGCTTTCGACTGTTGCGCTGAAATGGGAAATAAATTGGCCGATTGAAGCGCACGACAAGGAGCAGAATTTCACTATAAAAGCTGCAAGATTAGAACTGCCGTCGATAAGTTTTCGCAAAGGCTAAAAATTCCTACAACTAGGAAATACAACTAGGAACTATAATTCCATACCTTCATATTTTAAGGAGGCGCCCTAATTTTGGAATCTTTATACACATAATCTGTGGGTAATGACAGACTGCGATGTACAAAGTGTAACGGGTAAAAATTCAAAAACTGTTATACGTGGTACCTGAGATATACACGCATCAGCGTGTGAGCTGTTTTTTCCTCTGCAACAGTCTTCCCACAACACGTGTCTCAAACCTTCCCAACCTCATGTTTACTGCGCAGTTGTAACTGCCCGTTAAGTTGACTCCGCCTGACAGGTTAGAATAACAGTTTGGCGTCCATGTGGCCATTCCTGATCACCTGACCTACCACCCAGAAGAAAAACAGGCATAATAGCTTGGCTCTTTCCACATTTGTCTGGAGATATTAACCAATCTAAAAATATGCTCCTCCTAGCATCTATAATTATTAGTCTGAAAATAACATAAATACTGATGTAATGTTGTTTAGTCCACTGCCCTCAGTCACTAACAGAAACATCTGTACTTATACCCATTACAGCAAATGGTTCAAATGGCTCTGAGCACTTTAGGACTCAACATCTGAGTTCATCCGTCCTCTGGAACTTAGAACTACTTAAACCTAACTAACCTAAGAACATCACACACATCCATGCCAGAGGCAGGATTCGAACGTGGGACCGTATCGGTCACGGTGTTCCAGAATGAAGCGCCTAGAACCGCTCGACCACACCGGCCGGCTCCATTACAGCAAGTATAACTCCTATTGGCAAGTGAAAATTCATTCGAAATTGGTATGCATTCGGTCGAGTAACTGGTTGCTAGCTCCCACAGAATGTGAACTTAGCTAGCACGTAGCTCGTGAATATAATGTCTGATCAAAAGTATCCAGACACCCGCCTGTATTGCAGAATCGACCACCACATGTCACGAGAGGCAAACCTGGCAACATAAAAGGAGGTGGGGAGTGCCGAGTACTTTGTTGTCAGCAGAGAGCAGTAACAGGAGAATGGATGTCAAGAGGGCTCACTGATTTCGAACGCAGATTGGTCGTTGGAGGTCACCTGAGTAAGAAATTGGTCAGCAGCGTTTCAACTCTGCTGAAGTTGCTCAACTCGATTGTTGGTAATTTGACTGCGAAACAGAAATGCGAAGGGACACCCATAGCTAAACCGAGACTACGCAGATCTCAGACAAGGACGACGGACTATAGCGGCAGTTGGTTCGAAAAAAATCGAATGAAATGAGTGGAAGTAATCACTCATTGGTTCCAAAGTAGTACCAGAAGTCCACGTAGCACAATGACTGTCAGTAGGAACAATGGCCGAGGATCTCCTCATAAGCCACATGCCTCAGCAGTGAATACTAAGCGACGCTTGAGTTGGTATAAAGCAATACGCGACTGGACAGAGGATGACTAGAAACTAAATATTTCAAGCGATGAATCATACCATGCCTTGTGCCAATCTAATCGAAGGGTTTGGGTTTCACGAGCGCCCGGAAAACGTGTAATGCCAATAGTGAGCTACAAGGGCTGTAGTACTATAGTATGGAGATGGTTTCTGTGGTTATATTGTGGTCCTTTTACTGCGCTTAAGAAGAAGCTGAATGCAGAAGTATTTGAGCAACAGTTATAGCATTGTGTCGTGCGTGTAGTAGAGAAACTATTTGGAGGCAATGATTGTTTGCATCAGCCTGTCAGTGCGCGGTGTTATAAGGCAGCATATATGAGGTTTGTGAACAGTAAAATTCCTGATATGGACGTGCCTGTCCAGAGTTCCGATCAGAACCCAGTGGAACACCTTTGAGATGATTTAGAACATCCGCTTCGCTCCAGACTCCAGCTTCCAATATCGTTACTTTCGTTAGTCTTGGCTCTTTATGAACAATGTACTGCAATTCCTTCCAACATACAGACACCTAAATGAAACTGTCGCTAGCAGAGTTCAAACCGTCATAATCGCGAATGGTGGACAAGTAATATGTGTCAAAAAAATGGTTCAAATGATTCTGAACACTATGGGACTCAACATCTGAGGTCATCAGTCCCCCTAGACTTAGAACTATTTAAACCTAAGGACATCACACACATCCATGCCCCAGACAGGATTCGAACCAGCTACCGTAGCAGCAGCGCGGTTCCGGACTGAAGCGCCTAGAAACCGCCCGGTCACAACGTCCGGCGTAATATGTGTTCAGGTACTTTTGATCGGACATGGTATTTGGTGTTATGTTGCTCAAAAATGCTCAGAATTTATCATATTATTCATTGATTTTATACAACAGTGATTATTTGGGAGCCTGTGTTACTGCGTATGTTGTCATTTTGACTAAAATCCTTCAGCTATGTGATTCAGGAACTCCTACAACGAGCGCTCATCAGGGCGTTTCATAAAGCCAGCTACCAGATGACTGCCCGTGCAAAACCGGCCAGAATTGTGGCCCGTACTAAAACTTGATGTCGATTAGAGGTAGCAAGACTTTACCAAAATTTTTGTTGGCAACGAAACGATATTTAGCTTCTTAGCAAGTTTTAAATTTCACGTTTGAGAAACCATTCACGTAGGAGGATTGTGCAAACGTACCTTCATTAAACAGTCGAACAGACTCCCGTACTGAGGACGTAGTAACAAGCATCTCTGGTTAACTGAAAGATTTGAAAACATTTAAGTCACAAGGTCCGAATGGAACCCCATTTCAGTTTTACAGAGAGTGCTCTACTGCATTAGCCGTTTATTTAGTTGCTTTCATCACGAATTACTTGTCCATCGCAGAGTTCCAAGCGAATGAAAGAAAGCGCAGGTGTCTCCAGCACGTAAGAAGGATAAACGAAATAAACCGCAGTGTTACACACTAATATCCTTATCATCGGTTTGCTGTAGTATCCTTGAACATATTCACAATTCGAACGTAATAAATTTCGGTGAGACGAAAAAGCTTTTGCCCACATATCACCACGGATTTAGAAAGCATCGCTCGAGCGAAACCCAGCTTTTCCTTTTCTTGTATGGTAATTCTTCGAACCATGGATGAAGGGCAACAGGCAGATTCCATGTTCCTCGATTTTCGAAAAGCATTTAAGACGGTGCCTTACTGCAGACTGTTAGCGAATGTACGATTATTCGGAATAGGTTCCCACATATGTGAATGGACGAAGACTTGTTAAGTTACAGAACTAAGCATGCTGCCCCTCAGCGGCGAGTGTTCTCCAGAGACGGGGGTGTCCCGAGAAGTACCCCGGTATTGTGAAAGAAAACCGCTGTTATTTTCTATACACATAAATGATACGACGGACAGGGTAAGTAGCAACCTGTGGTTGTTTGATGATGACGTTGTGGTTCGGGAATGTGTCGTGGTTGAACAACTGCAGGAAGCTACAAGATTTCTAGTTGGCATGATGTTGGCACCTTGCTCTAAATGTAGATAAACGTAAGTTGATGCAGAAAAAAACCTATAATGTTCGAGGACAGTGCACTGATTGGCACAGTCGCTTCGCTGAAGTATTTAGGTGTAACGTTGCAAGACGATATGAAATGGAACGAGCAAGTGTGGATGGCAGTAGGGAAGGCGAATGGTTGACATCGCTTTGCTGGTAGAATATTAGGAAAGGAGGCCGCATATAGAACACTAGAGCGACACATTCTTGACTACTGCTTAAATGTTTCGAATCGCACCAGGTCGGACTGATGAGGACAAAGCAGTTCATAAGCAGGCAGCTGAATTTGTTACCGATAGGTTCGATGAGCACGCAATTATTATGGAGAAGCTTCGCGAACTTGTTGGGAATTCCTGGAGGGAAGACGTTCTATTCGCGAAACACTATCGAGAACATTTAGAGAACCGCCATTTGAAGTTAACTACAGGACGATTCTACTGTCGTCAATGTAAGTTTTGCAAAAGGACCAGAAGATAAGATAAAGGAATTTAGGACGCGTATTTCTTCGATCTATTTACGAGTTGCATAGGAATGAAAATGAACAGTTGTTGTATAAGGAACCCTCCCCACGCATCATTCAGTGGCTTGCGAAATATGCATGAACATGTACATGAAGAGCGTAAGTTGCCAATTGGCTGTCAAAAACACATATATTAGTTTAGTACCCAGAAGTCCTCCCCCCATGAACCATGGACCTTGCCGTTGGTGGGGAGGCTTGCGTGCCTCAGCGATACAGATGGCCGTACCGTAGGTGCAACCACAACGGAGGGGTATCTGTTGAGAGGCCAGACAAACGTGTGGTTCCTGAAGAGGGGCAGCAGCCTTCTCAGTAGTTGCAGGGGCAACAGTCTGGATGATTGACTGATCTGGCCTTGCAACATTAACCAAAACGGCCTTGCTGTGCTGGTACTGCGAACGGCTGAAAGCAAGGGGAAACTACAGCCGTAATTTTTCCCGAGGACATGCAGCTTTACTGTATGATTAAATGATGATGGCATCCTCTTGGGTAAAATATTCCGGAGGTAAAATAGTCCCCCATTCGGATCTCCGGGCGGGGACTACTCAGGAGGATGTCGTTATCAGGAGAAAGAAAACTGGCGTTCTACGGATCGGAGCGTGGAATGTCAGATCCCTTAATCGGGCAGGTAGGTTAGAAAATTTAAAAAGGGAAATGGATAGGTTAAAGTTAGATATAGTGGGAATTAGTGAAGTTCGGTGGCAGGAGGAACAAGACTTCTGGTCAGGTGACTACAGGGTTATAAACACAAAATCAAATAGGGGTAATGCAGGAGTAGGTTTAATAATGTATAGGAAAATAGGAATGCGGGTAAACTACTACAAACAGCATAGTGAACGCATTATTGTGGCCAAGATAGATACGAAGCCCACACCTACTACAGTAGTACAAGTTTATATGCCAACTAGCTCTGCAGATGATGAAGAAATTGAAGAAATGTACGATGAAATAAAAGAAATTATTCAGATAGTGAAGGGAGACGAAAATTTAATAGTAATGGGTGACTGGAATTCGAGTGTAGGAAAAGGGAGAGAAGGAAACATAGTAGGTGAATATGGATTGGGGCTAAGAAATGAAAGAGGAAGCCGCCTAGTAGAATTTTGCACAGAACACAACTTAATCATAGCTAACACTTGGTTTAAGAATCATGAAAGAAGGTTGTATACGTGGAAGAACCCTGGAGATACTAAAAGGTATCAGATAGATTATATAATGGTAAGACAGAGATTTAGGAACCAGGTTTTAAGTTGTAAGACATTTCCAGGGGCAGATGTGGACTCTGACCACAATCTATTGGTTATGACCTGTAGATTAAAACTGAAGAAACTGCAAAAATGTCGGCAATTAAGGAGATGGGACCTGGATAAACTGAAAGAACCAGAGGTTGTACAGAGTTTCAAAGAGAGCATAAGGGAAAAATTGACAGGAATAGGGGAAAGAAATACAGTAGAAGAAGAATGGGTAGCTCTGAGGGATGTAGTAGTGAAGGCAGCAGAGGATAAAGTAGGTACAAAGAAGAGGGCTGCTAGAAATCCTTGGGTAACAGAAGAAATATTGAATTTAATTGATGAAAGGAGAAAATATAAAAATGCAGTAAATGAAGCAGGCAAAAAGGAATACAAACGTCTCAAAAATGAGATCGACAGGAAGTGCAAAATGGCTAAACAGAGATGGCTAGAGGACAAATGTAAGGATGTAGAAGCTTATCTCACTAGGGGTAAGATAGATACTGCCTACAGGAAAATTAAAGAGACCTTTGGAGAGAAGAGAACCACGTGTATGAATATCAAGAGCTCAGATGGCAGCCCAGTTCTAAGCAAAGAAGGGAAGGCAGAAAGGTGGAAGGAGTATATAGAAGGTTTATACAAGGGCGATGTACTTGAGGACAATATTATGGAAATAGAAGAAGATGTAGATGAAGACGAAATGGGAGATACGATACTGCGTGAAGAGTTTGACAGAGCACTGAAAGACCTGAGTCGAAACAAGGCCCCCGGAGTAGACAACATTCCATTAGAACTACTGACGGCCTTGGGAGAGCCAGTCATGACAAAACTCTACCAGCTGGTGAGCAAGATGTATGAGACAGGCGAAATACCCTCAGACTTCAAGAAGAATATAATAATTCCAATCCCAAAGAAAGCAGGTGCTGACAGATGTGAAAATTACCGAACTATCAGTTTAATAAGCCACGGCTGCAAAATACTAACGCGAATTCTTTACAGACGAATGGAAAAACTGGTAGATGCAGACCTCGGGGAGGATCAGTTTGGATTCCGTCGAAATGTTGGAACACGTGAGGCAATACTGACCTTACGACTTATCTTAGAAGAAAGATTAAGGAAAGGCAAACCTACGTTTCTAGCATTTGTAGACTTAGAGAAAGCTTTTGACAATGTTGACTGGAATACTCTCTTTCAAATTCTAAAGGTGGCAGGGGTAAAATACAGGGAGCGAAAGGCTATTTATAATTTGTACAGAAACCAGATGGCAGTAATAAGAGTCGAGGGGCATGAAAGGGAAGCAGTGGTTGGGAAAGGAGTGAGACAGGGTTGTAGCCTCTCCCCGATGTTATTCAATCTGTATATTGAGCAAGCAGTAAAGGAAACAAAAGAAAAGTTTGGAGTAGGTATTAAAATTCATGGAGACGAAGTAAAAACTTTGAGGTTCGCCGATGACATTGTAATTCTGTCAGAGACAGCAAAGGACTTGGAAGAGCAGTTGAACGGAATGGACAGTGTCTTGAAAGGAGGATATAAGATGAACATTAACAAAAGCAAAACGAGGATAATGGAATGTAGTCAAATTAAATCGGGTGATGCTGAGGGAATTAGATTAGGAAATGAGACACTTAAAGTAGTAAAGGAGTTTTGCTAATTAGGAAGTAAAATAACTGATGATGGTCGAAGTAGAGAGGATATAAAATGTAGACTGGCAATGGCAAGGAAAGCGTTTCTGAAGAAGAGAAATTTGTTAACATGGAATATAGATTTATGTATCAGGAACTCGTTTCTGAAAGTATTTGTTTGGAGTGTAGCCATGCATGGAAGTGAAACATGGACGATAACTAGTTTGGACAAGAAGAGAATAGAAGCTTTCGAAATGTGGTGCTACAGAAGAATACTGAAGATAAGGTGGATAGATCACGTAACTAATGATGAGGTATTGAATAGGATTGGGGAGAAGAGAAGTTTGTGGCACAACTTGACTAGAAGAAGGGATCGGTTGGTAGGACATGTTTTGAGGCATCAAGGGATCACAAATTTAGTATTGGAGGGCAGCGTGGAGGGTAAAAATCGTAGAGGGAGACCGAGAGATGAGTACACTAAGCAGATTCAGAAGGATGTAGGTTGCAGTAGGTATTGGGAGATGAAGCAGCTTGCACAGGATAGAGTAGCATGGAGAGCTGCATCAAACCAGTCTCAGGACTGAAGACAACAACAACAACAACAACAACAACCCAGAAGTGTGTTATGCCTTTGCTGAAGTTAGCGGTACATGCGCAAATCGACAAGTGATGTTTCATACAGATTTATGCAGGAGGAAATCACTATTTGAAAAATCATATATGTAATAACAACACATTAACGTCGACACCTTTTTTGCTATCGCAAGCCGCAGTCTTAAAACCTGGGTATCTAGTAGAAAGTATGGGTTTTGGAAGTTAATATGCAACTAGTTTTTAAAATAACACCACTAAGAAGCATAAGAAGCAAAGTAAAGCACAAAAGTACTACATTACGTAATACAGAACATATACTAGAGAATGAGGTAAGAGAGATGTTGAAAAAAGGCAGGATATTGCAAGACGAGTGGACTGGGAGGAGTTGTGATTGAATTCTGGAAATATGGGTCCCCTCAGTCGTGAGACGTATATTTAAGTTCTTCAGTCAGACTGTGGAAGGAGAGGAAATACCAAGAGAGTTGTGTGTATCATTAATATTTGCTATCTACAAAAAATAAAACAAGAAACATTCAAATAGTTATAGAAGAATTAGTGTTATGGCTTCTGCCAGCAGACCTTTTAGTGTTGTACCGAAAAACAGGTTGGAGAATGAGATTGAGGCAAGATGCGAGAAGGATAGACAGATTTTGCAATTGGACGATCTTGTATGGATTATATTTTAACCATACACAAATAAGTCAGAAGCTGTATCCTAACGCTCAGTACGTACACCTAATATTTCTGGATTTAGAAAACTGACTATGGGAAGCCATCGAATATATAGGGATGGAAACGCAACAGAAAACCCTAATTCGAAGAATATACCACCAGTCGCATGCAGCAGTTACAGTAGGGAGAAGGCTGAATGGGATATCCCAAACATCGACAGGGCTGCAGTGCGTCACCCACCGTTGTGGCCGAGCGGTACTAGGTGCTTCAGTCCGGAACCGCGCTGCTGCTGCGGTCGCAGGTTCGAATCCTCCCTCGGGCAGGGATGTGTTTGATGGCTTTAGGGTTACGTAGTTCTACGTCTGAGGAGCTGATGACCTCAGATGTTAAGTCCCATAGTGCTTAGAGCCATTTCCATATACATATATACTGAAGAGCGGAAGAAACTGTACGAGCCCTAAATGCCTAATACCGTGTAGCGCCACCGCGAGCACGCAGAAGTGCTGCAACACGACGTGGCATGGACTCGAATAATGTCTAAAGGACAGGAAGGAACTGACACAATTAATCCTGCACGGCTCTCCATAAATCCGTAAGAGCACAAGTGGGTGGAGATCTCTTCTGAACAGCACGTTGCAAGGCATCTCAGATAAGCTGAATAATGTTCATGTCATGGGAGTTTGGTGGCCATAGGATGTGTTTAAACTCAGAAGAGTGTTTCTGGAGCCACTCTGTAGAAATTCTGTGTGTGGTGTCGCATTGTCCTACTGGAATTGACCAAGTCCGTCGGAATGCACAGTGGACATGAATGGATGCAGTTCATCAGACAGGACGCTTGCGTACGTGTCACTTGTCGGAGTCGTATCGTATCAGGGGTCCGATATCACTCCAACTGCACACGCCCCACACCATTACAGAGCGTCCACCGGCTTGAACAGTCCGCTTCTGACATGCAGACTCCATGGATTCATGAGGTTGTCTCCATACCCATCCGTTGGATAAATTCGAAACGAGACTCCTCCGACCAGGAACATATTTACAGTCATCAACAGTCCAATGTCTGTGTTGAGGGGTCCAGGAGAGGCGTAAATCTTTGTGTCATGCAGTCATCAAGAGTACACGAGTGGGCCTTCATCTCCAAAAGCCCATATCGATGATGTTTCGTTGAGTGGTCCGCACGCTGACACTTGTTGATGGCCAAACAAGGAAATCTGTAGCAATTTTAGGAAGGATTGTGCCTTTTTAACCTTGAACGATACCTCAGTCGGCGCTGGTTCCGTTCTTGCAGGATTTTTTTCCAGCCGCAGCGATGTCGGAGATTTGATGTTTTACCTGATTCATAAGATTCACAGTACACTCGTGAAATCGGGAAATCCCACTTCATCGATACCTCGGAGATGCTATGACCCATTGCTCATGCGCCGAGTACAACACCACTTTCAAGCTCACTTAAAACTTGATAACTTGTCATTGTAGCAGCAGTAACCGATCTAACAACTGCGTTACACACTTGTTGTGAGGCGTTGCCAACAGCAGCTCCGTGTTCTGCCTGTTTACATATTTCTGTATTTGAATACGCAAGCATACAGCTTTTTCTTTGGCGCTTCAGTGTATATCGGAACGATGGAACCAGTCTCGCGAAGTTTGGGGATTTTCATTACAGCATGGTATTATCTACTCATTATTTGGCGAAGATCAGTTACTGCTAGTACAAAGCAGAGAGGATATCAAATTCATGACGAAGACGTTGATGTAACATTCGAAATAAGTGGACTCAGAGTAAATATGAACAGAATAGAGTATCTAGTAATGGGAGGCAATGGAAGGGACATAGTACTGCCCAAGGAATTATTAAAACTGTAAGGAAGTTTAAATGTTTATTACCGATTATCCATTCCACGTGAAGCTGTGAAACTGATGTCGAACGTAGGATCCAGCAGGCCAAAGGAGTAATTAAAATTCTAAATGGAGTTCTGTGGAGTCGGTCAATATCAAAAGAAACAAAGAAGATGGTTCTGTACACAGTAGTGGAAAGTGTACAACGTACGGTGGAGAAAGGTGGACCCTCGGGGAGCGGCAGGAAAAAATAGTACAGGCATAGAGATATATATGAAGTGAGGAAGACAGCCGGGATACCCAGAACAGATCGGAGATCAAATGAGAAAATTAGGGAGATAATGGATGTGGAACGACCAGTCGTGCAAAGAATTGAGAGTAGAGCTCTTCAATGATATGGCAATGTACGGCGAATGGAGCAAGGACGATGGCCAAAAGCAGTCCTGGAAGGGTCGCCGCCAGGAAGGTGGAAGCGTGGACCGCTGAAATTCATATGGAGAGCTGGAGTATTTGGAATGATGGGGAAGGGACATCTGAAAGAGGAAGACTGCCATGATTGTGAAAGCTGGCAGAAGAATATTACGACATAGTTTGGAGATAACACATGGTGCAAAATTTAATATACAGAGTTTGTAGCAACAGCAGCTCTAACTCGGCTGCTCATCGAGCCGAACTGAGCTTGGATGACAAATAAGGGTGCGGCAATCCATATGTCTCCAACTGGGTGCCAGAGTAGTTCTATCTTAGTGGTTAGCGAGTGATACCACGATAATCTCTCGACAACCCATGACCAGACAGTAAAATACTATCTGTGTCGAATAGATCGGAACACCATGGTCACCATGCAGTCTTGTGTTATCTTGCTGAAAATTTTTATTGAGGACACCTTGAATATATGGAAGAGCACCTAAACACGTGTAACATCTACTATCCACGTACGGCCCTCCCGGATGGGCGAGCGGTCTAACGCGCTGCTTCCCGATCGCGAAGGCTTGCCGGTACCCGGCACGACACCGCCCGACGGATTTATGTCGAGGTGCTACGTGCCGGCTAGCCTGTGGATGGTTTATAAGGCTGTTTTCCACCTATCTCAGCGAATGCGGACTGGCTCCCCTTATTCCGTCTCCGCCACACTATGTCGGCGATTGCTGCAAAAACACCGTTTCCACGTACGCGTAAATCATAATTTCTCTACCACACAAAAATTCGTAATTACACTCGTCTGGTATGAGACGTTTCCGAGGGGGGGGGGGGGAGGGGGGGGGGAGTGGTGTCCACTGGGGACCGAACCGCACAATAACCCTGGTTTCGGTGTGGGGTGATGGTGGGGTAGGTGGACTGCTGTGGCCTGTTGTGGGGTTGTGAAGCACTGAGGGCCTCTCCGTCGTTTCTAGGTCGCCAGATTAATACAATACAACACAATCCACGTACACTCATACGACCACGCCAACATGACGATGATGAATGAAATGTGGTACTGTTCGTTCTCTTTAGAGCCTCCACACACGAATACTTCCATCGAATGCAGAACTGGGACTCTTCTGATAAGAAGATTTAGTGCCACTACACAGTAGCTGTGTTAGGTCACACTACTGGTGCTCCGTCGAGGCAAGGTGCAACAACGTTCGCCGTTCTGAAAGTGGCGTTCGTGACGCAGTTGCGCCGTCTTGCCTTGCTGCAAAGGAGGTCTTTTCCTGATATAATGTTCTTGGACAGCTTTTAGTTCCTGTACGACTAGGTGCTGGTCGTACTGGGCCGTTTAGGGCCCGCATGGTGTCGGTGACTACGACCCTCCGTCTATTTCATAATCGCAAGACTGACGTGGGATGCCGAGAACAACCAGCAGTGCATTGATCCCGCAACTATTGAATACCGACACGTGCTTATATACGTTTTCTCTTCTTATGCGGAGTTCAACACGATCTTCTCACAAACAAACAACGTTGACACGTGGTTTAGAATTTAAAACCAGCCGCGTAACCTTTCCTTGTACACAGAAGCTTAAACGCTTGCACCAAGCCGTTTGCAGTGTCCTGCGATTGACAGGAAAGAACTAACAGTCAATCTGAAAAAAAACTTTTTTACATTTAACGAAAAGACGTCTTCTTGGAACACACAAACTTTTAAACGCAGAACAAACAGAAAAAAAATCCCCACAACTCTGTGGTGGCAAAACACATAATGAAACAAGACAATGAAAGAAAATACTGACCAAAACTACTCTACAAAATACAACGTGCTACTACAAGACTACGGCAAGTGAGTACAAGGCTAGAGCTGGCCCAAGTACTGGCCGGAGCTGTTCCTAGTGGTTGGTAAAAACTGCCGGTCTGGTGGGCTAGGCTTGCATATACAGCCAGGTCGGCGGAGTACTACATCAGTCATATGGGTTCCGATGCTGAAACAGTGTGACATGTCTAGCGAAGTAGTTCCGTGTTTATCTAGAAAGTGTGTTTTGCTTCTGTCCGCAGTCGATGTTACTCTCCGCGCTCCTGAAAAGAGGTCAGCAACCCATCTTGCAAGTCGGTTCTGCGGGATCTCTAACAATAAGGGGCCGCAACGACACCGCTTTTATGGTATTGCAATTTTAACAGCCAACGAAGGGTTTTAAAGATGTAGATTAAGGAATTTCTTAAAATTCAACCCACATTTCTTTTGCTAATAATGTCGTTAAATGTCAGCTAAAAATGACAAATATACAGTAATTAACTACATGAAATATTTAGAATAATTTAAAAACGCATCTTCATTTGAGAGTAAAATAATTAAGAACAATAGTCACAAGCTTTTAGAGCTCTACGGAAGAAATGGTTCTCATGTGAAGACAGTATTATTGCATATGAACAATAAAAAACAGCGACAGCTGCCGTGAGAATATTTATTGATCTCCTATGCTTTCACAAGAAGTTTCGTGACTGTAAAGTCACATCCCCAGGTAGTAAGCTCGTGATGTAAAGAAGATTCAAACAATCTACATTATATGACAAAATTTTAATTATATTGTAATATTGTAAATAATAAAAGAAAGACTAAAGACCCTACAGGTGAGATGTCACCTGGAACAAACAGGATAACTACGAACACATTCAAACATTAAAAGAATTCCAGCGATAAATAAACATTATTCAAGGAAGTAGTGAACCTAGCTTTAAAAACATAGTGTTTATAGAATCAGCAGTTAGAGGTGGTGTGCAGAGGTGCCCAGCCCACAGCATAACACATACTGACAACTAGGGCTTAGTACACGGCAGTAATTATCAAGGAAGACCTATTACTAAAACAAGTTGTCTCCAAGTAAAATGAAAATAAAATAATAGGTCTGCCAAGTGAGCATAAAACACAAAATTCTAGTCGACTTAACCGTCTAGTATTATAATAAGTTATACTGGAAGCAAAAGCAACTATGTGCTCTTTTTAAACGGGACTGTCACACACATCAAAGATCAGAAGACATAAAAGGAATAAATGTTACAAAAATTACAAAAACCACTGATTAACAACGGATAATTATAAACGATGATTTGTGAGTGTGTGTGTAACCTAAGAGTTATCATCAACATGGGGGTAGGCATAACTAAGATGGAAATCCAAGGTGAAGGACTATAATCACAAATACAAACATTGTTTAAATAAAAAAGTATCTATTAATATAAATGCAATGATGGCCTAACTTATAAATCCTGAACCAGGAACTTTGCAGTTTAAGATAATAAAAATACCACATCATGAAAGATTAGAGAGAAATTTTGTTCGTATGCCTTTGTGATCGCATAATTCGGGAAGTATTACTACAATCTGGCATCACCAAAGCTCAGTGTGGTATGGAGAAGATTATGTATTTGGAATCAGAGAAAAAAAGAAACTGGTATAATTTTAAATTTGTTTACGAAAAGGGACGCATATTGAACAATTTGCCCCAAACAATGTGTGATATCTTTGAACGAGATGTAGTGTCAGTATATCCGCCCTGACAGTAGCGAGCGTTAGGTTGTCGCTTCCAGGATTCGGGCACACGCGCCCCCTCCCGGCATATTAACGACGAGGCTGGTGTGCCGAACATCCTGAATGCGGTTTTAGGCGATTTCCCTCATCCGATTTAGTGAATACCGGGTAGGTACCCCCGTCCTGCCTCAGCTAAAAAGTTTGCAAACATTTTTAAAACGTTCTCAGGTTTTAACACGGAACAACACTGGACAAAGACAGAGGATGTACACCGCTTCCCTCTGGTAGGTTACCTTTATGACTGTGGCATCAAGAAAGCAAGAAAGTAATCGGCTGCTAAGTTAACAATAAGATAAAACTACCGAATCCAGAAGAAAGCAGACCACATATTCGATGGGAAAGACCCTGCGAGAAAGAAGATACGATCACCTGGAACCATCGTGAGGATAATTATATGTACGTCATTCCGGCAGAGCTGTGAATCTTATGACGGCTGAATGTGGCTGGAGGCTGCATAACATTGATTCATGTTTTACCGACAATATTCTATGCAAAACCATAATACTATACGGGATGGAGGAAAGCAAACCGCGAGGTCAGAGAAGCGCAAGGGACAACTTGTAGAGTAAAATTTTCCAAATAACCGTTGAGGCGGAAATACACTCTAGTGGATCCTTGTCCATAATCAGGCAGCCAGTCAGTAGCGTCGGGCAGAAGCTTTTATATCTAACCTAACTGGCTCCGGTAAATACCTATTAGGCCAATAGCGTAGTTTCTGAAATTAACTGAGGATAGTGGGCTTGGTTAAACAGTTAAAGATAGGAAAACTTTAAATTCTTTTCCATGTCTGGTTACTTTTATTTGTTTGTTCTTTCCTCTAGCTTCGGTTTATCGAATCATACTGCCAATAGCTTCGTGGCAATATAAAATCACATAATAAATAATTTGAACAATGGTACATGATTGTTTTACACTATCCGCTTAAGCACATTACTTGTAGCAAAAGAATCTTGACCAACGTCAGGTAATAGAATATGAAGAATAACTCAACAGATATTGGGGAAGATTACAGTGTTTATGTAACCACAAATAATACACCAAATTTTATATCCACACATTACTGTCTCGTATGAAATGGAAAAGGGTTTTGTATATTTGAGCATTTTCATAACACAGTAAAACAGGAACCCTTGTTGGAAGCAGAACCTTCAACTTCACCATACTTTGCACCAGGAGGTTTTGCTGCGCTTCGAAGAAACTGCAGGAAAACAGTAATTTTTATAATTTATTACTTTTCGGAAAGTGTCCATAGAGCCATCTCAGCACGAAATGTTACAATAGTAACTGTTTTTGACAATTCAGAGTATACATTAGCTTATGTTGTACTATACTACAAAATTCCTACTGGTAATACAATGAAAAGTGACAATTCGACTTTGGTATGCATCTGGTATACTCTAAATTCAAGCCATATTACTAACTATGTATCTAAATTAACAATAAAATGTTCTTTTGTATGACGTGTCAGGACTGTTTCAAAAGCTGCTGGTAGAGAATTGATTATTTGTTCAAGTCTGAAAGTATCATCTAGAAAGGACATGAGAATAGCACACAAGAGCCATCTTTGGGTATAACATCCATACTTATACAGACACCAGTATTCAGACACAGAGGAGGTAGATTTATAGCCTGAACGTTCCATAGCCTGCTGAGGAGCGCCTAGGAATACAATCAGTTCATTGTGGTTTGATCGTCCCCTGGCATTCTAGTTCCCAATAGCAGTCGATTAGCAGCGCAGGAAGATATATCAAAATGTTGAGACTGTTGACAAATTCTTACATTATTTTAAACATTGCTGTATCGTTAGATGCTGGCAAAGCCTTGAGGCTGCTTGGGAACTAATGACAAAGAGTCCGAAGATTATTTGCGAAACGTGTTCCGAGGACGTTGAAGGATTGTATGAGTTAGATCTCCTTCCACTCTGGAAACACAAAGAGGGGTGACAGTTTTAGCCTGTAGATATGTCTGTTGAACTTCCAATGAATAAATTTCAGCCGTGCTAGAACTTTTGTAAAACTCCTCGATTTTGTTGTTCTCTTATACAGCTTGTGGTTTTCGTTTCTTTCTTCGAAAGTCGCAGGAAAGAGTATCCCTGAAGACTATCTGATACCAGACGGAAGGAGTGGAACCATGGATGGCTCGCTTTGTTACCAAGACAGACATCACCTTCGTCCTCATCTTCAGTTTCCGAAACCACCGGACGCTTCTAATTACTCGTTGTATTGCAGCATACTGTTGATCTTTATAGCAAACTGAAAAGCGTTATTCCTGTGGCCATTCTTCTTCTGCCGCTTTGCCAACGGAGGCTACCTATCCGATGGTACTTTACATCTTATTTAGGAATAACACGAGCATTGCAATAACGTATAACGACTTCTTTGCTCGTACGATTTTCCGGGACAGACTGAATATACCTAAGAAGCACTCACGATTATTTATTTCTTCTGCTAGAAGTAGAAAACTTTATTCTGCTTCGTTTAACTTCCTTTTCTGATTATTCTTTTTGTTAATTACTGTTTACATTCTTGACTCACAGTAGCATATGTCACTCACAAAATGAGTGGTTGGGATCTAAACGACTATCTTCTGACCTGTAAGGAAATTAAAATAAAACTGTACGTATACAACCAGGGAAAACGTAATTGTCACTCATTCTCCTTCGACTGCGTAAGTGTTTCTGATCTCCTCCTCCTCCTCTTGCCCTCTAGCGTATCCCAGTATAAGCGGCAGAAACGTCTGATTACAACCAAGCAGTGACGTACTGCTACTGAATCTATCACCTACTGATGACTGAATTTAGTTAACACTGACATCGGTTAATAGGTTTGTACTGGGTATTTGTCCCGGTGGACCACTTGTGGCCTGTAGACGGAGTGGTGGTGGATTTTTGGTCATCTTGTAAATAACATGCGCGACCATGTATGGAAATAAGTTATGACTAATACAGTAAATACTGTATAATCGATTTGAATAAATTTATTTTCTTTGTTTTATTTTTGGTGAATGTTTTTCTGAGTGTGATGTTTTTTTTAATCGGAATATGTTGCATTTGCATGCTGATAGTAAATTTACTTGAGTCACCGCGAAGCAGACCATCTCCCCATCTCTACTTCTTGTGATCTCAATAACGGGGATTTTGTGCTCCAGCAAATACACTGATGGCCCAATACTGTACGACCACTAGCTTAATAGCGTGTTGGCTGAGCTCTGAGTGCAATACCGCAGTGATTCTGCGTGGCATAGATTCAACAACTCCTTGGAACGTTTCCGGAGGCAT
Organism: Schistocerca gregaria; assembly: GCF_023897955.1. Taxonomy (NCBI): domain Eukaryota; kingdom Metazoa; phylum Arthropoda; class Insecta; order Orthoptera; family Acrididae; genus Schistocerca; species Schistocerca gregaria. Next base: position 511,294,060 of record NC_064923.1, read on the forward strand.
GTAGTACCAGAGGCGGACGACGCATCACACAGTTCCCGTAAATTACAGCCCGTCGGTTTGTGTGCGCGTAACTGGCGCCCCGATTACATCCAAACTGTGTTCCATCCGATTTTGTATCAGATGGGAAAACATTGGCGTGAGTTTTCTTCATGATCCTGTTCTCGTGACAGTGATAGTTATCATGCTGGAAGATGCCATCGCTACTGGGAAATACATCAAGAGTGAAGGGGTGCAGGTGGTCAGCCCATAAGAAGACCATTGGTGCCACAACTATATCTTTGATTCCAAAACCTGGAGTTCCAAATTGAAACCTTCTTCGTGGATGGGAAATGGAATGCTACCATACCGTATAACCCTTTTGGGGCTGGAGGGGTGGACTGCGCAATTATAGCGGCACGGACGAGCAAGCCATCCTTACATTTATTACATGTAAATTCAATTATGTACCTCGGAATTACAACTACGAACAATTTAAATTGGAAAGAGCACATAGAAAATGTAGCGAGCAAGACGAACCAGAGACTTCGATTTGTTGGTAAAACACTTACAAGATGCGAGCGATCTACTACTGAGGCTGTCTACACCACTCTCGTCCGTCCTCTTTTGGAGTACTGCTGCGTGGTGTGAAATCCCTACCAGAAAGAATTAATGGAGTACATCGGGAAAGTTCGAAGAAGAGCAGCACGATTTGTATTATCGAGAAACAGGGGACAGAGTGTCACGGACATGATACAGGTTTTGGGGTGTACATCATTAAAATAAAGGAGTTTTTCGCTGCCGCAGAATTTTCTAAAGAAATTTCAATCACCAACTTGATCCTTCAAATGCGAAAATATGTTGTTGATGTCGATCTACATAGAGAGCAACAATCATGTTAATAAAATAGGGTAAATCAGAGTTCGCAAGAAAATATATAGGAGTTCGTTGTTTCCACGCTCTGTTCGAGAGTGGAATAATAGAAAATCATTGTGTAGGGGATTCGATGAACACAATGCTAGGCACTTAAGTGTGATTTGCAGAGTATCCATGTAGATGTATATGTTGATAGTAAATTATCATGTAATTCCATAGTTAATGGATACTAAACCTGAAATTTCATCTGCTGGTAGCCGTGTTCTTCATACTTTTTTTTATTAGTTTTCTTCTTTTTTCCTTGACCCTTAGAATACCAATGGGACGTATGCGTCCCTCGATAGGTTATCAGAGAACCAATTGAATTTCGTTGCATGTTATTTCTATGTATTAGTGTCCCACTGGTAAAAGGAAGCCTACTGATGGTTAACAGAATGATTATAATTTCAGACCGCACCTACAGGTTGTGTTGTTCTCTGTTGATAACTCTCGTCTCCGTATTGTCACATCAAATTGGTTTGGTTTGCATCTGCAGGTAGGCAACACAGTTTACAGATTCGCAAACGGGCTGCCTTCACCTCTTTCTGCACCCATGGCGTCAACGGCTTGAATCCACAAATTGACGCTTGCCACATCGCAAACGAAGCCATATTAAGCACCTGTAGTGTGAGTTACAAACTGGCGAGAGTTGCTCTGTTCACTGACGTATCTCTGTTTTCAGTATGTCATGTAGGTATCACGCAGTCGTCTTATGAAACCGTGGAAGTGTTTATCAATAATCGTTTATGTTCTACCACCACCCCCCCCCCCCCCCTCCAAACACCAAAACCGAACTGCGGCGGGAAATATTCTTTTCATATTTACTTCTCACTACGACATTAATCAAAATAACCATATGTTAATATTTTTGAAATGAAATTAATAGTCAGAGGATTAAGTAGAATACTGATAAAATTTAACTAAAATTAATTACATATAAATTCGGTACGCCATTTATTTTATTGTAACATTTTAAGGGGATAAACAGTATCTCCTCTCCTAAAAGTCGTACTACCTGTACAATTAAATCACTGCATTGATAAACATGGCCAGCGATCTTTATGGGTTTTTAGTGAACATGTGTTTAAAAACACTAATAAAATTGGCAGATAAGATTGTCCTTAGCATGGATGCATGAGCTGTGAAGCTGATTATGCGATAATCATCATACCTGTCGGCTCTTGCAGGCCTCGGAATTGCGTGAATTATGTTTTTCCGATAGGCCAATGCTATATCACCAGTCTCTCATTCTACACATCAACGGGAATAGTCGTTTTGTTACCACTTCCCAGAATGATTTTAGATATTCCAATGGAATATTATCCACCTCTTCTGCATTTTTTAATCTTAAGTCTTCCAAAGGTCTTTTAAATTCTGTTTTAAATGTAGGGTCCGTTACCTCTTCCCTGTCGTCTGCTGTTTCTTCTTCTCATAAGGAGGCCTTTAGTGAATTCTTTCCACATGTCCACTCTGCCCTCTGCATTTCACAGTTGACTTCCCATTGCACTCTTAATGCTACCGTCCATGCTTTTGATTCTAACGAAGGTTGACTTCTGTATCCTGTGTCAGTCCTTCCGACAATCATTTCTTTTCCGATTTCTTCTCATTTTTCACACAGGCATTTCGCCGTAGCTTCCCTGCTCTTTCCTTTTATTTCTGTCCAAAGTGACCTGCAGTCCTGAATTTCTCTGAACATTTTTGTGCTTCTCTCTTTCATCGATCTATTGAAGTACTTCTGTTACCCTTGGTCTCCTCGCCGTTACCTTCCTTTCTCCTTTGTTTTCCTTCCCAATTTCTGCTGTTGTCCTTTTTAGAGATGTCTATTTCTCTTTAACTGAACTGCCGCTGAGCTATTAATTATCACAGTGTTTATGGTCTCAGAGAACATCAAGCGAGCCTTTCATTCCTCAGTGTTTTCGTATCCCACTTTATTTCTCATTGATTCTTCCTGACTAGTCTCTTAAACTTTAGCCTACTCCTCATCAGTACAAAATTATGACCTGAGTCTATATCTGCTCCTTAGTGCGCCTTACCATCCAATATCTTATTTCGAAATCTCTGCCTGACCATGATGTAATCTATCTTAAAACTTTCCGTATCTGCCGGCTTTTTCAAATTATGCTTGAACAGTGTATTCACTATTACAAGATGAAATTTAAGCAGAAAATCAGTTAAGGAACCTAGTGTAGGTACCTAAGGACTGGAAGAAAGGTTAGGTTATTACCGTTTCCTCAATGGGTCGTATTATAGATTCATATAATTATATGGATATATAGTTTACGTTTATATGGTGCAGAACGTTGATGTTTGACATTACTCGTGTCAGTGATAGCGGGTACTAGGGTTGTGTCTGAGAGTAAAATTATAGCTGGTCTACCCTTCTCGAATAGGAGCAAGCAGTCGAATATGTTAGAATATTCATTCGACGGCTGAATGCACATAAACAGCCGCGACAAACGCTCAGATATGACGCATGTAAAATTCTAAACATTTGCTAAACATGAAGAGATTGGTAAGTTTACTATACTATCCGTGTTTCTCTTGCATGCCGTATTATGGTATCAAAATTTCTGTCACCACCAGGATATGAAACGACTAACTTCCCCCCGGTTATCACCGGAAAACGTATGCGTTATGGTACAGAGACGAATAAAAGAAATTGTGAAACATAGACAAGCAGAACTAATATCCGTTACAACTGGCTGAAGCTACACAATTACTCCCATAGGCATAAATATGATGATGACAGCCCATGAATTAGGAAGCAGTCTCAAGAAAAGAATGTATTCATTCTGTTGTCGCCCAGGGTAGCCTGAGAACGGATGGAAGGCACCAAGATCCCGGTAGACAGTCCCCGCTGGACCTCAGGATCCGGTGGACCAATATAGAAGCTGACGTCGCGTCGTGGGCTCTGAGGCCACAACAATGGGATGAGTGATGGTGGGCGAGCCGAATAAACGAGTGGGCCGCAACGCATCCCGCGTGCGCCTCTCGGAATTAAATTTCGGTCTTCTGTCTGCGCCTCATACAAGTCTAACGCGCGTCTGCCTGTCTGCTGAGCCTTCCGAAGGGCTCGTGCGGAAAGAGTTACTGCGCGCTGCGGCAGTCAAATTCCGTCCTTCTTTTTTGGGTTATATCTGTCCTATCGGTTTCTCAAGTCTTCTCTTTCACTCCAACCATTAGCCTACCACTTTGCTTAAAAGAATCAGCCGTTGCCACGACAAAGCTCGCTTACCCGCCGCTATGGGTGAGTTATCACAACGTTTGATACACTTCTGTACCTACATCTACGTCACACTCTGCAAACTACCAAATCGTGTGTAGCAGAGGGTACTTCTGGTACCACTAATTTTTCCCCCTTCCCCGTTCCACTCACGAATAGCGCTTGGGAAGAATGATTGTCGGTAAGCCTCTGCATTAGCTCTAAATTATCGAATTTTCTCGTCTTGGTCATTGGCGAGATGTATTTGGAAGGAAATAATATGTCGTCCTACTGTTCCCGGAAAGTGTCTCTCGAAATTTAAACAGTAAACCTCACAGTGATGTACAGCACCTTTTTTTGTAAAGTCTGCCAATGGCGTTTGTTCATCCTCTCTGTAACACTCCAGCGCCGACTAAGCGATCCCTTGACGAAACGCGTTATTCTACGTTGGATCTTCTCTATCTCTTCTATTAGTCCTTATTTGTAAGAATCACAGACTGGCGAACAATGCTCGAGAGTCGGTCGAACAAGCACATTGTAAGCAACTTCCTTCGTGGATGAGCTACATTTCCTTGAGATTCTTCACTGAGGGAGGTGGCGCAGTGGTTAGCACACTGGACACGCGTTCGGGAGGAAAACGGTTCAAACCCGCGTCCGGTCATCCTGGTTTAGATTTCGTGGTTTCCCTAAATCGCTTAAGGCAAATTCCGCGATGGTGCCTTTGAAAGGGCAAGGTCCATTTCCTTCCCCGTCCTTCGCTAGTCCGTTAGGACCAACGACTTTGTTCTTTGGCTCCCTCCTCCAAATCAGGCAGCCAACCTTGAAGATTCTTCCTATGAATTTCAATCTGGCATCTTCTTTCCTACGGTTTGTTTTATGTGGACACTCCATTATCGTCGCTCTGGAGAGTTATTGCTATATATTTTACGGTAGACACTGTTTCCCACCGTTTGTTATGAATAGTCCAGCTGTACAATAGTGGATTTCTTTTTCTATGTAGCATCAGCATGTGCTTACAACTCTTAAAATTGCATAGCACAAATTATATGCTGGTAAAGTTTCGTTATCACAGTGTTTATACCTACATATTGTGGAAAAATGAGTAATATGGTACCAAATGGCCATCACAATATGGATACTAACACCAAAAGCCGCCCTTACTGTCGCAAGGCAGCACCCAGCATTATGCTTGACATAGGTAAGTAACTTCCGGAAAACGATCTGAGGATGAGCCTGAAAATGTTCCAAAACCGGTTCATGAAATGAATAAATAACTAATTTTTAAAAAAAGTGACCGGTTGCTGTTTTAAGTATTTACGTTGAATAAACACTCATGGGTTCAAAACCTTCCGTTATGGATAAGTTTAAGTCCTTACGATTTGTGGATCTGGAAAAAGCGTTCGGCAGCGGAAAATGGTGCAAGGTTTTCCAAACTGACAAACTGCCTGTTTGTTTCTGTTTCGGGTTCTTCGGCGGACGTTCGTCCGGTGATTTTTCTTACGTTTCACCAGCACGAGCGGCTGGCATTGTCAAAGTTTCACCCTCCATCACCAGCAATGGCTGGTGAAACTTTGACAATGCCAGCCGTTCGTACTGGCGAAACGTAAGAAAAATCACCGGACAAACGTCCGCCGAAGAGCCCAAAACAGAAGCCAACGGGCAGTTTGTCAACAAGTGGCTACGAAAGCCTTAACAATCATGTTCCAAATTCTGAGGAAGGTAAGGCTTTTGGGAGAGTCGGATGATGCATAATGTGTTCAAGAACCAAAAGGCAACAATAACACTGGGAGGCCAAGAACGAAGTGCTCGGATTAATAAGGTCGTAAGACACGAATGTAGTCTTTTGTCCCTGCCACCTGTACACTGAAGTAGCAATGACGGAAATAAACGGAAGGTTCAATAGTCAGTTAAAATTTAAGGTGAAAGAATATCGCAAGTGAGTGTAAAGAAGAATTACAGGGTCCGTTGGATGCAATGAACAGTTTGCACCATAATTCGATCTACGAAAAATGGATTGAGAATAAATCGACGAAAGACGAAAGTAATGAGAATGGCGAGAAGTTTAACATCAGAGTTGAAAATCACAAGGTATATGAAGTTAAGGAAGTCTGTTACGTACACACCTAAATAACCAATGACGGAATGAGAAACGAGGACATAAAATTCAGACTAGCACTGGCAAAAAAAGGCATTCTTAGTCAATAGAAATCTGTATAAATATTTCGTCCATACCTGGCGGCATTATGAGGGCTGCAACTGCTGATAAATGCAAATAAAACAGATTCTGCGTGAGTCTTTTATTCATTTTGCCACTACAAGTTTCGAAGTTCACACAATGATCTTCAGGTAGACACTGGCTTGTTTACATAGCTGCTGTTGGTGAATAGTACAGGCGTCTTCTCACAGTAGCAGACCAAACGCCCTGTAGATTATCTTGCGTCTTTTCCTAATGATAAAAATTGTTTACTTAGAAACCCTGTAGGTTATCTTGCGTCTTTTGCTAATGATAAAAATTGTTTACTTAGAAAAGGCACTTTTGAGATTTTTAGTAAAAAAGGCAGCGTAAGCTACAGTAACCTTGGTCTGCTACTGTTATAAGACACCTCTACTCTTCACCAACATCCGGTATGTAAATAAACACATCTCCACCTAAAGATATGGGGTGAATTATCGAAACGCGTAGTGTAAAAACAAACAAGTGACTTTTTATTAAAATGAGCAGTCGAGATCGCAATAATATTTCTTTATTAACCGGTTTCGGCTTATGTACAAGCCATTTTCAGAATTTTTGGCTCTTATAGCGCTTGCTAGCGGCTCCTCGGATTTCTCGTGACATCACGACCGTGAGTGTACGATCGTGGTATCACGAGAAATCCGAGTAGCCGGCAGCACGAGCTATAGGGAGCCAAAAACATGCAATGTGTGGTTTTCATGAGCAAAAAAGGCGGAAATGAGGTTTATGTTGATCTCTATACCAGTTTTCTGTACAGGTTCCGGAACTCTCGGAACCGAGTTGATGCACGACTTTTTTTTGGTTTGTGTATGTTTTTTTTCTGTGCAGCAATGAAAAAATGACTTATCATTCCTTTAAGTTAGCGAGTTGTGTGTTACTCTTTCTATGAGCAAGTTTATTTGGCTAATGTGCTTCTGCGTAACATGAGAAGAAATAGTGCTAACGAATATCACGTAAAGTGTAAACTCCCCTATGCAAATTTTCAACAATAATATTGACATCGTGAGGGCTACTGTAAGAATCATCTGCTCCGGGGGAATCCAGCTGAATATCAAACTTTGCATAACAGTACTACTAATGGAATTTATATGCAAGTCCTATGGTTCATGTTTCATGTGTATGTACCTTTTCTATATGATCGTTCAACAGGTGCACAAGCAACTCTTTTACACTATTTAATGATAAAACTACTACTTTCATCTTAGTATTGAGAAAACAAGACGGCTGGAGCACGCTTGACATTCGAGCAACGATAATGTATTGTGATGTGGTTTTTCAAGTTTGATAAGGCAGCTGAGGTGCAATGTCTGTGGAGGCGGGAGTTTGCAACAGAACCGCCAACCCCCTATCAGTTAAATGCTTCATTGAATTGAAGGGTTCTATTTGTGGTACTTACAAAGGAAGATTAGGAAGACTGCGTACAGCTAAAAGTCCTGCTTGGCTGGCTCTCGTGTTGGAAACTTTTGTTAATTCTCCACAGAAGTATGCTACGAAATGTGTACGCGAATTGGGAGTTAGCAGTACAAGTGTACGAAAAATTCTGAAAGCCGCAAAGTGGAAAGCTTACATGCCACTATTACTGCACGCGGTTAATGACGATGATCCTTACCGCCGAATGCAATTTTGCGAATGATATCAGCACATGGCAACTGATGACGAACGATTTGTGACGAAGGTAGTGTGGAGTGACAAGGCACAATTTAAACTTAATAGAGCCATGAATCAGCACAAAAGTGTGTACTGGACACCGGAAAATCCACATGTTTATGTGGATAAATCGATCATTCTACCAGGTGTGGAGTGGACTATCATCTAGGGGCTTAGTAAGACCATTTTTCTTTGATGCTACTGTCGCTGAAAAAGTGTACCTGGAAATGTTAAGCACATCAGTTTTGCCAGGTATGCGTGCACTTTATGGAGCTGATGAAGAGGTCTTCTACCGACAGGATGGCGCGCCGCCACAGAACCACCTAGCCAAATGAGCTTTCCTGGATGACAATTTTCCGGGGCGTTGGATTGGACAAAGAGGGCCCATTGAGTTCCCTCCACGGTCGCCAGTTCTAACACGTACGGACTTTTACTTGTGGGGAACTGTGAAAACGTCTATCGACGTAAGCCACACACGCTAGAGGAACTTTCTCCAGGGGATTACAGCGACATGTGCAACGATCTCCACTGTAACGGTGGATTGTATGTGTATTTTATCCTATCCTTAAGAGTCGGTATCTAACTAATTATTAAGACCAAGATGATGATTTCCATTTCTTGCGGAAACGTGAAGGCTTTCAAGAGCAGGGATACACATGCAAGATAAGTTTGACGCTCAGAGACGGCAGTTCCTAGCAACATATTGGCGCAGACTGGTCCTTCCAGAACGGCTGTAAGAGTCACAATTGTTCATAAAAATTAGAGCTACATTTGTCTATCGATTGTTTTAAACTGAACCCGGAGCAAGCAGTGGTTCACTTCCTCACTTTTTAGACACCCGTGAAGAATTGGACATACGTTTCCTCCATACGTACAGTCACTATAATTATTTATTACCTCACTTTCGCTTAAGAATATTCACATTACCGGCATCAGTACCAAGTTGCCATATCCAGATGTAATTAATCCACTAAAACGCCTCGTCAAGATGTAAACAATTTCTGTTACGCACTACGAACATCATGAAGTCTAAAATACGTCAACGAATGTACATCGTATGTCACATGATAAAGAATATGACAATCGCAAAAATAAAGTGGAAATAAACTGCCGATTCTGAAAAAGTGAAATATGTTAACATTTAATATAAATTTAAGTGTTAGGAACTCATATAACTTTATATGGAACGTATCTTGACATAGAGGTGAAACGTGGATGCTAAAAGTAGAGATGAGAACAGAAGCTTTTGAAATGTGATGCCACAGAAGAAAGCTGAAAGTTAGACGGCTAGAGCGGATAATTAATGAAGAATCTAATTTGGAAGAAAAAGTTATAGGATAATTTGAGCAAAATAATGGATTTGTTGATAGTATAACTCCAAAGGCATCGAGATTCAATTCAGTAGGTTACGGAAGAAAATGCGGAAGAGCGAAAATTGTGGAGAGAACGAAAATCGTGGAGATAAAGATTTTTCTTCAGTAAACAGGTTGGGGTGTACGTACGTTGCGTTAATTATGTAGAGGTAAAGAAACTTTTACAGGACTAAGCAGACTGTAAAGATGCATTAAACCAGTCTGAAAAGACTGATGACCACAATTACAGTGGAAGTCGGGAGGCGGATACGGAGGGCAAGAGATAGTATGCAACATTTTCGATCGCTGCTCAGAACCTATATTGTCAACGACGCCTAGTGTTGGAAATTACTTCTCTTATGATGAATATGAGCGACGTTAACATCCCTGGACCTACGAGTTTTGAATTCGGTACTATGGGTATGAATTAGAAGATAAAGAACACATGCCGTTATTCGTTTTAATTATGTATGTGCTGCCTACTGCATAATATTTCAGATTAGACTGTAGTCACACAGATTTGCTAACTGCACGCTCGTGTGCTCGAATGTGCTGAGTACAGCGCTGCAGAGGTTTTGCAGCATTAAAAGCCAATTCGCGTTTGCGGTACTGTTGGCGGTAGTGCAAAGAGACGGCGCTGCAACGTCTTCCTTTGAAGGGCTCTGTTTCTTCTTGCAGTTGCCTGCGCACGGAGTTTCCTCCGCAGTTTCCGTGTCCCGCGGCGGTGCGCAGACATCGGCGAGCGCCTTCAGCCGACGAGCGGTGCTTATGCAAATAGCGGCAGTCATTGTCGTACGGCGAGGACAAAAGCTGCGAGCCACTCGAGTCGCCGTAATACGAGCGGCTGCCCTATCTGCTGCCGGCGGTGCGGCCGGCGTAATGCCCCAGCCCTTCATATCTGTCTCTTCTCATCTGGAACACCACCGCACCCCTGCCCAGCCAGGTCTAGCCGTGTTACTGCCCGCTGTTTCTTCCAGCGTACTTGCAAAGCAGGATCCTCAGCTCGAAATGTCCTCCTGGCACAGACTGGAAAGTCGTCGACGCCGTCTTGGTATATGCAATGCCTTCGCTCATACATCTGACCAAATCCAAGACCATTTTAATACGCTTCGGACTCTTTAGCAATCAGATTCCTGCAGGTATATCCTGATGAAATAGCCACAGTCTAAGCAGCCAAATACAAGCTCTCATTAGACGTAAATCTGTACCTAAAGACTGAAAGACTTATGAGGTCCAACACAAGTAAGGAAGTAGAAGTAATCCACTGACGTACAGTATCATGTCATTTGCATGAATTTTTAATTCTTATTTCATTTATTTATTGTTTTCTTTTCCTCTTAGGGCGGAGATCGGGTTGTTTGACAGCGTCTTGGTTGCATTTTGCAGTCATTTGAGTTATATATTATTTCTTTTCTTTGATTAATGCTTTATCCTTTTTTTGTGTTACATTTCATAATCAGTTTTATATAACACTTATCTTAAATTTTAGATCAGAAATGTGAGGACTATGGTATGAAGATTAACATCTCCAAAACAAAAGTAATGACGGTGGGAAAGAGATACAAACGGATTGAGTGCCAAATAGGAGGAACAAAGTTAGAACAGGTGGACGGTTTCAAGTACTTAGGTTGCATATTCTCACAGGATGGCAACATAGTGAAAGAACTGGAAGCGAGGTGTAGCAAAGCTAATGCAGTGAGCGCTCAGCTGCGATCTACTCTCTTCTGCAAGAAGGAAGTCAATAAAAAGACTAAGTTATCTATGCACCGTTCAATCTTTCGACCGACTTTGTTGTATGGGAACGAAAGCTGTGTGGATTCAGGATACCTTATCAATAAGGTTGAGGTTACGGATATGAAAGTAGCTAGGATGATTACAGGTACTAGTAGATGGGAACAATGGCAGGAGGCGGTGCACAATGACGAAATCAAAGAAAAACTTGGAATGAACTCCATAGATGTAGCAGTCAGGGCGAACAGGCTTAGATGGTGGGCTCATGTTACACGCGTGGGAGGAGCAAGGTTACCCAAGAGACTCATGGATTCAGCAGTAGAGGGCAGGAAGAGTCGGGGTACACCAAGGAGAAGGTACCTGGATTCGGTTAACAATAATTTTGAAGTAATAGGTTTAACATCAGAAGAGGCACCAATGTTAGCACTGAATAGGGGATCTCGGAGCAATTTTATAAGGGGGACTATGCTCCAGACTGAACAGTAAGAGGCATAATCAGTCTTAAATGATGATGATGATCTTAAATTTAATCAAAGCATCTTAGTTATTTGGCGAACATTTCCCCTTTGTAACTAAATGAAAGGCAATTTGTTTTTTTGCCACATGGGTTTCGCTTCTTTTGTTTGTGAAGCATATTCAGTGGCCTGTAATATATGTACGTTTCTAAATAAATAAATACAGTATGTAGTAGTTAGAAGTATATTTTTGCGTTACATTTTCTCAAGTTTTTCTCTTGTTTTTCTGGTTAGAAATAACTCTCGTAGTTTCGTCAGGTTAAATTATCGTTTTGTGTTACGATTTTGAATGTTGCTAGGCCATGTGTGTCCTCCTGGAGATGAGTTTACCTTGTCCCGACATTGTAGATGGACAATCTCTGGCGTTTTCGTTTTTTCACCGTCATTTGTTACATCACTTCACTTACACATTTGATTGTATGTTGAACGTTGAATGTTGGCGCTGCGTAGAGTTGCCAACTGTCGCTGTGTGTTTGTCTTTCGTCTTTTATTTGTGGTGTGTGTGCGTTTTGACATTTGTTAATTTCTTCTTTCTGTGTGTGTGTGTGTGTGTGTGTGTGTGTGTGTGTGTGTGAGAGAGAGAGAGAGAGAGAGAGAGAGAGAGAGAGAGAGAGAGAGAGAGGGAGAGAGACAGGAAGAGAGGAAGAGGAGATTCATTTATATTATTTATGTGGTTATGTTTCATATTTCTGTTATTGTTTTAGTGCCTAACGTGATCAGTGAGCTGTAGCTTGTATTAACCACTTTCTTTTTCATCGCAAGGGCCCTTCGTATATAAAAGTTATCTTATAATGTTAAGGAGTTATCTGTTGTAATTGTTCACTCTAATAACTTTCACATCCTGTTCCGTGATGGAAGGGTCAATGTTTTATCAGGTGTTCAGCAAAGGTAAGTTTGCTCTTTTCATACTTCCAGATTCTTACATGTTCTTTATACAAAATTTTGATATTCCTGCCTTCATTCCCAGATATACTGATTCGTATTCTTGACATTCTAACTAATATATAACTGCTCCTTGATATTTATCTTGTTTATCTGTTGTAAGTAAATGTGACTGGTGTGTGTTTCTTTTTCTGTAAGCAATGTGTTATCCTTGTTTTTTTAGTAGTTGCCCTCTTGCAAGCACAAAAAATCCACTTTCATAAAGAATAACATATTTGCACGAAACAAGACACACACACGCACACGTAAACATATATAATACCACACACACACAGCACAAACAAAAGTCGGAAGATAATCACAAAGCGACTGTTGGCAACATTACACGCTGTAAACACACACACAAGTTCAACACACAATGAACACAGGAACTAGCAACATTGTAAATAGAAAGTAACACCCATCGATAATTTAACCTTACGAAACTTGTCTTGGAATAATTGTTTCTAACCTGGAAAACAAGGAAAAACCGTGAGAATCATAATACACATACTTGTAACTGCTACAGAATACATTTATTACACATACATAAAAATATCTAATACACGCTACTGAAGATTACACATAAATAGAAGTGAAATGCGTATGGTAAAAACCAAACTGCCTTTCATTTAGTTTGGAAAGACGCAACATACCTCCATGAATTTTGAAGCAACAAAGGTACGACGTAAAAAGGAAAAAATTACGATTAAACATCTTATCATACAATGTAAGCTTTCACGGCCAGTACTTTCTTCACTTAAAACTTCCGGGTTTATAGGCCGTAGTCGAAGTATAAAACTCGCCGCTGTAGCTCCGAGGTTTCTCCCGCAGTCGGAGACGAAACGTCAGGGGAGAGTTTTAGACTTCGACCATGGCCTATTAGCCCGGAAGTTTTAAGTGTAAACATTTTAATTTGTTACTTTACATGTTTTAGTAGTCTCATATGTCTTGCCTTGTGTTTTATAGTTAATTTTAGTGTATTTAGCGTTTTAATTGATTAAGTAATATTTTCGATATGAATTTTTTCCCAACATTGTGAAATACCCTGAAGAAAAAGATAAAAAGGGCAAGCACAAAGTCTTGTCCTGATTATAACAATTTATTACAGAACAACTGTTTGACAAAACAATTTACATTCGATGCCGCTACATAGGTTAGCGTTACTAGTTTTTTTAATTTTTTTTAAGAGCAGCACCTCAGCGTGTGTTCCCTTGGTAGCTCGGAGAATGTCTAGGCGGTATTCCAGTTTCAGCCAGGTGTTTCATAACATGTGTTCTGTTACAGTATCCACAGCAGCTTGTATCATAGCCTTCAATTCGTCGACGTCAGCAACTGGTGTGACGAAGACTCTGTCCTTGACATAGCCCCACAAAAAAAGTCAAGGGGCGTAATGTCTGGAGAGGGGAGTAATGTCCGGGATTATAAGGAACGACCCAACACCCTGGACACCCCGCTCTCCAGACATTACGCCCCTTGACTTTTTTCCTGAGGTTATATCAAGGACAGAGTCCTAGTCACATTAGTGGCTGACTTACTGAAGGCTACGATACAAGCTGCTGTGGGTACTTTGACAGAACACATGTTGCTAAACACCCGGCGGGACCTGGAAAACCGCCTCGACATTCTCCGAGCTACCAAGGGAGCACACTTTGAGGTTTACAAACGTAAGTTCTCTTAAATAAAACGACTGACACTAAACTATATAACGGCGTCAAATGTAGCTTATTATGTCAAACAGTTATTCTGTTATAATTTTTTATAATCGGAGCAAGACTTAATGCTCACCCAGTAAATTGCCACATAACTAGCACGCGTTCGAAAACTACCGCTGTCGTGAAACGTAACTGACTATTTATACGAAGCAATGGGTGCTAATGACAGTGGATTTCAAGTTGATTCCACATTTTTATATTTCCAGTATGTTTTTGACACCGTTTCTCACAGACAAGTTCAGATCAGCTACTTGCTTATCGAGTATCGTCTCTGTTGTGTAACAGGATCCGTGATTTCCTGTCAAAAAGGTCACATTTCGTGGTACGCGAAGAAAAATCGTCTGGTGAACCTAAAGTTACATATCGGAGTTTCTGAGCTCTTAGTTTATAGGCAGATGACGATATTGTTTACCGTCTAGCAAAAATCAACATATTTCAAAACTAATTACGAGCTTATTTATATAGTACATCTAATAACACACGTGCGGAAAGTGCAGTTGACACTAAACAATATTAGTGTGAGATCCTCCACAACCACACGAAAAAAAATACTTTACACGGTGCATAACACAACTTTAAAGGTGGTAGATTCAACTGAATATCTATGTATCACAGCCACACATAATTTCAGTTCGCATCTTCACGTAGAACAAGTTGTGGAGAAGGTGAATCAAAGACTGCGTTTTAATTCCAGAAGATTTAAAAAGTGCAACAAATCTACTAAAAAATACTGCTTACACTAAGCTTGTCCGTCCACTTCTGGAGTATTACTGCGTGGTGTGGGATTCTTACAAGATAAAATTGATGGAAGACATTGCAAGTGAAAGAAGGTAGCTCGATTTGTTTTCTGCTATGGCGAAAAAGGGGAAAGAGTGTCACGGATATGATGAGCGAGTTGGAGTTTTTTGTTGTGGGGAGATCCTAACTTTCTCCACGGAGTGCTAAAGTATGTTTTTGAGTCCCACCTACATAGGGAGAGACGATTGTCATAATAAAATATGACATAGCACGTCTCGCACGGAAAGATACAGGTGTTCATTTTTCGCACGTGCTATTCGAGAGTGGAATGGTCGAGAAATGGTGCGATAGTGGTTCTGTGAACCCTCTGCGAAACTTTTACGTGCTAACTGCACAGATATCACGGAGATATAGATGTAGGTAAATTCATGTTTGTATGAAAAACTTGACAATCATCTTAAATTTTAGAGAAACATTTTATCGATTGAAGTAGTCCCTAGTACAAGGGCTATCCAAAACACTTGGCCCTACCTATCGCCAATATAACCCGAGATAAGAGCCCCGGAAAAAATTCCGTTTTTGTGCGCGGCGTTTTGGAAAGTATTTGTAGCTCATGCTGGCACATGCGTACCGATAATAATAATTCCATGTTGTTCAAGGGGTTGAACAAGTCTTTCTACTGAACGCCGCTTCCTCGAGGAGTGTGTACCTAGCCTGCCCCGGTTATCTAACCGAGATTAGATCCCTCGAACTCTCAGTTTTCAGCAATGCGCTTGACCCCTAGACTACCAGGCACGATATGCATGTAAGTGGTTCATCTATAAGTTGTAATGAGTGAGTTTGCGAGTATCATATAAGGCCACGTCATCTGACTGCATTGACTTAGAAGCTTAATTTTATATACCACCAAGGGATAGTAGACTTTACTACCTGGCGTACATTTCAACTCGATACCTACACCCTTTACTATGAAAGGAATTAACAGGTGGGCTGACAGGCACATTGACAACAAGAGGGTGAAAGGAGTATACTGGGGCGCACTTGTTTGTGGCGCCAGAATAAGATAAAAACATTAACAAATTAAAATGAAACTAGTATACCATAATTGATGAATGTCTCTGATACGCTCTGCGGATCGCTGACTGCGCGACCATAGAGCCAAAGATTCTGTACTGCTACTGTTGGAGTAAGAGAGAGTTTGGTGCACAGTTGTAGGTTGCTGTTTATGAGGGAATGACGATGGAGTAGGCAGTTTCTGTGGTGTGCTGTGTGAAGCCAACAAGAGTTAGATCAATCTAGGTATGTAAATATTGTTGATCATGGAAGCAGACATCTTCAGGCAAATAAGGTAAAGATTTAAATAATTACGATTTTTGTTTTTGCCAGCGTGTTAGTATAGATGAGTTGGCTGATAATTTGTAATTGTTGAGTAACCCCATAAGGAACGTAAACTCTTCTGAGAAAAAGACTAGTTAGATGCTACATTTTTGTAATGCTTTTGAGATTTGCTAAGAGAGCTATGTGTACTTTGATGATTTGTTTTTATGTTGGATTAATGAAGGTAAATAATACTTGCTGCTTAAATCTCATTGTTTGTGAATCAAATGTGAGTAACGTAACTGCAACTGTCAGATGTTTTTGAAAAGACAAACTTAACTTTCAATATACTTTTGCTAAAAAACCTGAGTTGTGGTGTAAAACTGTATTTCTCTCCAGCGCTGCAGTCATGGACTGTGCGGCTGATACTGGCGGAAGTTTGAGTCCTCCTTCGGGCATGGGTGTGTGTGTTTGTCGATAGGTTAATTTAGGTTAAGTAGCGTGTAAGCTTAGGGACTGATGACCTTAGCAGCTAAGTCCCATAAGTTTTCACACATATCTGAACATTTTTGAACATTTTTCTTAAACTGGAAAATAGATCATCATTTTTATTAAATCGTTCATTGAACTGAGAGGTGATGTCAACTTGTATTTCTTGTCGTAACTGATTCGTGGTATCAGCATGTATTTCTCATATGCTGGAAAATTGTTCATCGAACTGAGTATTGAGGTTAACTATCATTTGCATGAGATTTTGACGCGTCGCTTCCGTATTCTTTTCAATTGATGCTTCGGATGTCACCTGTGTTGCGTTTTGTGGTGTGGAGACATCATGTACAAGCATGGACGTCTCTTTTGTTGCATTATATACACTTATACCATTAATAAAATCTGGTGGATTTCCAAGAATATACTGAGCACTATGCACTATTTTTTCCTGTTTTTCCTTTGTTTTAATTATCCAGAGAAATCTTACTTCTTGCCGAATTTCCTGATTCTAGACCAGCGGGTAGTACGTGTTTTGATGTGTGAGTTTGCAAGTGCCAAAGTATGTGACATAAATGGTTCAATGGTTCAAATGGCTCTGAGCACTACGGACTTAACTTCTGAGGTCATCAGTCATCTAGAATTTAGAACTACTTAAACCTAACTAACCTAATGACATCACACACGTCCATGCCCGAGGCAGGATTCGAACCTGCGACCGTAGCGGTCTCGCGGTTCCAGACTGTAGTGCCTAGAACCGCTTGGCCATCCTGGTCGGCGACATAAATGGCCGTAACTTTTTATTGCGACTTCGAAGCTAATGTTTATTATACCAATAAGGGACCACAGACCTTAGTATGTGACAATAATTTCAACTTGATACGTCCAACCGTTCCTGAGACAAAAGTTTTTAATAGCCGTGCACAGACGCACAGAGACGGACGGACACCGAAGTGAACCTATAAACGTTCCGTTTTTACCTATTGGGAAACGTAACTCTAAACAGACGAATCTCACTACAAAAATGTCAAAATAAAATTGTAGTTTATCCCAAAACTGTGGATTTGATACATCCATTACAAAATTAAGGACAAACACACACACCCATGCCCGAGGGAGTACTCGAACCTCCGCCGGGACCAGTCGCAGCAATATTTTTCCTGCCATTCTATCAACATGATCGTTCCACTTCACTCTGTTCTATTTTAGCTTGTCATTAAGTAAAAAGATTTTTAAATCAGATCTTATTGTTTCATTCCTTATTTTGTCAATTTTGTTACAGGCCCATAGTATCTCTCGAACTTCATCTCCGTTGCTTGTACACGTGATTTTTTTTCTCCTTACTGTCCATGATTCGTAACCTTATACAAGAGTAGGTACATCCAAATTTTCTACAATTTCATTTGAGTTTCTTTTATTGTCCTCCTTCCCAGAGTCTGCAACTGTTCCTCGGGTAGCTTAATATTTACTAACCTTCTTTTCAATATCTTTGTCATAGTTAAAAGTATATCACGTTCTAGGTAACTGATGGGATACTTGTTTAAACTTTTCTAGTTTACTATTATTTCCGATCTGACTGGATTCTTTCCATTGAAAGCCATTGTCTTTGCCTTCTTTGCAGATATAGTCAACTTGTAATACATCGCATTTCGGCTTAATTTATGTACTGCTCTTTGTAAATTAGCTTCTATTTCCTGTATAATAATCTGGTCATCATCATATAACTGAGTATTTAATGTTCCAATAGATCTTATTCCTAACTGTATTTAATCTTTCCACTTCACCAGTATGTCGTTTGTCTATAAATTAAATAAATTGCGTAATGTTCTCGGTCAGACAATCACCCGTGGAATGTGCGTGCGTGTGTTCTTCCAGAAATCTTTTCTTATTTTAAGCGTTTATTGGGTCAATATGGACCACTGGTTGTCTTGCTCACGCCGAAAACAAAGAAACAGCGTAGTGAATACGAAAAAGCCGATGCCATATCAACTGTTAGTCTTTTTATGTTGTTTCCCACCGCTTCCCAGGTCTGCAACCATTGCAGCGGTGTAGACCAAACCGTCCTAATAGGTAAATATTATTATTTTCTTCACTTGTATCGGGACTAGCTGTCAACCTAGTGGCAATGCTTCAGACATTTTTCAGTGCTCACGCACGAGCAACATGCCGACGTTAACTTCGCGTTTCTCGAGTATGCTCCCACAAGTATGTCTGAGGCGTGATCACACGCATCGAAGCTGTATAACTGGCAGTTAATATGATTTCGCATTGAGGAAACACTATTTTTGGCTTGTAGAGATACAAAGGACATCTGCTATTGACTCCGTAAATGTTGCGTAATTGTTTCCCATGACATCACAATTCGAAACACCATCCATCGCCAACGGCAATTAACTTCTAGGAACCGACTCTTTCGTATGTGCCTATCCGGTTTTTTGAGATTGTTTCCGACAAAAACCGATTTCTGTAGTTGATTCTTTGATGCTATTAACTCTTTTGTTCTATCGATTGTAGGTGACGTCATCAATCAATCAATTTATGATAGCAAAGCCAGAAACTGGAAGTCCAAACCAAGGACTAAGTGGTGAGCTCTCGTAAAGTATAATTACGAAATTCAATAATTCATAGCTTTCAAAATAGATACTAAATACCATGCACAAGACATGAGGGACACTGCAATGAATTTCACGTTCCAGAAAACTTAGATACCGTCAGTGTCAGCTCTTCAACTGCAGCACCGAAATCCACTGAGGTTCAGACAAACTTCGGCCCTGCAGCTGGTTGTCGTTTAATTCATCTCACGCCATTTTGATTGGGCAGTCATCTTCAAGTGAGCCATCGAATATTAAAATTCACATCCATTGGTGTGTCTGCTGGAGGGGACGTGCACTCTAAACACTTCCACGGTGACAAAAGATTAGGTTCACGGAATGTATTCCAGACTGTAGAGACAGTTACGGAACGGGAACGTCTGGCGTAACCCATTTCTAAGAAAACTGTGTATTTGGGGATATCTCAAGTTTTACGAAAAGCACGGTACCACTACAGAAAATATTAATACAAAATAACTTCAATTATCAGATGTACATGCAGGTGAGGCGTACAGAATCTCCGAACGACTTGTGATGTAATGAGACTCACGACAACCCCCACCTTAGTATCATATAACGCAGAGGTCGCTGAATAATGTCTGGAAATTTGGCGGGAAAGTTTGCTAACGAGATGGAAGCTAACTCTGCTGACAAACTTTCGGACACTTCGTACAGTATAAAAGTGCGGCAGCTGCAATCTGAATAGCGGTGGTTCTACTATAGAGTAGCAGTGGCTCTATTGTAGTTTTACATCACTATTTTAATAATAATAGATTGTTACCACTTACTGCACAGTTAGTATCCGATCTTGTGTACTATGTGGTAGACAACGACACCGGCAACACAAGAACATAGGCGAGAGCGTTCACTCCGAGGGAGCAGAACAGAAACGACGAGTTGCGTTTCCTGGAGGACGGACGCCAGTTACCCAGTACATAAGGAGATAAATCGGACACATAACGTAAAGTTATTTCTGCACAATTATTTTACAGAAAAGTGGTAAGGATCACAACTGTTTAAATTAGCTACAGATTTTCTGTTAGATAACGTCGGAACTCTCTTAGTCTGATCGCGTATGATACAGGACAGTCTCGATGTAAAAAAGAGGATGGCTAAATGCAGGAAGATGTTTAGTAGATTGATGCTTATCGCTATCAGGGACAGTGGACTATCTACAAAAATACATGTAACTTCTTGCACATAAATGAATGAGGAGACGGAAGACCCGTTAGTGCTTCATTACACGATAGGTAAAATATCTATGAGTATCCGTACGGCGCGACATAAAATTGAATGGCCAAATAAAAGTTATCATAGTGAGATGAGTGAGTATCTTAGTTCGATCTATTGTGCGCCTTTACATTATATAAAACCATCCTAAGCAGGACCATCATATGAACGGAGGATATCTTAATTTTGTCCTTAGCTACCATTTACATATAATAAAGCAAGCGCAAGCAGCAGTCGCTGTGTGCGAAGGGGTCTGTCCCAACTGTACCACATGCTTGAATTATCAGGTCAATCGTGTACTT
This sequence comes from Schistocerca gregaria, assembly GCF_023897955.1. Taxonomy (NCBI): domain Eukaryota; kingdom Metazoa; phylum Arthropoda; class Insecta; order Orthoptera; family Acrididae; genus Schistocerca; species Schistocerca gregaria. The sequence goes on from NC_064923.1 coordinate 511,314,931, forward strand.
TGTTGTCACAAAAATAGGTGGTAATATTATTTAAATGAGCGCACAGGACAAGATTTCACTCGTCGTAGTTCACCTCGGATAAACTGTTCACTGCCCTTGCAAGGCTTCTACTGGAGCCTGACTTGCCACGGAAAAATATTTCAACCTACACTTTCTGACTGATCTGGCAAAGGAACAATAAACAAGCGCACGACAGTGTGGTAACGGATCTCTTTACTTTCATAGAGTGTGCATTTTATTTGGTAGCTTAGTGACATCTTACATACTCTACACTCTCTGAAGGAAAGGGAAGGGCAACATTCTTGAGTATCAGTTAATATGCATTCAGAAGTCTGGTTATTTATTACAAAACTTAACGCCAGACTGAAAGAAAGTTGTTGTCTTATTACAATGAGTAGGCTATAGGCAGACGTTGCACTCGCGGGTCTGAGTTCACTCCATCGAATGAAGTTATAATAAAGTAAACCTTAGCAGCACTTGCTGCATACAGAATGGTTGAAGTGTCCTGTGACCACTACGTTAAGAAAAACCACACATTTGCTCATCACTGTATCTAGAACAAAATGAATTAATATTATGCCCGCGTGGTCACGTCTTATGATCTCGGAGAAATATTTAATGCAAAACTATTCACGGACTTCTTGAATAAGAAAGTCACATCACATGCCCAACAGAAAATTCTCCTCCAAGTAACGGCATGTGAGAAAAAAAATATGAGCCTGACAGAAACGAAAATAAAACAGTAGTTAGTCAGGCAAAGATAATATTATGGTGTAGGGTGCGATGTTTGTTGAATGTCAACAACAGTGGTCTACATTTCCGCATACTACCATTTACGTCCAGGCTGGAAGGAATCGACTTGATCAGGATGTAAGAGTGCCAGTATGAAACGCCTTTCAGTTATGGGCGAAAGAGTAGCTCCCTTGAATTCCCAGGAAGATGGTCGTAGAGTCTTCCTCATCTGATTTCATTCACACCAATGTTACAACTTGCATATTTTATATAAGTATCACCATTACAAGTCAGCGACCTTTTTTTTCCCTTAGTACTTTAATCCAGATGTTTATTTATATCAATGTATGTTTTCTGTTCTTTCGGACGAAATCCGTGCTATGACAAATATGTAAATCGAATGTGGAAGGGGCAGGAAGGAGAGGAAGGGAAAGGGACTATTGATTTCAGCTGCATCAGGATTTTTTCATGCAGAATCAGCAGCGACCAACGAAAATGTTTGCCGGACCAGGATTCGAATCCGGAATCTCCTGCTTACCAGGCAGTTGCGCTAACCACGGTGCCACCTGGACAAACTGTTCATCGCAACTTCGAGGACTATCTCGGCACGCCTTTCGGTCGATGTACATTTCCATCTATCTACACTTCCTGTAAATGTACTCCATCTTCTTCGTTTTTTCCAACTCACCGGATTTGCACGCACATTCCAACAACTGTTTAATGTGTTCAGTATGGGATGTGACCACCCCTGGCAGCAACACAGACCTGACAACAACGGGGCATGGTGTGAATTATGTCATCAGTGTCATGGTTAGTTAATAACGCCCATTCTTCCTGCAGAGCTGCTCGCAGTCTTGGAGAGAGGTTGGTGGAGGCTGACGTGAAGCAACCCGTCTCCCTTGTGCATCCCTGACATTCGCTATGGAATTCAAATCAGGAGAGCGAGAAGGCCACGCCATGCATGTAATAGCTCATTTCCAAGAAGAACATTATGTCCATCAATACGAAGCCTGGGCCCACAGTACCTCGCAACAACCGCAAATGAAGTACAAGATCCCGTCACGTTACCTGACAGCAGCTAAACCTAGCCGATTCACCCATGCAATTTCCGAGGGGTAAACATAATCCTTGCCCACACCATTAGGGATCCTCCTCGATATCGGTCTCTTCCCACAATATTTGGGTCCCGAAATCGTGTAGACGTTCCTTCCAGATGCGAATCCATCGAGAATTACTCTCCAGACTAAATCGGGACTCATCTGTGAAAACAACGTTGGCTCACTGTTCGACCATGCAGGTGGCATGTTGATGACTCCACACTAGGCGTTTCCTTCTGTGAAGATGCGTCAGAGGTAGACATAAAGTAGATCTCTTACAATAAAGGACACTCTGCTGAAGTCTTCTGTACCGTCTGCCTCAATACAACACGTCCAGTGGATGCTGCGAGCTACATGCCAGTTGCTGTGCAGTACTGGCACGGTACTGTCGTGCCCTTACAGCCCAATAATGGTGCTCTCTTCTAAAGTCACACGTGACCGGCCCTGCCCTGGTCTTCGAGATGCAGTTGCGGTCTCTATAAAATGTCGCCACATCCGAGAAAAAAACAGAACGATTCACATTAAGCCATTGCGTTACATCATTTTGCGACAGTCGTGCTTCCTTTACTTCCATGGCCCTCCACAGAAGAGAGTCTGGTATACATCCTCTCTGTGCCATACCGTACCGTCTGTGACTGTGTACACAGTGACTGCGGATGTGGGGCTAGCCGGCAAACGCTACCTCGTTTCATAGGTGTCCTGACGTCGTCAATGGCGTGGTTGCCCGTTGACCGGAATGTCATCTTCCATGCAGAGCACGGTCGTACGGTCACTTGGTTGACAGTTGTATGATTACATCGTGGATTAGTCAAAGGACGAGGAAATAGCTGTTTTTGCTTTAATTTTGGACACCAGTGTATGTGTGAAGTACATTTGGTCCATTCTACCCTTTGTGACGATCGCCTATCAATAAGTTCTGGCATATACTGGAAACAACTTATCACTTACACTCGGGGAATGTTCTTCCGTCTATCCACTTCACTGTTTGAGTTCAAGAAGTTTCTCAAAAAAAAAAAGGTTCAAATGGCTCTGAACACTATGGGACTTAACATCTATGGTCATCAGTCCCCTACAACTTAGAACTACTTAAACCTAACCAACCTAAGGACAACACACAACACCCAGCCATCACGAGGCAGAGAAAATCCTTGACCCCACCGGGAATCGAACCTGGGAACCCGGGCGCGGGAAGCGATAACGCTACCGCACGACCACGAGAAGCGGTCGAAGTTTCTCAATTTAACTGTCACTTCAGGGAGATCAAAAACAGTATGGACTTTAAATTACGCTGAAGATCTAAAGAAACTGGTAAACTCAACATCGAGTAGGGCCCCCGCGGGCAAGCAGAAGCACCGCAACAAAACATGGCATGGACTCGGCTAATGTCAGAAGTAGTGCTGAAGGGAACTGACCCAATTAATTCTGCAGGGCTCTCTATAAATCCATAAAGTGCTAAGAGTCTGCAGGGTGGGGGTGGGGGGGAGGGGGTGGAGATCTGAACAGCAAGGCATCCGAGATATACCAAAAAATGTTCATGTCTGGGGAGTATGGGGGCCAGCGAAAGTATTTAAACTCAGAAGAATGTTCCTGGAGCCACTCTGCAGCAATTCTGGACGTGTGGCGTGTCGCATTGTCCTGCTGGAATTGCCCAAGTCCGTCGGAATGGACAATGTACATGAATGGATGCATGTGATGAGACAGGATGCTTACGTACGTGTCACCTGTCAGAGTCGTATCTAGATCTATCAGGGGTCCCATCTCACTCCAACGGCACAGGGCCCACACCATTATAGAGCATCCACCAGCTTGAACCGTCCCCTGCTGGCATGCAGGATCCATGGATTCATGAGGTTGTCTCCATAACCGTAAACGTCCATCCACTCGATACAATTTGAAACGGAACTCGTGCGACAAGGCAACACGTTTCTAGTCATCAACAGTCCAATGTCGGTGTTGACGGCCAAGGCGGGGCGTAAAGTTTTGCGTCGTGCAGTCATCAAGAGTACACGAGTGGGCGTCCGGTCCCGAAAGCTCATATCGATGGTGTTTCGTTGAATGGTTCGCACGTTGACACTTGTTGATGGCCCAGCACTGAAATCTGCAGCAATTTGCGGAAGGGTTGCACTTCAGTCACGCTGAACTATTCTCTTCAGTCGTCGTTGGTCCAGTTCTTTCCGGCCGACGCGATATCGGAGATTTGATGTTTTACCGGATTCCTGTTACTCACGGTACACTCGTGAAACGATCGTACGAGAAAATATCCTGTTCATCGCTATCTCGGATATGATGTGTCCCATCGCTCGTGTGCCGACTACAACAGTATGTTCACACCCCCCTAAAATTTTAGAACCTGCCATTGCAGCAGCAGTAACCGATCTAAAAACTGCGCCAGGCACTTGTCTTGTATAGGCTTTGCCCACAGCAGCGCCGTATTCTGCCTGTTTACATATCTCTGTACTTGAATATGTATGCCATTACCAGTTTCTTGGTGCTTCAGTGTAAATCCCCCAAGAAATAAAACAATTTATTAGTGAATTAGACCGTAAATTATCATCATAATCTTATTGCTTTCAGCTAGAGAGAAGTTCCTAATCTCACTGATACTTCCAAAGACCAAAATTAACCAACTGCAAGGAGTGTATATAAAATCCAAGTAGTAAGACATATAGATCGTACTCAAAACTTTCTTCAGTATTACTTAGGTAAAACACTTAAACATAAATTGCCATCAAATAGATACACAAATCAAACTCTTCAATTGCTTCGAATCACCAGTGATAAAAACCATTATTTACTGTAATATATCTGCGATATTTCGTATGTAATACACCCAAGCGCAATTCTTCTCTGACTAGCCTTCAATGATTATTAACCTCACTCTATTTCGGTCATAGCATCCAGCTTTGCACTTATACCATTAACACGAGTCTGCGTGAAAACAAAAAACAGAATAAGAATCAATTATGTTTTTGTAATAACTTCTTCAGCGACGTTCTGTTCGGGGCTTTATGGTGGGCGACCCACCGCATAGTTGCTACAGTTGATAGCGCTTTTGGGGCCAGTTTCTCGATCAACTGTTCAGCCAAGGGATGCTTCTGCCAATATTTACCGCATGTTTGCCTTCAGGAAATTTCTCCACACCTGTATTTAATCCAGGTCTGAGCAATAGTCGTAGCCATCATGGTTATTTCCCTACGCACTATGGAATGCTCAGATATCAGGAAGGGCGCTGTAAGAGAACTTTCACACTTTATTAGTAGTGTAATTTTCACAAAGATTTCTGGTCCTATTATTCTGCACTTTAAGTACACTTATGCTCATAAATTAAGGATAATTGCACAGTGTGGTGGCACACAACGTGGCACTACACAAAACTGGTGCCAATAGCATAGGCACATAGGGAACACACACGACACAGATCTGAAAGTCCACAGTATTGGTGATAAGTTGAGAAAACTGTCCCGAAACACATGTGCTACAAAACGCCACTGTTTCCTGCGCATGTATCCCGACATCAGTATGGGATATGTCACCATGCACACGTACACAGGTCGCACAAAAGGTTGGCATACACTTGATCAGGTGGTCGAGCAGCTGCTGGGGTATAACCTCCCATTGTCGCACCACTGCCTGTCGGAGCTCCTGAAGTGTCGTAGAGGTTTGAAGACATGCAGTGATACATCGACCGAGAGCATTCCAGACGTGACCGATGGGCTTTAGATCTGGAGAACAGGCAGGCCACTCCATTCGCCTGATGCCTTCTGTTTCAAGGTACTCCTCCACGAGGGCAGCTCGGTGGGGCCGTGCATTATCACCCATCAGGAGGACGGTGGGACCCACTGAACCCCTGAAAAGGCGGACATACTGGTGCAAAATGACGTCCCGATACACCCGACCTGTTACAGTTTCTCTGTCAAAGACATGCAGGGGTGTGCGTGCACTAATCATAATCCCACCCCACACCATCAAACCATGACCTCCATACAGGTCCCTTTCAAGGACATTAATGGGTTGGTATCTGGTTCCTGGTTCACTACAGATGAATACTCGGCGAGAGTCACTGTTCAGACTATACCTGGACTCGTCCGTGAACATAACCTGAGACCACTGTTCCAATGACATTTTACTGTGTTCGTGACACCAGGCTTCACGGTCTCTCCTGTGACCAGGGGTCAGTGGAATGCTTCTTGCGGGTCTCTAGGCGAATAAATCATGTCTGTTCAGTCGTCTGTAGACTGTTTGTCTGGAGACAACTGTTCCAGTGGCTGCGGTAAGGTCCCGAGCAAGGCTGCGTGCAGTACTCCGTGGCCGTCTGCGGGCTCTGATGGTAGATATCAGTCTTCTTGTGGTGTTGTACACTGTGGACGTCGGGTATGTAGCGCCTGAACATGTTTCCTGCCTGCTGGAATCGTTGCAATAGTCTTGTGATCACACCTTGTGGCACACGGAGGGCCCATGCTAAGACCAGCTGTGTTTGACCAGCCTCCAGTCGCCCTAGTATTCTACCCCTCATAATGTCATTAATATGTGTTCTTTCAACACACAGTCACCATTAGCAGGTCTAAAAACGTCTGTACACTTACTCCCTGCACCGTACTCTGTGATGCACAGACACTCCTCTGCATATGTGGCCTGCTGCCAGCGCCACCGTGCGACGACAGCAGGTCAAATGCACCGCATTGTCATACCCCGAGGTGATTTAAACCAGCAAACCGCTTACCAGAGCGTTGTTTCACCATGTATCAGCATTATCCTTAATTTATAAGTATAATTGTATTAATCCTTTACCTCTTACGATGATCATCCCCTTCTTTGGCCCTTCCAGACCGCTTCAGCCTACCGGATTATAATCCCGTCTTTGTAAGGTAATCTACCACTGTTCATTCTGTCAAGATGTCCATTTTTTATGTCTACAATTTTATTCCTTACTTTAAATCCCTCGTAATGTCGTTGTTTCGCAGTCTATGTACTCGAGTACGTCTACCTCTGTACTCCGAAAGCTCCCTGATGGTGTGTGGGTGTATGGCGGAGGATGCTTCTGGTAGCACTAACTATTCCCCGCTTCCCGGTTCCACTCACGAATGGCACGTGGGAAGAATTATTATCGGTACCCCTCTATACTAGCTCTAACTCTGCGCATTTCCTCTTCGTGTTCTTTTCATGAGGTGTATGTGGATGGAAGTAATACGTTTCAGCAGAAAGCCTCTCCGTGATGCACAATGCCTCTCTTGTGATGTCTGCCACTGGAGTTTGTTCAGGATTTCTGTAAGGTTTTGCTCCGACTGAATGATCCGGTGACGAAACGCAACCCCTTCGTTGATCTTCCCTATCTCTTCTGTCGGTCCTACTTCGTAAGGACCACAGATTGGTGGACGATACACAAGAATCAGTCGAAAAGCGACTTGTAAATCACTTCCTTCGTGAATGTGTTACATTTGCGTAAGATTCGTCGTCTTGATCTCAGTTTGGCGTCCGTTTCCCTACTATTTGTTTGCGTGGTCCTTGCACTTGATGTCGCTCTGCATAATTGCTCCTAGGTATTTTCCGGTAGATATTATTTCCAGCAATTTGTCATCAATAGTGTAGTTGTACAGTAGCGTATTTCTTTTCCTGTGTACAATCTTCGGCTGACTTCCGTAGACCACTTTCATTCGTGTTATATTTGTGTCTTGTTTCTAAGCTACGTTTTTACTGTCTCACAGAGTTTCCTACTTCCTCGGCTACGTCTTTATCGTAGCCTTACGTGATATCATCCCAGATAATTAAAGTGGCTGACCTGTTGTATTAACACATTAGTCGTCACTATTTTTAGTCACATGAGGTCTCGTGAAAGGCATTGTTACAATTCTCTTTGTGGATACAGTCATGAGGTAGCCTTCGTTTATTGTACTTATATGTACACTACTGGCCATTGAAATTGCTACACCAAGAAGGAGTGCAGATGATGAAAGGATATTCATTGCACAAATATATTATACTAGAACTGACATGTGATTACATTTTCACGCAGTTTGGGTGCGTAGATCCTGAGAAATCAGTACCCAGAACAACCACCCCTGGCCGCAATAATGGCCTTGATACGCCAGGGCATTGAGTCAAACAGAGGCTGGATGGCGTGTACAGATACAGCTGCCCATGCAGCTTCAACACGATACCACTGTTCATCAAGAGTGGTGACTGGCGTATTGTGACGAGTGACCAGACGTGTTCAGTTGGTGAGAGATCTGGAGAATGTGCTGGCCAGGACAGCAGTCGAACATTTTCTGTATCCAGAAAGGCCCGTACAGGACCTACAACATGCGGTCCTTCATTATCCTGCTGAAATGTAGGGTTTCACACGGATCGAATGAAGGGTTGAGCTAAACACATCTGAAATGTAACGTCCACTGTTCAATGTGCCGTCAATGCGAACAAGCGGTGACCGAGACGTGTAACCAATGGCACCCCATACCATCACGCCGTGTGATACCCCAGTATGGCGATGACGGATACATGACAAACACGGATGCGACCATGATGATACTGTAAACAAACAACGCCGGTTAACTGCTGTTTGTATATGAGCAATCAGTTGGAAACTTTCCTCATGTCAGCACGTTGTAGGTGTCGCCACCGGCGCCATCCTTATGTGAATGCTCTGAATAGCTAATCATTTGATTATCACAGCTTCTTCTTCCTGCCGATTAAATTTCGCGTCTGTAGCACGTCGTCTTCGTGGTGTGTATGTGACATAATTATCTAGTTTTTTCCTAGTTCACAATTTTTTAGACCAAATCGTTTCCCCGCATTTCGCTTACTGCAGTTCCCTCTTCGTGTTAACGAGCTGTCGACGGGACCCGCAGAGGTGGGAAATAATTTCGCGGAGCTTGTTGTGCTGACCTGCGCCCCGCTGTGGCCGCGCGCGACATTCTGGGAGATCGGTCCCCGCGGAGATTGGGCCACGAGAAAACCGCGTGGCGTGGCGGCGCTGCCGCCGTCGGAAGAGGAATGGCTGCGGGCCGAAGAAAGGCGACCGGCCAGATTAAAGTTTCCTCCCGCCAGGAGCAGCCAATATCCCAGCGGCCGGACCTCGCCACGGCGCGCGATTGCTCGCCGAGATTAGCGGCGCTGCTCTCAGCCTGCGTGTGTGTGTGTGTGTGTGTGTGTGTGTGTGTGTGTGAGGGGCAGGGGGGGGGGGGGCTGCGTCGCGACGGTACCGCCAGCGACAACACTTGATCTTCGCTAGTGTTTATGGTGGGCACGTGGGACGGTGTTGCTGTCCCCGCACCACTGCGGCATTCTACCGTGCTCACGTTGCTGCCTACCTCGTTCGGTGGTTGAAGAATGGATTCTTTTTTAGTTACTTCTATACTTGTGATAATCTAATGCTAAAGTTATACAGAGATTGTCAATATAGCGTAGTTTATTCAAGCGCTGTTGATAGTTTTAGTTTGTCAACTAAATAAGCGTAATTTATGGATGCCCATTCTACTCAATGGATGAGGGACTTCAGCTGATGATATACCGGGTGATGAAAAAGTCAGTATAAATTTGAAAACTTAATAAACCATGGGATAATATAGGTAGAGAGGTAAAAATTGACACACATGCTTGGAATGAGATGGGGTTTTATTAGAAAAAAATATTGCTAGACGCGTGAAAGATCTCTTGGCTTTGGGGTTACCTGAAGTCGCAAGTGTATCGTGACCGACCGACATCTCTAGGGATGCTGAAAGACAACATCCGACGCCAGTGCCTCACCATAACTCCGAACATGCTTTACAATGCTGTTCACAACATTATTCCTCAACTACAGCTATTGTTGAGGAATGATGGTGGATATATTGAGCATTTCTTGTAAAGAACATTATCTTTGCTTTGTCTTACTTTGTTATGCTAATTATTGCTATTCTGATCAGATGAAGCACCATCTGTCGGACATTTCTTTAACTTTTGTATTTTTTTGGTTTTAATAAAACCCCATATCATTCCAAGCATGTGTGTCAATTTGTACTTCTCTACCTACATTATTCCGTGATTTATTCAGTTTCCAAATTTATACTGACTTTTTGATCACCCGGTATATGAGAAAATGTACCACCACAGCAGGGAAGCAGCAGGCACAAAGTTAGTAAAGTACAAAACGGGCCATATAAATTTGCTATAAATTTTCCTCATACACTAGCATGTTGTGACAAAAATGACAAATGTAACATTTACGAGAAAAGTACCACTACAATTGCATCCTGAGAATGTCTTTGTTGTCTCATACGACTAGTTTCGGCGACACATTACCGCCTTCCCCAGGCACCACCACAGCCAAAAGAGTATTACATTTCCTTTATGCCTTTATTGCGGAGTCCTTGTTACTACTACAAGTGGGATAACTTCCCTCAACAGTCTCTACTCGGTACTGTGTTGTCGTGTTGCCGTTTTTGGCATTGGAGACGCCACTGTGTCGAGTAGAGACTCCTGAGGAAAGTTAGCCCACTTGTATTAGTAACAAGGACTCCACAATAAATGCGCAAAGGAAATATAGTAGTATTTGGCAGTGGTTGGGCCTGAGGATGGCGGTAATGTGCAGCCGAAATTAGTCGTATGAGACAACAAAGACATTCACAGGATGCAGTTGCAGTGGTACTTCTTCTCGTGAATAAGTGTAACATTTGACATTTTTGTCACCAGATGCTTGCGTGTGAGGAAAATTTATAGCAAATTTATATGGCCCATTTTATACTTCACAAACTTAGTGCGAGCTGCTTCGCTCGCGTAGGCTATATGCCCAGAAGTCTTTTTTTCTGTTTTAAATCGAATTTTTGTGATGTTCACAAACTGCAATAACCTTTACGCTTTCTCCTTATTAAGGGCATTTCTGAATGTACTTATACTGGTAACTGGAGTTCAAAGTTTTTGTTAATCGAAGTTTTTGCGTTTTTGTGGAGATATTTACGTTGCAACTTACATCCCCTAGCAAATATTTCTTTATATCTAACGGAGAAGTGAAATACCAATTTTCCTAAATTTTGATTTAAAATGTTTTTAATGTAACGAAATATTTTCTTAAAAATTTTCGTCCCCTACTGTGACCCCTTAGGAGTAGAATTTCGTGCAATCCCTTCTTAAACGCTGCCTACAGTATAAGATCCACACCCTCTCCATACTTCAAGTTCCTATCCTTAGCTGTTTGGGCTGGTCGATGAAAAGTCACTGAAATCGTCTGACCCTATTGCAGCCCCTTAGCTGTTGAATTTCCTGTAATAGTGAAACATATATTTCTCATCTCTTTAGCTTTAAAAATGCTTCCACAATGAAATATTCTCATATAACGTTTCACCCCCTATTTCACTCCATTAGGGGTTGAATTTCCAAGAACAGTGACACACGTATGTTTTATTTCTAACGGATAAGACAAATATAAATTTTCATATATTTAGCTTCAAAAATGTTTGTACAATGAAATATTTCCATAATACTTTCATTCTCTGTTTCATCCCCATAGGATCTAAATTTCCAAAACAAGTGGAACACGAATTTTCTTATTTGCAATTTGGAAACCAAATATAAGTTTTCATAGATTTAGCTTTAAAAATGCTTTCATAATAAAATATTTCCATAAAAAAATCTCCTCCTCTATCTTACCCACATAGCGGTTCAATTTCCAAAAACAATGAAACAGGTATTTTTTTTATTTGTAACCGAGAAGTCAATTATCAATGTTCATAGATGTAGCTTTAAAAATACTTAAGTAATTCTTTGATAATGATATAGTTTCAAAAAAGGTTTTCCCCACTACTTCACCCCCATTGGGTTAAATTTACAAAAATGCTGAAACATGTATTTCTTGATTTTGACCGAGAACAAAGTACCAATTTTCTATTGTGTAGCTTCAAAACTGCCTTAATAGCGACTTTTTTTTAAGAAAAAAACTTTCATCCCCTATTTCACCCCCGTAGTATAGGAACTTCGAAAAATCCCTTGTTAAACAACGCCTACAGCATAAGATACACACTTTCTCCAAATTTCAAGTTTCTGTCCTTGGCGGTTTGGGCTGGGCAATGATGAGTCAATTATTCAGGACACTGCCTTTTACATTTAAAAGTTTTACGCTATGAGAGTGACGTTGTTTACTGTCTTCAGAGATCGTAAATGACATGAATACAGGAGTATTAAAAATCATTCACAATTTAAACAAATGGCGAGTTGTAGAAACCAATGAAATTCTATATGGATACAGAAGTATTAGAAACCAGTAAAAGTATATCTAAACTGGAAAACATGTACAAAGACAATTAGAGAGATTAAGTTACACAAATTAAACGTAATCTCCGTCCACCGTGGTGGGCCCATCGGATCCATCCAACTCCGTGTCGTCGTCTCCCACTGGCGTCATTGCATGCCATATGGAGGGGCGCACCATCTGCACACCGCTCTCGCTGCTTTCGTCAGTGTTCGTGACCTGGAACCGCCCCCACCTTCTCAGGTAGCTCATCAGTTGGCATCAGAAGGGTGAATGCACCCAGTTTCAGCTCTCCCATCAAGGAAAAATCCTTGCTATTACGAATCGAACCTGGGCGCTCCGCACTGACCATTCAGCTATAGAGGCGGACGGAAATTGCACGACTTTACACCCTAATTTGACTTTAATTTAGTCTATTTGTCCTTATGTTAATAACATTATCCTACTGAACTACTCAATATTTTTCACAGTATGTGAATTGCTACAGCGTTTCTCACCACTCTCCGATCATGGAAGAAAGACTTAAGAAAAATTTGGATATTACGCTCGTACGTATTGGCTCACCCTACTGGCCACTGATATTGCAACATCAAGAAGGATAGCAAATAATGGAACTTTACTTATTGTGCATTTACAGTACACACAGTGCATGGGGGCTTAATTAAACAGAATGCTAATAATTTTAATTTTAGTCGCTGTCTGTCCGATTACGAAGTCTCGTAACCGATTGGCCCTGACTAGTATTACTCCGCAATCTGACTGCACAGAATAAAAACAAAGAATGGAAGGAAATTTCCGTTAGCACAATTAATTAATTAAGGCCCCAGCAACTATAAAAGGTACGAAACAACAAAGCACAAATGTAACTGTTCTGTGTGTGTGGAAGTGTGATTCAACGTACACATCTGGCACGGTTCTTCCTCAATACGACAAGATGCTTTAAACGCCATTTACAATGAAGTAATTAAAAAAAAACAGAAATACTATGATTGCACATAGAAACCAGAATTAGACTCTAATATATGAACACAAGCCAGATGCTTTGTTGACTGAACCTGTGACCAAGAGGCATTGTTATTTAGGATATTAAAAATAAAAAATTGTCTTTACCTTCATATATATTGACAAAAAATACACTCTGATCATTTAAACATCCCCAATCGAACAACATATGGTGTCTTGCCCAACAGAACAACTGCACATGACATGCTCACAACTAGTAGTCTATCGACATCGTCTCAACAATCACTGATCACGCCTGCCACAGAACTACAACTGTCCACCGCAACTTCTGAACAAGCACTGCCAGTGGAGGCGGCTGAATAATACTCTTTGGCGCAATCTCTGGCGCTGTGACTCACTGTAACCACCTTTCAACAGTCCACTCACATTAATGTGACCACCGCCTATGTTCTACTTCGACGTTCACGTTCACAGACGGCAGGTGGCAGCAGTAGCAGTGGAGGGTAAACAAAGCGTGTTGAGGGGACGGGACCAAGAGTTCAGTCGTTGTAGCGCGGATACGGGGCGATTTATCAAGGGGCTAAAAACAATGACTCCTCAGCGATCGTTCAGCAAACATTGCAGCGTATGGACCCCCGCAGCAGGCGCGTAATTCATGCACCCATGCTGACGACTGTTCACCGGCGACGAAAGTCTGTAATTTTCACCCCAGTACCGCAGCTGGATTTCCACTGCCTGACAAGACCTGCACGTTTTATGTTGCATCGGTTTGAAACGGCTGAAAGCAAATACCCTCCAGCAATCATCGGAAACCTATGAGCCGGAGGAGGGAGCGTTATACGGTCTGATGGAATCTTATGGAAGGCACGATGGATCAACAAAAGTATGCGTATATCCTTGGAGAACACTTCCACCACTACAAGCAGTTTTTGTTTCCCTGACACCATAACATTTACCAGCAATATGTCACACAGCATTCAGTGTACATATATGGTTCGAATAGCACCAGGGAGAGTTTATTGTACTCCCCTGGCCACCAAAATCCCATGATTTAAACTCAATCGAGAATCTGTGGGACCATCTCGATCGTCCTGTCAGTGGCATGGATCGTCAACCGGGAAACCTAGCGCAGCTGGACACAGCACTGGAGTCCGTTTGGTTCCATATCACTACCGGTACTTTCCAGAACCTCATTGACACTCTTCCTGCGTGTCTCGCAGCGGTCTGCTGTGCGAACTATGGTTGTTCAGGCATTTGACAGGTCACTGGGCAGTGTAGTAGAAACAATAAGTTATGAAGTTTGTAGTTGATTTAGGGGAATATTGAGTGAGAAATTTAATTCACAGAGAGGCTACCTCTTTCAGTAGAACCAACTGCTCTAACCCGGACAGGCATCGAGTCCAACTTCGCTTGGTTGACAGATTTGCATATGTCATTCGATTCCGCTTTTGCTCTAGCCCAGAATTCATCAATAATATTGGCAGCCTCTCTGCAACCCATTACCATGTGTTCTCAGCGGGCGAGAATCTGCGGTACGTGCTGGCTAAAGTCGAATGCCCTCCATATCAAGGTAGGTCTTTTATTACATTGTCGAAAAAATAATGTTACACAATCGTAAAAGCCTCTGGCCAGAAGAGGAAAGTAATGACTGCTGTTGATATTGCCGGCCATGTAAAGCAGAGGTGATTGTGTGATCACGATAGGTAGTGAGCCCCTTTGAGGATAAAGATTGCGATCTGGCAACGCTCAATCTCTTCGCAGCCTCAGAACACTGAAAAGCACTCCATCTTCAGGCCACAAGGGGCCCATCGGGATCATCCGACCGCCGTATCATCCTCAGTTAAGGAAGCGGGTAGGAGGGGCGAGTGGTCAGCACACCGCTCTCCCGGTGGTAATGACGGTTTTCTTGACCGGAGCCGCTACTATTCGGTCCAGTAGCTCCTCAATTGGCATCACGAGGCTGAGTGCACCCCGAAAAATGGAAACAGCGAATGGCGGAGGATGGTCACACACCAAAGTACCGGCCACGCCCTACAGCGCTTAACTTCGGTGATCTCGCGGGAACCGGTGTATCCACTGTGGCAAGGCCGTTGCTCACAGTACACAGACATGACCTCAAAATGATATAGTGCCTGTCACTGACAAAGAGGTTTCTGCAATGGTAGAAATGAACCATGGCATCCGTCTCTTGATATGAGGATAGGCGGTGATGGCCGAAACCGGTAATCTAGTATTGAAATAGTTGTGGTTGTGTCAGGTAGTAAATTAATTTCAAAACAAGCAATCACTGGCGTCTACAGTACGACTGGAAAGTTGTTCTGCTCCGTCTGTCCATCGTGACGCTGTAGGCAGAACTGTGACGACATGGTACTACTCCTGTGTGTAGGGCTGTCACTGGGCACATCAATGTCGGTGGACCTGTCTCTGCTGCCAAATCAACGGAAGCCGCAAGAATGGTCGCCACACTGACAGTTGGTGACATTCCAGTGACCGTCGCACTGTCCTTGTTGCAGACGAGTCCATTAGCAGATACAGGGCATGTGAAATGTCTCTATAATCCACTGCTGCTCACGAGGAGAACAAGGCAAGTGCCATAACACGATTTCCAAGAAACATCGCTCAGTGGAAGTAAGAGAAAACATGTCTCCTCTTTTTTGTAGATAAACTCTCCCGTTTCTGAGAAAACGCCCGTCGAATTTTCGGCGTAATTTACATGCCTTCCAGCACACTATTAGATCAACCCACTTAACGCCATAGCAGCTAGGGTCACGACCTCTAACTTTTAGCGTCTTGTGTTCGAGATCCGATTATTGTTTTTATTTATTTTATTTTCTCATTTATCTACTCTTTGCGTATAATGTGATTACACCAATGTTTCTTATTAAGTTAGGGGACAAAAGACTATTACATGAAATATAAAATTACTACTAGGTTTCACAATAAGCGTCATTCATTTATTACACACTGAGGTGACAAAAGTCACGAGATAGCGATATGTACATGTACAGATGGCGGTAGTATCGCTTCGCAAAGTATAAAAGGGCACTGCATTTGCAGAGCTGTTATTTGTGTTCAGCTTATTCATGTGAAAAGGTTTCTGACGTTATTATGATAGCACGACGGGAATTAACAGATTCTGAACTCGGAATCGTAGTTGCAGTTAGACACATGGAACATTCCTCTTCGGAAATCATTAGGGAATTCAATATTCTGTGATTCACAGTGTCACCAGTGTGCCAAGAGTACTACATTTCACGCCTTATCTTTCACCACGGACACGCAGTGGCCAACGACCTTCATTTAACGACCGAGAACAATACCGTTTGCTTAGAGTTGTCAGTACTAACAGACAAGCAAACATGCAAGCAACACTGCCTGAACTAGCCTCAGAAACTAACGTTGGGTGTACTACAAACGTATCCGTTAGGACGGTGTGGCGAAATTTGGCGTTTATTGCCTATGGTTGCAGAGGAAAACCGTTATCTGGTCAGATGTGTTCAGATGTCAGTTGGTAAGAGCTATTGGTACGATTCGAATATGGCGCATATTCCCCAAAGCCTTACACCCAAGTTGTCAACAAGGCATCGCATTCGGGAGGACGACGTTTCAAACCCGCGTCATGGCATCATGATTTAGGTTCCCTAAATCGCTTCAGGCAAATGCCGGGATGGTTCCTTTAAAAGGGCAAGGCCGACTTCCTTCCCCACCCTTCCCTAAGCCGACGAGGTCGAATACCTCGTTGTTTGCCCCCCCCCCCCCAATCAACCAACCATAAACAACACAATGTGCAAACAGGTGGCAGGTTCATAATAGTGTGAGGTTTGTTTACATCGAATGGACTGGAGCAAATTCAACCGATCATTGACTGGAAATGGTAATTTTCGGCTAAATGGAGACCATTTGCAGCCAGCCATTCATGGACTTCATGTTCCCAAAGAACGATGGAATTTTTATGGATGATAGTTCGCCATTCCGTATAATTCAAGTGAATAATTTGGCCACCCCGATCGCCCGACGTGAACCCCAACGAACATTTGTAGGACATAGTCCAGAGATCAGTTTGTGCACAAACTCCTACGCTAACAATTATAGACGGCTACGGAGGCAGCATGGCCCAATATTTCTGCAGGGAACTTCCAACGGCCTGTTAAGTACATACCACGTGGAGCCACTGCACTACACCGGGTAAGAGGTTATCCGACACGGTATCGGGAGGTATCCCGTGACTTTCGTGACCTCAGTGTACTTTTGAAAACATTCGTATAGTAATCTTGTACGGGCAAGGGTAGGTAAATGAGAGAAAAATAAAAGTAATAATCAGATTTCGAACACGGGGTGCAAAAGTGTGAAACCACGATGATAGCCATTGTGACACCCTATCGGTTGGACTGTTCATTTGCTAAACGGGACATAAATTACCTCCAAAACTTTGACCGTCGTTTTCTCAGAAACGGTCGAATTTTTACGGATGAGCCGAGATACGTGTTCACTTATTTTTACCCCTCTTCCATTGAACGAACTTTCTGGGAAATCAGGTTAAGGCTCTTAGCTGTTCTCCTCGTCAGCGAAGAATATGTCAGTCTTCTCTGGCACAGGTAACACAGGGCTAGTAAGATTCCGCACAGTGCCCATCGGTTTCATATTTTCTTGGCGTACCTGGGGTTCTGACCTGTGCGAGGAGCAACACTGTGGAAGGCTAAATAACAGTCTTCACAGTCTAGGTGTTGATTTCAAATACCCTAACACAAAGGAGTCTCAGCTGGTTCCATAACTTCATAGTTATATGGAAATTACGTTTATTCATTTCCATGGTGACATGTAAATTGTCAGTTCAAAGTCGTTAGTGGGAATTTGACTGGACGGAAACAGAGCTCGGTAATTGGACATTTGAATAGAGCGATGGGGCAATATCAATTACTTGGTTGCTTAATGTGATAGGATGTACGCACAACTTGTTGATCTCCAGATAATAGGCGACGGTCGTATTGCTGTTGGCTGACATCCGATACATTTCATCTTCATTTACCTGTGGCTTCATGGGCATTGCTCGGAGTAGCTTACCCTATGACCAGTCCGCTACTTTCTCCACAGTCCTCTACAGGTAAAGCACCACGACCTCCTATCGGAGTCTTCCGATGCTCATGCAGCGTCTTTTGTCTGCAGTAATTCTACTACAGAGGTGGTTTCCAAGTCACATTTGGAGTCTGAAGCCAGGCAGCCGAAGCACAGTCAGATGTTTATGATCTTGAATAATGGACAGAAAGGAAAGCCGTTCAAAATTGAATGGGAAGTAACATTAGGAACCAGAATCAAAGTCTGAAGAGCGAGTAGAAAACAAACAGACATGCCTCCGCAGTGCAAAGTCAGAGATACCTTGAGAATCAGAAGGAGAGTTGAAATAGCATGACTGCCAGCTTGAATCACAATGGAATGTCAGATATTTTCATCTAATAGAAAGTTCCTCATAATAATAAGTAACGATAAGTTTTCTCATTCTGTCTTCATTCTTAGCTTTGTGCTTTTGAAAAGCGTAATCAGTTGCCGTTTATGCAATCGAATCCGGAATCGCATTGCAAAATGAATAAAAGAAACTACACAACAAAATACTCTCTCATCTGATGACTGGAACATTAGAGAACTTATTTACAGTATGACCATGTACATTATTCAACGAACGTCTTAACGTGTTACAACAGATCAAATATTTTAATGAAATTGTAGCCAGTTTTTAACAGTAGTTCCAAGTCTATAAGAGGCAGTCGGATGGGAACGAAACTGATTGGAAAAAGGAAGTCAACTGTTTGTTATTTCCTATGTAATCGCAGCAAAGCAGATTTATCCCACTGTGAGACAGGACGGTCAATGCTTTCATGGAAAATGTTTGCAGTTGCCCACGGAAATATGATTGTACCCAGGCGTGCACTTCCCCTCCGAGGCCTATGGACGGCCAGGTATGTCTTTCTGCAGGGCTCCAAAAATATGGAAATCGCGTGGGGAGAGATTGGGATTTAATGGAGGATGTGTAACGGCTTCACAGCGAGACTTCTGCAGCGTACTGGAAATATGTGGCGGAAGGGAGAGAACGCTGTTTTGACTAGCGCCTCCTTGGATTACGAATCTCACTGTATTCTCTTGCACCACGTCGGGCCACGCAGGCTCTCGCTTCCTCACTGTCGCTTTTCTTCCCGCCTTTGCTTCGTCTGAGCTCTTGTTCATTTCTGTCGTTGACACAAAAACTATTTACGTCTATAATCTTTTCCAGCCATTTAAACTGCAATCAGAAAGCCAAATGCCATAGAACGATAAACGCAAAAAGTTGCAACTGAAACCGTCTTTACAACACACGCACAGCTAAATTCGTTCACGTTTTCTGTCTATAAGATTACTGAGAACTACTTGCCACTGCTATTTGTTCTTCACGCTCCTTTATTATTTGAAGAAGAATTTATTTTCAAATAAAATTAGGGAATACGGAAAAATGAATGTAACAATATGCGGGTAGCCAATTTTTATGCAGTTCAAAATTTGTCTGACTCTCATTGGGAACTTACTGTAACAGCTGTACTTTTTTAACCGCACTCCAAGGACTTCACTTTTATGTTGATGGGGTTATAACCTTAACTGGCTTAAGTCGATAACTTACACTACTCAAATTTGTTAATTATAATTCATGAATGTAAGTGTAACACGTTGCAATCGGGCAAATTAATTGTAGTAATTCACTTGACTTCTATATTTTTAATCAAAAATTAAAGACGAAGTGTTCCATGTGCAGTCACATCATTAATAACTAGTTCTACTCGAATTAACTAATATGGTCTACAGTGAAGAGTAGTTACCCATTACAGTGCTATTTAATACGTTATTCCGAAATACCACACCTAAACAAAAGCACCTGACACATGTGAGTCAAAACGATGGATGAAGACGCAAAAGAGTTTCTGTGGGGATTGTTAAACTTATTTTGTCAGCTGATCTGCCTGATAACCAATGTCTGTTCTAATACCCAGCACAATAATTACAATTAACTTGGAAAAGGACAAAACTAAGTATGGATCTTATCATACTTTTATGTTCAACAATCTGAAACTTGAAGAGAAAAAAACGACCAAAATTAGCATGCAAAAAGTTATGTATTCTACAAATACTGTACCTTCGATCACTACACCAACGTTAATGATAAAAGTGTGTGAACTGGTTTACGGAAGGGTTCTTTAGCCATTTTTTTTTCCTTTTTAACTCCGAATTACTTCTTTTTCTGTCCATACAAGAAAATTTGTCTTTATCGGAAAATATTTCCGTCGAATGGAGTACTGGTCGTTATCACTGAACAGTATTTTGCAAAGTTTAACGTAAGAAATTTTTCCAATGAAACGAAAAACTGGAAACTCGCTAGAGCATATGATCAGCCAAGGATGTATGAAAGGGTGTAACGTATGTTTCTTGCACTAACAATGTTTACTTGCTCTTCACTGCTTTATTCTCATGAAACTGGAAAATATGAACTGTCGTAGAATATGGAGCTAAGTCTTTTTTTTCTGCTCAGTAAACTGGGAGGTTGTAGAGAATACATCACTCAGACACACATATTCAAGAATGTAGGTTGAAGGAAAACATGCCACTTCTGGGTTTTATACACAAAGCTATAATGAAAACAAAGCCATTGACAGTATGCAACTATTACACACCAGTCACTCAAATAATTTGTTCCTGTGCGCTCTGCGCCGACGGTACGGTCCACATTTTGCACAACTCAGTTCGATTTTGGAGGCAGGATATTTTATTCAGGCGAGGAGCTGCTGGATGCGGCGCACGCTCGGCTGCACACACGTCAGAAAGAGTTCTCCTCCTGGCGGAAATGAGGCGCCAGTCTCCAGATGGCGTCTCAGCGCCAGCGTCTACCACTACTGAAATCCTCTCTGCGATCTGGCACGCAAGTATCGGATGTTTGGTCCACTTGAAGATACTGTGTATTAGGAAAACTACCATAACTAAACGCCAATTATTTTATACGACTTAATACTGATAGCTGACCCCTGTTAAATAGGTTAGACACTGTGTGTGCATGAGATTCTGCGTCTCGGATGTATGCGGGGTGGTCCATTGATCGTGACCAGGCCAAATATCTCACGAAATAAGCGTCAAACGAATAAACTACAAAGAACGAAACTTGTCTAGCGGTAAGTGGGAAACCAGATGGCGCTATGGTTGGCCCGCTAGATGGCGCTGCCATAGGTCAAACGGATATTAACTGCGTTGTTTTTAAAAAGGAACCCCCAGTTTTTACTACATATTTGTGTAGTACGTAAAGAAATATGAATGTTTTAGTTGGACCACTTTTTTCGCTTTGTGATAGATAGCACTGTAATAGTCACAAACATATGGCTCACAGTTTGAGGTTTTTTATATTAAAATACAGAACGTAAGTACCTTTGAACGTTTTATTTCGTGTTGTTCCAATGTACCGTGAACTTATCATTTCTAAGAATGCATGCTGTTACAGCGCAATTATCTTTAAATACCACACTAATGCAATAAATGCTCAAAATGATGTTCGTAAACCTTAAAGGATTTGGCAATACGTGTAACGACATTCCTCTCAACAGAGAGTAGTTCGCCTTCCGTAATGTTCGCACATGCATTGACAATGCGCTGACGCATGTTGTCAGGCGTTGTCGGTGGATCACGATAGCAAATATACTTCAACTTTCCCCACAGAAAGAAATCCGGGGAAGTCAGATCCGGTGAACGTGCGGGCCATGGTATGGTGCTTCGTCCACCAATCCATCTGTCATGAAATATACTAATCAATACCGCTTCAACCGCACGCGAGCTATGTGATGGACATCCATCATGTTGGAAGTACATCGCCATTCTGTCATGCAGTGAAACATCTTGTAGTAACATCGGTAGAACATTACGTAGGAAATCAGCATACATTGCACCATTTAGATTGTCATCGATAAAATGGGGGCCAATTATCCTTCCTCCCATAATGCCGCACCATACATTAACCGCCAAGGTCGCTGATGTTCCACTTGTCGCAGCCATCGTGGATTTTCCGTTGCCCAATAGTGCTTATTATGCTGGTTTACGTTGGCGTTGCTGTTGGTGAATGACGCTTCGTCGCTAAATAGAAAGCGTGCACAAAATCTGTAATCGTCCCGTAATTTCTCTTGTGCCCAGTGGCAGAACTGTACACTTCCTGGTGCATAGAAATATGGTATGCGTCCAATCGATGTTTTTGAGGTTTCTAATTCTGGCGCAGTTTGTCTGCTACTGATGTGCGACAGCAGCTAAAACACCTACACGTCCCGATGCGTGTCGTGTAGGAAGGTACCGACAGTTACACGGAGCCATGCCGACTTCAATGCCGGGGCGAGCTACGTTAGGTTTCTCGCTAGAGGATCTGTGGTGAGAATAGCCCTATCGAGACAGTTCCACAAATTTTAGATTAGGTTAAAATCCACGGAATTTGGTGACCAGGGGTGTAGAGTAATCTCATCCTGGCGCTCTTCGAACCACGCAGGTACACTGCGAAATATGTGAT
Organism: Schistocerca gregaria; assembly: GCF_023897955.1. Lineage (NCBI taxonomy): Eukaryota > Metazoa > Arthropoda > Insecta > Orthoptera > Acrididae > Schistocerca > Schistocerca gregaria. Next base: position 511,337,489 of record NC_064923.1, read on the forward strand.
ACGTTGTATTGTCCTGTTGGTAGACGACATCGCACAGACGAAAGTCAGTCCGCATGTGAGGTCACCAAGGATAGATGCACGCTTCTGTTAATACACTGTGCCTACCAGAATGACGAGATCACCAGGGAATGCCACTAAAATATTCCTTTTCGCAGCCTGAACCCTCCAAATGATCCAACGTCCATCTGAAAAGGACACCTGTCGCCACTGATTGGTCCCATAGGTGTGACACTGACGTGCAAATTTCATCCAATGAACAGTAGTCAGGTGCCGACTGTGGAGGGCTATACGTAGCTATGTTCACAGAACTTTAAGTGAGGGGACACTGCTGGTAGCTCCTCGGTTCATCCTAGTGGTCAGCTGCTCAACAGTTACACGTCTGTTCGCCCGCACGCTTCGGCGCAACCATCATTCACTCCTCTCATCTACGGCCAATGGTGCACCACACTTGCCTCGAGGCTGGTTTTGGATGGCGCCATTTCGTCATGTGAGGTATAATGCACTTCAACAACTGCCGGATGCAAAGAGTTTACAAACTTAGCCGTTTCATAATTCGTCCACCTTTGGCATGAAAGCTAATAATCATGCCGCTTTGGATGTTCGACAATTAATGCGCTGTTGTCTGCGTCTCTCCCACCCCGTCCAACATTCTTTATATACCATCCACTGTTAGTACTGCCACTTGCCGTGTATAAGTGGTAATTGCGCGTTGACATCGAACATAGGCCGTAGTTCACATTAGTGCGACTGGAACGTGTATATATACTAGCTGACTCAAGTCCTCTGTTACTCCACCGCCTTCTTACCGCTCCCTGTGTCCGTCGCCTCCTACCCCATCTGTCCACCTTCAACACCTGACCCTCTAATGTCCAACTCCTCTCCCCTCTCTCTGTTCATCTCCTGCTCACCCCTCCCTTTGACCATCTCCTACTCTCCCCTCTTTGTCCATCTCGTCCTCTCCCCTATCTGTATCCATCTCATTCGCCCCTCTGCGTCCATCTCCGCCTTCTCTCTCCACGTTTTCACGTCCACCGCAATAGGAGATTGTCGGTTCTTACCCCGCAGTTTTCCTTTCCAGACAATGTTGTTGATGTTGTCTTCAGACGTGAGACTGGTTTGATGCAGCTCTCAATGCTACTCTATCCTGTGCAAGCTTCTTCATCTCCCAGTACTTACTGCAACCTACATCCTTCTCAATCTGCTTGGTGTATTCATCTCTTGGTCTCCCGCCGGCCGCGGTGGTCTTGCGGTTCTAGGCGCTGCATTCCGGAACCGTGGGACTGCTACAGTGGCAGGTTCGAATCCTGCCTCGGGCTTGGATGTGTGTCATATCCTTAGGTTAGTTAGGTTTAAGTAGTTCTAAGTTATAGGGGACTGATGACCTAAGCTGTTAGGTCCCATAGTGCTCAGAGCCATTTGAACCATTTTTTCTTGGTCTCCCTCTACGATATTTACTCTCCACGCTGCCCTCCAATGCTAAATTCGTGATCTCTTGGTGCCTCAGAACATGTCCCAGCAACTGGTCCCTTCTTCTTCTCAAGTTGTGCCACAAACTCTTCTCCTCCCCAATTCTATTCAATACCTCCTCATTAGTTATGTGATCTACCCATCTAATCTTCAGCATTCTTCTGTAGCACGACAATTCGAAAGCTACTACTCTCTTCTTGTCCAAACTATTTATCGTCCATGTTTCACTTCCATACATGGCTACACTCCATACAAATACTTTCAGTAACGAATTCCTGACACTTAAAGCAATACTCGATGATAAAAAAATTTTCTTCTTCAGAAACGCTTTCCTTGCCATTGCCAGGCTACATTTTATATCCTCGGTACTTCGACCATCATCAGTTATTTTGCTCCTCAAATAGAAAAACTCGTTTACTACTTTAAGTGTCTCCTTTCCTAATCTAATTCCCGCACAATCACCCGACTTCATTCGACTACATTCCATTATCCTCGTTTTGCTTTTGTTGATGTTCATGTTATATCCTCCTTTCAAGACACTGTCCATTCCGTTCAACAGCTCTTCCAAGTCCTTTGCTGTCTCTGACAGAATTACAATGTCATCGGCGAACCTCATAGTTTTTATTTCTTCTCCATGGACTTTAATACCTACTCCGAATTTTTCTTTTGTTTCCTTTACTGCTCAATATACAGATTGATTACAGACAATATGTACCCAAAATTCGGTTGTAATCGATCCAGATGTTTAGGAGATTTCTACCCGTGGATATGCCTGTGTAGACACATGTCACGTATAGTTAACATATTTTACACATATTTGTACACATTATTCCATTTGTATCTCTAGCGATTTTCGCCCAGCTGTTATATTTTCACCCAGATCTGTGTTTATGTCGTCATATAACCTGAATTACGTCTCTACAACGACGTAATGTTTCTGATACGTCGATTGGTATACGTGGATACTGTTTGAAATATGTGTTGCAAATAGTTAGATGTAAAGAATTGCTAAATTAAAACGTCATGCCTCATGTGGCAGTTTTACTGCATGAACAGCGAAAATGAGTAAGCCGTAAACATTATCCCTTCACCATTTTGTAGGGGTTATAATCGAGTAACAGTATGGTAAAGGTTTTAAATATGTGTGATTACTGCTGCAAGCCACTACGTACTCTCTTTCTCAAATATAAATAAATAAAGTTGGGTATTCGCGCGTCGTGGATTACACTGCCTTTTCGCCCCCACTCCGACTCATTTATAGGCAGGCGATTCTTATCTCCATTGCGATTCCTTCCAGACAGTAAGCGATATGTGTACCAAATTTGTTCGAATTCAGTTCAGTGGTTTAGCGGGAGATGTGAAAAATATTTACATACATGCATACATACGAACAAGTGTTTTTATAATATGTATGGATCTTTAAACAGTCTTCTGACTGATACGAAGAAACGCCACGACTTCTTCTTTTGTGCCTACCTCGACTTCTCAAAGTAGCACTTGCGTCTAACGTTCTCAGTTATTTGTTGGCTGTATTGCAATCTCTGTGATCCCCTACGCCTTTTATCCTCTAAATCTCCCTCTAGTACCGTGAAAGTTATTCCCTGACGTCTTAAAACATGTCCACCTATCAAACTTCCTGGCAGATTAAAACTGTGTGCCCGACCGAGACTCGAACTAGGGACCTTTGCCTTTCGCGGGCAAGTGTTCTACCAACTGAGCTACCGAAGCACGACTCACGCCCGGTACTCACAGCTTTACTTCTGCCAGTATCCGTCTCCTACCTTCCAAACTTTACAGAAGCTCTTCTGCGAAACATGCAGAACTAGCACTCCTGAAAGAAAGGATACTGTGGAGACATGGCTTAGCCACAGCCTGGGGGATGTTTCAAGAATGAGATTTTCACTCTGCAGCGGAGTGTGCGCTGATATGAAACTTCCTGGCAGATTAAAACTGTGTGCCCGACCGAGACTCGAACTAGGGACCTTTGCCTTTCGCGGGCAAGTGCTCTAGCAACTGAGCTACCGAAGCACGACTCACGCCCGGTACTCACAGCTTTACTTCTGCCAGTATCCGTCTCCTACCTTCCAAACTTTACAGAAGCTCTTCTGCGAAACATGCAGAACTAGCAGTGATGGTACGCAATTCTCCTCCTTACACGTTTCAAACAGGCAACGCCAGTCAACTGCTGTTTGTGTATGAGAAACAGGTTGAAAACTTTCTTCATGTCAGCACGTTGTAGGGTTCGCCTCTGGCGCCACTTTTGTGTGAGTGCTCTGAAAGGCTAACCATTTGCATATCACAGCATCTTCTTCCAGTCTGTTAAATTTCGCTCCTGTAGCACGTCATCTTCGTGGCATAGCAATTTTAATGGCCAGTAGTGTATTTTCAGGAGATCGCTGATCAAACTTATTCCTAAAATTTCTCGTTTTCTGGCAAGATTAAGAACTCTGACTGAACCAATTTTTGACGAATGACACCGAAATTATGAATTTTATTGAACAGATTCGGCAGTCATTGTATTTGTTCTTTGTCAGGCAAGGAATTCAGAATGCATCCCATCTGGTCCTGGCGTCTTCTGACAATTTACACATTACTGCACTAGGATGGAAATCAGTCATGAGACTGCTGATATCGGATTCCCCCAGGAAGAACGAGAGACCCCGAGACGCAGACGGTCTCGGGAGGCGACAGACTCCTCCTGACTCCCAATCCCCACCCCCCTCGACAGCTCGCTGCCCCCCTTATCGGCGGACCCCCGCCGAGATTGAGCACGGACACACACCTAACACAAAGGCCAGCTCCTGCGATCAATCGCGACAGCCGCGTGCGACCAGCGGCGCGACGCCAGCGATAAACGGCGCCCGCGCTGCGCCGCGCCGACTGCCGAGCCGGCGTCCGCCCTCTGTAGGCGTCGCATCTGGCCTGCTCCCTCTGAACCCCGCGATCTCGCGTCAAGCCCACTTCCCCCTTTGAAAGAGAAACCGGAAGCCGCACTCGGTCTCTGAATCGCGTTTCAGGAGTTTCAGCTACGTCTCGTAGCAGTTTCAAAGCTGTAGAGGCTTTTAAAGTCTAAAACCTGTTTCACACGAACGATTTTCCGGTTAAAACCGACTGCTCTGGTAAGTACGCGTCACACACGATCGTCGGAAATCACGTCGATGACGCAGCAATCACTTCATAGAGCCGAGTGTAAAGGCCTAAAATCCTTGGTATACTGAACACTTGAAAGCAACATGGGTGGCAGCAGACTCGCCTAGCATTGGATGTTAACCGGTAGTTACTCGCTTCCCTCTATCCCGTTACAGTGACGCATCCTGTATTTTTGTGTTATCTTACCATATCTTTGTCAGTTTAGCAAGCATTGACGTAAACCAAGGAGAAATTTCAAACGTATTTGTTTTTCAGGGAGAAGCAATAAAAAATTTCCCATTTTATTGTGACTGTAATACTGTCAGAGTCGACAAAGGACTCATAAGTTCCGTTGAATGGAATGGACAGTGTCTTAAAAAGATATACTATGTGAGCCGCGGTAAAAACTGCTGTTTTGAAGAGCGCGCCGCAGCTCATAGTGTGTACCACTCGCCCTCCGTTTCTGGCGGTGGCGCTGCTGTGGCAATCGCACCTTTGGTGTCTCCCTCTGGAGGGAAAGGTTGCCTTTTCACATGCGTTTAAGGGGCGTGATTAGCTCGCCGGTCTGCCAGTCAGTCAGTCTGGGTCTGTCTCTCGTCCCCAGCGTGCTAGTCGGTCTCTCGTACGCATTTGTTAGGCAGTTAGTGTCTGCCGTCCGGAGTGCTAGTATGTCTTTCGTTAGGATCAATCTTTAAAGCCGGATAAATGAGAGTCTTTCCACTCCGCCAGTAAGAGAACTCAGCGACTGGTTGCCCGGTCGGGGTTTAGTTCCTGTATCTGAGTCTGCGCGTTAGGCCGCCCGCCTACTCGATTTTGCTCAGGCAACAATCATTGGCGGTTGGATCGATCGGTCGGTCGGTTGCGCAATGAGACAAGATGGCTTGTCCGCCTTGAGCGTCGGCGCATGTGAGGTCGCCACGTGAGTCCAGTGGGCCGCGGCGTATAGCGAGGGGTAGTCACTTCGCGGGCGACACGAAAGCAACAGGAGTCAAGCCACGATATCAGTCGGGCCAGTGCGAGCTGCGACGCCGTGGTGTAGCTGGTTCTGCGAGCGCTTCTGGGACCCTTCAGTCACCATCTTGTGTAGCTTGGCACAGAGGCCTAGCACGAAGTCGGCGTTCCAAAACACCCCAGAGGTGATCTATAGGATTTAGGTCAGGACTCTGTGTAGGCCAGTCTATTACAGGGATGTTATTGTGTGTAACCACACCTCCACAGGCCGTGCATTTTGAACAGCTGCTCGATCGTGTTGAAAGATGCAATCGCCATCCCAGAATTGCTCTTCAACAGTGGGAAGCAATAAGGTGCAGAAAACATCAATGTAGGCCTGTGCTGATAGTTTCACGCAAAACAACAAGAGGTGCAAGGCCTCGCCATGATAAACACGACCACACCATAACACCACCGTCTCCGAATTTCCTGTTGGCACTACACACAACGGCCGATGACGTTCACCGGGTATTTGCCATATCCACACCCTACCATTGGATCGTCACTTTGTACACCGTGATTCGTCACTCCACATAACGTTTTTCCACTCTCCGGTCGTCTAATATTTACGTTCTTACACCAAGCGAGGCGTCGTTTGGCATTTACCGTCTTGATGTGTGGATTGTGAACAGCCGCTCGACCATGAAATCCAAGTTTTCTTACCTCCTGACTAACTGTCCTAGTACTTTCAGTGGATCCTGATGCAGTTTGGAATTCCTGTGTTGGTCTGGATAGACGTCTGCCTATTACACATTACGACTCTCTTCAACTATCGGCGGTCTCTGTCAGTCATTAGACGAGGTCGGCCTGTACGCTTTTGTGCTGCACGTGTCCCTTCTCGTTTCCACTTCACTATCACATCAGAAACAATGGACCTAGAGATGTTTAGGGCTGTGGAAATCTCGCATACAGACGTATGACAAGTGACACACAATTACCTGAGCACGTTCGAAGTCCGTGAGTTCCGCGGAGTGCCCCATTCTGCTCTCTCACGATGTCTAATGACTACTGAGGTCGCTGATTTTGAGTACCAAGCAGCAGCAGTTGGTAGCACAATACACCTAATATGAAAATGGTATATTTTTGAGGGTGTCCGGATATTTCTATCACATAGTGTCTTACAAGAAGCACATCAACAAAAGGGTAATGTAATGTTGACTAATTACATTGGGTGATGCTGAGGGAGTTACATTAGAAAATTAGGCGCTAAAAGTGGTAGAGGAGGAGGCGAGGAGATTACTGTTTAACGTCCAGTCGACAACGAGGTCATTAGAGACGGAGCACAAGCTCGGATTGGGGAAGGATGCGGAAGGAAATCGGCCGTGCCCTTTCTAAGGAACCATCCCGGCATTTGCATGAAGAGATTGAGGGAAATCACGGAAAACCGAAATCAGGATGTCCGGACGTGGGATTGAACCGTCGTCCTCCCGAATGCGAGTCCAGTGTGCTAACCAAAAAGTGGTAGACGGGTTTTGCTATTTTGACAGCGAAATAAATGATAATGGCTTACGCTGAGAAGATATAAAATGCAGGCAGTCAGTATAAAAAAAATCTGAAAAAAGGGATTTTATTAACACCTAACATAGTTTTAATTTCTCTTTTATTTTTAATAAAATAATAGTAACAAGGTCCGTGGCAGGCCGTAATGTAGACGATCTGCATTTAAATCGTCCGATTAGATAACTTCAACGACTTGTCAGTTTCAAGGACATGAGTAATACTGGTGTGGTAATGTAATACATGTGGTAATGTAATACGTGTGGTAAGCGTCAAATTATTTTTCACTAGACGTAAAAATTAGACGCTATATTTGTCTTATATTTATTTTATTAATAATTTTAGAAGTTAGCAAATCTCTTCTACAGATACGTGGCTGGAGTGTTGCCTCGTATGAAAGTGAAACGCGAACGATAAGCAGTTCAGACGAAAACAGAAGTTTGAAATGTTGAGGTATTATACAAGAATGCTGAAGATTACACGGATAGGTCGAACAACCAGTGAGGAGTTAATGACGTGACTAAAAGAAGGGATCTGTGAATAGGACATACTATGAAGCATCACGGAACTATTAGTTTGATAATGCAGGGAAGTGCGTGGGACAGCATGGAGTGAGTGGAACTGCAGAGGGAGTAGTAAGCACGAATGTAGTCGGCAGGTTCAAAAGGATGTAGGTTGCAGTTATTCGGAAGTCTACAGTCTGGAACCGCGCAACCGCTACGGTCGTGGGTTCGAATCTTGCCTCGGGCATCGATGTGTGTGACGTCCTTTGGTTGGTTAGGTTTAAGTAGTTCTAAGTTCTAGGGGACTGATGACCTCAGATGTTAAGTCCCACAGTACTCAGAGCCATTTGAACCATTTCTTTATTCGGAAGTGAAAAGCCTTGCACAGGGTAGACTAGCGTGGAGAGTTGCGTGGGACCGTTCTCCCCAGTCTGCCGACTAAAGACCACGACAACAGTCCTTACTTTACTGTTTGTTTTCTGCCAAATTGTGAAGACTGTATCACGACTTAACGTACAGTATATCCATCTATTATTCTCCCACAAGAGAAGTAAAATATCTGGAAGCAAAAAGTTATTGTAGTTTTGTTGTCGTGACGTCAGTAGTAAGTAGTGATTTCAGTAGAACACAACTCATTATTTACAGTCACAGAATTTATCCTACAAAAAACTAACAATCGGTAATTTCACAGATATCAGCACTACACAAAATTAAAAAGATAAGTGTATTTTTCTACAGCAATTTCCAGCATATGCAAACCTGGACAGGGAAAAGACAAAGCTACACAGTCAGTAAATTAAAAACAAATCAAAAATGTTTTTCATGAAAAGTGTTTCAACAATGAACAAGTCAAGGTTACTGAAAGAAAAACATAGTTTTTTATGTTTACTGGCACTTGGAAAGAAAACAAGAGAGAAACGGTAAAATTAAAGGGCTCTGTATACTGCATTCTAAATATTGCTTGATGTGTGTGTATGTATAATATATTTTGTCTAAGAAATAAAAGTTTATGTTCAGAAATGCTTAGATCATCTTTTTTCTATTCTTTCAGTTCTCAGCAGTCTGGAGAATTTACTGTACTACCTTTGTCAAGAACGTCCATTATACATTTTTCTTTTCTCATAATTAAACTCCATTGCCATTGCTGGTTCCTTAATTCTATTACTATATGTCAACTGTTTGTAATATGCATATTGTCTCATAACTGCATTCTCATCTTAAAAACATAATGTAATAAAATCCAGATCGCAGCTATATTATTTTAATGATGTATTTACGGGGAAGGTTCAATTACGGCTAGATTTCCCTCTCAGACCATATGCGAAACTTAAATAACATTTTATATTTTATTATTACGTTGGTTAATCATATCTCCGCATTTACAACTTTGGTACTTACGTCTTTATAGCAGTAGTCGCTGTCACTCTGTGTTGTTGTACAATATGCTGTAGGTTGAGGACTCTTACGCTGTAAGATGTTTCGTCGTTTTCTGCTATTGCTAGTGGTCCTTCTTGTAATTTTTTTTCATTTTACCGTCAGATTTGACAATTGACAGCTGTGGATGTTAGCCAAAGATGCTATATGGTTACAGTTGCTATGGTGTATTGATGTTGTCATTTCGGGCTTTATGAATGATCTTTATAATATACGTGCCTGTGGGTAGTTGTTTGTTTCCATCTATTATCTTTGGTTAGGAATTCAATAGAATTTTGTATGAAATATTAATGCTTAAAATCCATTTGTTCATTTGAAATATCAGCAGCGCTTTGTTTGAGTGTATATAGATTTCTGTCCCTTCAAATACGTTCACTGTTGAGCGGTTAGGTAAAATGTGTAAAATTTTCATTGATAACTCCATTCGTTCTGCTTTGTGGTTATCGTTCTTCAAATGATTTAAGAACGTAGATGGGCTATTTTCTGTAATTCTCATGTTCTCTCCATATGTAAAAATATTGCATTCCTGACACATTTTGTATCCGCCAGTATTTTTGTATGTTGTATATGTTGATGTATATTGTTTTTCCTGAGGACATCCTATGCCTAATATTTTTATTGGTTGTATATGGAATTGGATAGTTGTGTTCTTCATCTGTGACTTCAATTTCTTTGCCACTGTATCTAAATATTATGTGTGCATGGTGGTCTGGTCTTTTTTGGTCATTCTCTGGACAATTTTATGTCCTTGTGAATTTTTCGTTGCGTAGGTGTAGTTTTCCTTTTTGTGTATCTGTATTGTCTGGGTTAAAACCGTTTTGTTATGCTATATATCGAAACATACATCATAAGTACTGTAACAGCAATATGAATTTTATTGCATAAGGTCTCTAAGAGATATCTTATGCTCAGATGTCCAAATACGTATCAGACAGCGCTAACAATACAAACAATTTTCTCACCGACGTCTAAACGAAAATAGCCACTCCTGACAAGGGTATCGTATTACAGGAACAATATACCAGGGGCGCTGCAGTAGACTCACCTTACACAAGCAGTCGTTTGAGACAAGAAGTCGCAGTTGTAAAGGTGCTTAAGAGCAGCCCTGCAAGTTCCTGGTCTCCCACTCAATTTCTTCCTATCCTTAATCCTGCGTCCTTTCTATGCTCAGCAGTCTACGTTAATTGTTGTTAATCTTAGTCGAAATAATTCACGGTCATGCAGCCGATTGATGTCCTCGACAAACGCCGAAATTTCGACAGCTGAAGACCCCGCCATCTACGAGACACAAATGGTACAAGAGATCGACGTGCATGGCTATTTGAAATCTTCGATGGATGAGGCTGCGCCGATCCTGTAACCAAAAGACAACACATGCAGTAAACTAATAGCAAATGTCACCAACGTTAGGTGTAATCGACAGTGAAACATTAACTAAGAACACATGAGCAAGTACCACTGACTCCGTTCTCCAGTATTTAATCATGCAGAGAGCTGGAATCCAATTTACGTCTCTGGTTACAGGGTCACTTACTAGTTTAAACTCAACAACTTCCTTTAATATCGCTAACCCTATTGACTACAAATGCACGTCAGGCTCTCTGCATCATTACAATCCATAAGATGACCGGATGTTAGGTAACTTTCTGCAATCGCTGGTTGCGAAGTGGGCGAAGAGGTGAAGTCTACAGCTTCTTTCCCTTGCGCAAGTAGTATTTCGTTACTTCCTATCTGTAACACATTGTCAGTATTTCACATTTCGACTGTATACAGACTGTCATAACCATCCATAACCTCGTAGCTGAATGTGCTAACAATATGGGAAGTAGGGGAGTTCCAGATAGCTGGGAAACGCTTGTATTCTGACAATGCTTCAAAGAACTCAAACAATTGCACTCTACATGAAAAAGTTATAATATTTCAATTAGACATTAATTACACGTGTGTGACCCGGGCTATTATTGGCCATTTATTACTGAACACAAAAATTCTGCATATTTTGTTACCTAGACATGAAGTACAGTTTAGAGATACCGGAGTATATCGTCATTTAACACGATTGTACGCCAAACGCACTATTCAATCTGGCAACATTACTGAATTTCTGAGAAATGACTCTACATAAGACTTATTTCAAAAGCTTCCCTCCTTTTCTGAAAAACATTTTAGCGCACTGTAATGTATCTTGTCTTACTGGCAGAACAAAATGTGAAAACAAATTTAAATGTAAAAAATATGCATTGCATTAACAACGGTTTGCCTCGGAAAAGATACAACACAAATGCTATGGTACGATGCGGTTACTGTTATAACATAATTAATCAGTTGTATTATATTTTATTGCATTCATAGACATACGTAGAGCACCGCTTTTTCTTTATTTTAATGTATCAGTCTCTGGTGGCTACTTTACATCGTCATTGTTTGAAAGCATTTTAATCATGAAAATACTATACTGATTTCCAAGTAATGAGTGGTAACAAGTGTTAATTCGGACTTCGTAGAAAAAAGTATACAGGCTTAACTTCGTATGAACATAATAATTCAACGACACAAGGCGATAAACTATCGGTCAGTCTGCTATTAACGTGTGCACGTTCGTGACACTTTGATCTGTAACATAAAATTCACATAACAAAATAGTTCTCGCTAGAAGAGTCCTACAATGAATGCTGACACATTTAACAAACGAGTGATAATTGTTATTAAAGTAGCACAGCGCACACAACACAATCGCACATATCTCCTGTCGTCTCTCAGTTAACAACTGGAGTTAAATTCAAGAAGTACAAGTCGTCACTTTCCAAACTTTTGTTTAAAGAAGAAATTTAAAGAAATATAGAGATTATCTTTAAGATTTCTAGTACACAATTTCTGAGAATTGCAAACAACATTAGAACTGAGTGACTGTTTCATGGTAAGAGTTTAAAGAATATAAAAAATAATACATCTTTCACAAGTAAAATAATAGCTTTTTTACAAGAATCGTTTGAACATTTTTTCTTTCACCTAGTTTCCTAAATCAACACTTGGATTCTTCTAATTTCTTATTTCCAATTTTTTTTAATAGTCATGTTTCAATAATTCATTACTAACCTTCGAGAAACACTACACCGAGAATTCCAGACTTTTCTCAAGACCGAAATAAATTCGCTGAATGCGAATAACTTGGCGTCACCTGTGTTAGGTGGAGACGTTTTGTTTTTTGGTGAAATGTGAAAATTTATGCTCGACCGGGACTAGAAATCGAACTTTCCGCTTATCGGAAGCTGTCGCTTTACCATTAGGCTATCCGTGCGCCAATTGGTGGAACATTTGCACCTAAAATAGCTGACGCCAAACTATTCGCATTCACGGAATTTATTCAGATTTAATTTCGAATCAATCTAAACAAAAAGTGATTAAATTCTAACAGAGCGCATCTTTCTGGAGACATCTTGAAGGTGTAAAGTAACTTGGGCGCGTAGAAAAAAAGGCAAAGGTCCCGAGTTCGAGTCTCGGTGCGGAACGGCTCATAGTCTTGATCTCAAAGGAAGTTTCATGCTAACAGCTATATTCAGGCTCTCTTCATTCCACCTTTTTTCTCATTTTCTGCCACTTCAGTACAAAAAGAAGTAAGAAGAACCAAACATAAATTAAAAACTGAAATTGCTTCTGGCCGACAGTGAAATATAATCGGCCCGCCGGTACTGCATAATAGACACGCGGTGTGATTTAGTCATATTAAACGTTCTTTTATAGAAATTATCGTGAAACGCTTGTTAAATGTCATTTCTTGCATATATGTTGTTTTTGTTGTTGTCTTCAGTCCAAAGGCTGGTTTCATGCAGCTCTCAGCTCTCCAGGCTACTCTATCCCGGGCAAGCCTTTTCATCACCGCGTAACTGCTGCAACTTACTTCCCTCTGAATCCGGTTTATTGCATTTATCTCTTGGTGACTCCCTCTAGGATTTCTACTACCCCCCCCCCCCCCCCCACGCTTAAAAAAAGGGTTCAAATGCCTCTGAGCACTATGGGACTTAACATCTGTGGTCATCAGTCCCCTAGAACTTAGAACTACTTGAACCTAACTAACCTAAGGACATCACACACATCCATGCCCGAGGCAGGATTCGAACCTGCGACCGTAGCAGTACCACGGTTCCAGACTGAGCGCCTGAACCGCTAGACAACCGCGGTCGCCCCCCCCCCCCCCCCCTCCAACCCTTCATTCCAGTACTAAACTGATGATTCCTTGACACCTCAGAATGTGTCCTACCAATCGATCCCTTCTTTTAGTCAAGTTCTACCACAAATTTCTGTTCTCGCCTACTCTATTCCATACCTGCCCATTAGTTAAGTGATCATCCCATCTAATCTTCAATATTCTCCTGTGGCACCACATTTCAAAAGCTTCTGATCGCTTCTTGTCTGAACTGTTTATCGCCCATGTTTCACTTCCATACATGGCTACGTTCTGTACAAATACTTTCTGAAAGGACTTCCTGACACTTAAATCTACACTCAATGTTAACAAATTTCTCTTCTGCAGAAACACTTTTCTTGCCGTTGCCAGTCTACATTTAATATCCTCCCTTTTTCGACCATTATCAGTTATTTTGCTTCCGAAATCAAAACTCAAATACTTTAAGTGTCATTTCCTAATCTAATTCCCTCAAAATCACCTCATTTAATTTGAGTACATTTTATTATTCTCGTTTAGCTTTTGCTAATGTTCATCTTATATCCTGCTTTCAAGATACTGTCCATTCCGTTCAACTGCTCTTCCAAGTCCTTTTCTGTCATTGACGGAATTATAATGTCATCGATGAACCTCAAAGTCTATATTTCTTCTCCCTGGACTGTAATTCCCAATCCAGATTTATATTTTGTTTCCTTTAATGCTGGCTCGATATACAAATTTAACAACATCCGAGATAGGCAACAACAGCGTCTCACTCCCTTCTCAAATACTGTTGTTTCCCTTTCGTGCTCCTCGACTCTTTTATCTGCCATACCCTTTGTGTACAAATTGTAAACAGCCTTAGGTTTCCTGTATTTTACCCCTCCCACCTTCAGAATTTCAAACGAATACTTCGCTCAAAATTGTCAAAAGCTTCCTCTAAGTCTACAAATGCTATAAACGAAGGTTTGCCTATCCTTAACCTATCTTCTAAGATAAATCTTAGGGTCAGTATTGCCTCGTGTGTTAATACATTTCTCCGGAATCCAAACTGATCTACCACGAGGCCAGCTTCTACCAGTTTTTTCCATCCTCATTCTTCTGTAAAGGATTCGTGTTAGTATTCTCCAACTGTGACTTTCGGAACTGATAGTTAGGAAACTTTGACACCTGTCAGCACCTGCTTTCTATGGAATTGGGATTGTGAAGAGCCAAAGGAACTGGTACACCTGCCTAATGCCATGTAGGGACCCCGAGAGCACGCAGAAGTGTCGCAATACGACGTGGCATGGTCTCGACTAACGTCTGAAGCAGTGCTAGACGGAATGACACCATGAATCCTGTAGAGCTGTCCATAAACCCGTAAGAGTACGAGGGGTTCGAGATTTCTTCCGAACAACACTTTGCAAGGCATTTCGGATATGCTCAATAATTGCCATGCCTCGGGAGTTTGATGGCCAGCGGAAGTGTTTCAACTCAGAAGAATGTTCCTGGAGCCACTCTGTAGCAATTCTAGACTATTGGGTATCGCATTATCCTGCTGGAATTGCCAAAGTCCGTCGAAATGCACTTTGAACGTGAATGGATGCAGGTATTCAGACAGGATGCTTACGTGCGTGTCACCTGTCAGAGTCAATCTAGGCGTATCAGGGGTCACTTATCATTCCAAATGCATATGCCCCACACCATTACAGAGCATCCACCAGCTTGAACACTTACCTGGCGACATGCAGGGTCCATGGATTCATGAGGTTGTCTCCTTAGCCGTATTCGTCATTCCGCTCGATACTATTTGAAACGAGACTCATCCCAATAGGCAACATGTTTCCAGTCAGCAAATATCCAGTGTCGGTGTTGATGGGCCCAAGCGAGGCGTGAAGCTTTCTGTCGTGCAGTCATCGACGGTATACGAGAGGGACTTCGGCTCCGAAAGCTGTATCGATGATGTTTCGTTGGATGGTTGGCATGCTGGCACTTGTTGACGGCCTAGTATTGAAATCTGTAGCAATTTGCGGAAGGGCTGCACTGCTATGGAGTTGGAAGATACTCTTCAGTCGTAGTTGGTCCCGTTCTTGCAGAATTTTTTTCCGGCCGCAGTGATGTCGGAGATTTGATGTTTTACCGGGACCCTGATATTCATCGTTCGCTCATGAAATGATCGAAAGGGAAAAATGCCCATTTCATCGCTGCTTAGAAGGTGATGTATCCCATTGCTCGTGCGCCGACTGTAACACCACGTTCAGGCTCACTTAGGTCTTGATAGCCTGCCATTGTAGCAGCAGTAAGCGATCTAACAACTTGTCTTATATAGGCGTTGTCGACCGCTGCCCGTATTCTGCCTGATTACTTATCTATGTTGAATACTCATGTCTAAACCAGTTTCTTTGGTGCTTCAGTGTTTATTCTCCTTGAATTCTAAGGGGAGTTCACCTGTCTTATACATCTTGCTCATCAGATGGAAGAGTTTTGTCAGGGCTGGGTCTCCCAAGGCTATACGGAATGTTGTCCACTACTAGGGCCTTATTTCGACTTGAGTCTTTTAGTGCTTTTATAAATTCTTCACGCATTGTCATACCTCCACTCTCTTCTTCCCCTTCGTCTTCTTCCATTTCCACAATACTGCCCTCAAGTACATCTCCCTTGTATAGAACCTCAATTACTCCTTCCACCTTCCTGCTTTCCCTTCTTTGTTTAGGACTGGTTTTCCATCTGAGCTCTTTATATTCATATGGGTGGTTCTCTTTTCTCCAAAGGTCTCTTTATTTTTCCTGTAGGCAATATCTATCTTGTCCCTAGTGATGTATGCTTCCTTAACCTTACATTTATCCTCTATCCATTCCTGCTTAGCCATTTTGTATATCATGTATATCTCATTTTTAGACGTTTTTATTCCATTTCGCCTGCTTCATTTATAGCATTTTTATATTTTCTTCTTTCATCGATGAAATTTAATATCTCTTGTGTTACCGAAGGATTCCTACTAGCCCTTGTCTTTTTACCTACATGATCCCGTGCTCCCATCACTATTTGTTCTCCCAAAGCTACCTATTCTTCTACTGTTTTCATTTTCTCTGTTCTTGTCATTAATTCCCTAACGCTCGCACTGAAACCCTCTACTACCTCTGGTACATTCAGTTAATCCAGGTCCCATCTCCTTAAATTCTTGCCTTTTTGCAGTTTGTTCAGTTTTAATTTGCATTTCATAACCAATAAACTGTAGTCAGAATCCACATCTGCTGCTTGAAATGTCTTACAGTTTAAAATATCGCTCCTTAATCTCTGTCTAATCATTATACAGTCAATTTGAAACCTTTTGATGTCTCCCAGACTCTTCCACCTACACAGCCTTCTCCATGATTCTTAAACCAAGTGTTAGCGATGATTAAACTATGTTCTGTGCAAAATTCTACCAGGCGGCTCCCTCCTTCATTCCTTTCCCCCACTCCATATTCACGTACTACTTTTCCTTCTCTTCTTCTTTCTGCTGTCAAATAACACTCCCCCCTGGCTGTTAAATTTTCGGGTCCCTTAACTATCTGAATAATTTCTTTTATACCATCAGACATTTCCTCAATCTCCTCATTTGCAGAGCAAGTTGGCATATAAACTCCAGCTACAATAATGTGTTCACTATGCTGTTCATAGAAGCTTATCCGGGTTCCTATTTGTGTTCCTCATTAAACGTACTCCTGCATTATCGCTGTTTGATTTTGTATTTATAACCTTGTATTCACCTGACCAGATACCCTGTTCCATCTGCCACCGAACTTCACTAATTCTCACTATGTATATCTTTAGCCTAGCCATTTCCCTTTTTAAATTTTCTAACCTACCAGCCCCATTAAGCGATCTTTCATTCCATGCTCCTATCTACAGAAAGCCAGTTTTGTTTGTCCTGATAACTACATCCTAATGAGTAGCCCCCGCCCGGAGAACGGAATGGGGCACTTTTTTCCCTCCGGAATATTTTACCCAAGAGGATGCCATCATCATTTAACCATACAGTAGAACTGCAAGCATTCGGGAAAAGTTAAAGCTGCAGTTTCCCCTTTCATTCAGCTATTCGTGGTATCAACACAGCAAGGCCGTTTTGGTTGATGTTACAAGGCCAAATCAGTCTATTATCCAGACTGTTGCCCCTGTAACTACTGAAAAGGCTGCCGCCCCTCTTCAGGAACCACACGTTTGTTTGGCCTCTCAACAGATACCCTTCCGTTGACATAGTTAACTAAAATATAGCAACGAAATTGATTACTTACCTTAAAAACGGCTACAACACCCCTCAAAACAATTTCCGTGCACTAACAGCTACAGCAATCTCATCAATCAGTCAGAGCAGGCAAAACACTGGAGAGTGGAAGAAGTTATCTGACTCCAGTGAACAAGGATACATAAGCGTGCTTTTGCTTACTGCGCTCTTTTGCTATTCGAAGGAGCAGAGGGAAATAACAGTATTGGCCGGTACTGTAAGCTCTCAACTAGTTGCAGCGTAAGTATTTAAATATTTAAATTGGAAGTGATTGTCTCAGGTTTCCTATTAAATGGGAACAATGTTTAAGCTATAACAAAAGGAGCATATGCAGTTTATTTAATGTAAGCAGGATACAAATGCTGCTACAAGTTGTTCATTTTATAGACGTAGTACAAGTCATCAGAATGAGGGTTGCATAATATTATGTATTTCTCGTAACGGAGCGAGCAAGATGGAAGGGGGGGGGGGGGGAGGGGTTGCAAGTAAAATGGAGATACTAGATAAACTTAAAGCTCAGGTAAAAGTACAAGATTAACGTGCAGGCTACTTACTTATCGTGAAACCTTCCAGTTTTTCCAAAATTAACGCTTCTACGTACCACGAAATGAACATTTGGTCATACACTCACGTTCAGAAAAAAATAGAACATCTTGAACCACTAAAGCTAGGACGTTCATATTCACAGGACATGTACATTAGTATGTTCTCCAGAAATGATTACCATTTGAAACATGTCGGCCAGCGGGTTCAAGTACAGCATCGATATAGCAGCGTAACACCACCTGCGAGTCTCGTTGTCGCTGTAAACTGAAGGTAATGCATCAGTGAGACTTGAGCAGACATCCAGGATGCCTCGCAGATATATGCTAGAACCATACCGTTTAATCAGTCAGTTTGAAAGAGGGCTCATGATCGGTAAGAGAGAATGTGATGCACTCATCCGGAAAACTACTGCTCATGTGGGACAAAGTGTTTAGACAGTGCAACGGGTGTTTGCAGAATGATTCAAGAAGGTCGTAGAGCATGACAAGATGATTCAAGTCACAACACCCAGATCATCCCTGAGTACATCGACCCCTCATCCGGATGCCGTTGCAGGACATATCTGCATCCTCCTTGGCTCTGGCGAAACATTGGAACAGTGTAACACATTGAACAATATAAGAGTTAACAGTTAATTGCGGCATGGGTGATGTGCTCGTCATCCACTTCTCCGCCCACCTTTGACGAATGTGCAGAAACATATAAGGCGACAATGGTGTATGGAACGACGTCACTGGGAAGAGGAACGGCAACAGATAGTGTTTTCGGACGAATGAAGGTTCTATTTGTTTGATACTGATGACCCCACTTTGGTTCACCGCAGACATAGGGAGCGGCGTCACAGTAACTGCATCCACACGTACAGTGCCAACTCAAGGCCTTACGGTGTGCGGTGCTATTGGTAACTGCCACAAATCATAGTTGGTGCGTGTCCAGAGCACTGTGACTAGTATGACCAAGGTGAATGACATCCTGCAACCTCTAGCGATACCCTTACTGCACGACACCCAAGACGCCATTTTTCAGCAAGACAATGCACGACCACCTGCTGCAGTACGAACACATGCTTTCTTCGTGTCACGGGATATCAGCCTGTTGCTCTGACCCGCCAGATAACCAGACTTGCCGCCAGTCGAAAAGCGTGGGATATGGTGAAACTACAGGTGTAGCGCTATGAGCCAATGCCACCAACACAGATGAACTTTGCAACCAGGTGAATGCAGCATGGATGGCTGTACCACAGGAAGCCATTCGCGCCTTCTACGTGACGATGCCATCACGCATGGAACAAGTTATCAGCGCCCATAGCAGAGCCTGTGCCTGCTAGGCAATGGGACACACTGAACCGAGATGGCTGAAATGCTAATCATTTCTTCAGAACATACTAATATATATGTCCTGTGAATATGAACGTACCATCTATAGTCGTCCAAGGTGTTCTGTTTTTTCTGAACATGAGTGTATTTCATTGTAACTAACAGCACTACATAACAAAATTGATGAACACACTCCCGACTTTAGATTAAGCTTAACACGTACGCTGTCTCTAAAAACGGACGTAATTTCACTAGAAAGGTTTTAAAGGTTTTAAAATACAGAGTTGTGGCTGTGCTACTACCCGACAAGGTCACTTATCGGCAAAAACCTATACGTGTGTACAACCTGTATTTGTAAGTTAACGGATCTAAAAACTTGGAGAATCACAAATCACTGCTGAAACAGTACCTCAGAACACAGATAAACGGAACAGCTCACGACAAACACGTTAATAAGATGATCAATATGTAACACACTCGGAGGTACAACTGGTGAGGGACCCCTAAATTGTTCTCACTTTAACCGCGCGCCCTGTCCACGCCACGTACCTGATGCTCCCACGGCGGTCGTATTGTTCCTGCTCCACACTGCTGCTGGCTTTCCAAATAATTATGTATATAAATATGAAAGCGGGTTTAAGGGAGCCACTCAACACTAAATACAACACTGTCCTACGTCTGGTATGAACACTTATATTCTGAAACGATAAGAAAACTGCAGATTACACTGTTTACACACTGAGCCGTAAGTGTTGATGCCACCTAACATTCTTGCTCATTTGATGAGAGGTCATAATTATCATTCCCTTGTTACTGTATAGTATTCTTGACGATGTTAATGTCTGTCACTATTGTACTTCACACCGTCACGCGTATTTCACAATCTTACTCTGGCCGAACCTTCGGTGATAGATACACAGGCAAGTATGATGACTATCTGCCGCAATAATCACTTGGAAGAGCGTACACGTAACCAACATGACGCTGGTGATTGTTGATGATGCGGAAGCTAAATGGTAGAACGCTCGTCACGTACACACAGATATCTGGTACCAGTCCTTCTTGATACTTGAAATAATATAACACCGTAACACTCTTCATAAAGGTTAATTTATAGTTCACAGTTCTCAACGGTACGAGCGTGAGCGTAGCCGTTGCAACGCGGCTGATCGTTGACGATGCGGAAACCCGATGACCGAACGCATGTTGCTCGCTACAAGACGCTGGCACTTCATTGTTTGTGGTAAACTATTGTACTGATCCACATTAGTTTAGTTCTTGCAGGCCGAACACGACGCGGATGACTGACGTTGCACGGTTCGACACACAAACGGGTGGATACTCAGATACGCTACCGGTGGCACTGCTCATACTTAATTACTTCTTTACGCATTTTTCACTGAATCCACTTCCATACTTACTTCACAATAATAGTACCTGCAACCTCATTTCGATAATAATGCGTTTCCCAAGCAGAGCTACCCACAACATAGCATAGAACCTCCGTGTCCCGTTTTCGACTCTGCAAATGCAGCCGGTCGCAAAGATACTCCGTGACAAAGCCAGCGATATTACAATACGCTTACAACTGCGGCTTCTGATCTGGACTGCTGCAGTACTGGTGCATCAAAAATTATGTAGCACGTCTACATGTCGTCCTCGTCAAATGTGCATACCGTCCATTCTGCTCCGTTTTAATCGCTTTATTGACAATGTGCATTACAAGGGGACTGTGTCTACACGCCACAACTGATTTCCTCCATATTTATTTTTGCAGGTCTTGCTTGGAAATAAAAGTGACAGAAGATGGATCTCCAGATGGCTAAGCTTTTAAAAAAAGAATAACTTTTTTGGGGTGTCGAGCGAAGAATGACCCACATATGGTACATCCAGACAGCGGTTGACGTAGTGGAAAGTATAGATTGATGATCCGAAGGTCGTATGTTCGAAGCCCTATGTGTCACTTTTTTATTTTTAGCTTTATATTATTTACAATGCAAATAAACCGAAATAATGCTCAATGTATTGTATTTATCAATATTTCCACAAAACAATATGAAATGGAAAGGAATGTTAAGGGAATAAACATAAAGCTCTTCGAGCAGAAGGCCAACTGATTCGTGGAGGTGTGGGAGAGGATCCACCATTATACGACCAGATTCTTCATGATAAAGGGATAAAGGAGGATGCCATCGTGCAGTGTTACAGTGATTCCCTCAAATGTATTCCGCTAGAATAGCCCTGCGATTTCTATTTTCGCCACCAGGTAAAGGATTTAATCAAAAAGTTTCAAAACTGCTCTTATGTCATCGAGAGAGCAAAATACATCGCTTTCCGAGAAGACTGCATAAAAACACTCAGCACTGTACATCACCAGCTAACTATAAACCTACCACCACTATTGTACTAGTAATTTAGCATGCCTTTACCTATATAACAGAAAACATATATAACCCTCGGACTAAATTTAGTTTAGTTTCCAAATAAAGCACACTATGGGAGGATAGTCCTGTTAATAGGAAACGCTAATCAATAGAGTTACTGTGTGTTGTGTCTAATGGATAAGTTAATCAAACTATTCACTTCTTTTCCTAAGATCTTACCCAGCGGTTAGAAAGAAACCCAGTATGACTAGTAATACACTCCTGGAAATTGAAATAAGAACACCGTGAATTTATTGTCCCAGGAAGGGGAAACTTTATTGACACATTCCTGGGGTCAGATACATCACATGATCACACTGACAGAACCACAGGCACATAGACACAGGCAACAGAGCATGCACAATGTCGGCACTAGTACAGTGTATATCCACCTTTCGCAGCAATGCAGGCTGCTATTCTCCCATGGAGACGATCGTAGAGATGCTGGATGTAGTCCTGTGGAACGGTTTGCCATGCCATTTCCACCTGGCGCCTCAGTTGGACCAGCGTTCGTGCTGGACGTGCAGACCGCGTGAGACGACGCTTCATCCAGTCCCAAACATGCTCAATGGGGGACAGATCCGGAGATCTTGTTGGCCAGGGTAGTTGACTTACACCTTCTAGAGCACGTTGGGTGGCACGGGATACATGCGGACGTGCGTTGTCCTGTTGGAACAGCAAGTTCCCTTGCCGGTCTAGGAATGGTAGAACGATGGGTTCGATGACGGTTTGGATGTAACGTGCACTATTCAGTGTCCCCTCGACGATCACCAGAGGTGTACGGCCAGTGTAGGAGATCGCTCACCACACCATGATGCCGGGCGTTGGCCCTGTGTGCCTCGGTCGTATGCAGTCCTGATTGTGGCGCTCACCTGCACGGCGCCAAACACGCATACGACCATCATTGGCACCAAGGCAGAAGCGACTCTCATCGCTGAAGACGACACGTCTCCATTCGTCCCTCCATTCACGCCTGTCGCGACACCACTGGAGGCGGGCTGCACGATGTTGGGGCGTGAGCAGAAGACGGCCTAACGGTGTGCGGGACCGTAGCCCAGCTTCATGGAGACGGTTGCGAATGGTCCTCGCCGATCCCCCAGGAGCAACAGTGTCCCTAATTTGCTGGGAAGTGGCGGTGCGGTCCCCTACGGCACTGCGTAGGATCCTACGGTCTTGGCGTGCATCCGTGCGTCGCTGCGGTCCGGTCCCAGGTCGACGGGCACGTGCACCTTCCGCCGACCACTGGCGACAACATCGATGTACTGTGGAGACCTCACGCCCCACGTGTTGAGCAATTCGGCTGTACGTCCACCCGGCCTCCCGCATGCCCACTATACGCCCTCGCTCAAAGTCCGTCAACTGCACATACGGTTCACGTCCACGCTGTCGCGGCATGCTACGAGTGTTAAAGACTGCGATGGAGCTCCGTATGCCACGGCAAACTGGCTGACACTGACGGCGGCGGTGCCCAAATGCTGCGCAGCTAGCGCCATTCGACGGCCAACACCGCGGTTCCTGGTGTGTCCGCTGTGCCGTGCATGTGATCATTGCTTGTACAGCCCTCTCGCAGTGTCCGGAGCAAGTATGGTGGGTCTGACACACCGGTGTCAATGTGTTCTTTTTTCCATTTCCAGGAGTGTATATTGAAACTAGGACAACTCAGCTCCAAGTTCATTTAGTGGTTTAAAATATGTACTAACGGTCGCCAGCCTACCCAGGCAATGAGACTGCGAAGTATTGGAAAAGCATAAGTATGAATTTTCACAATTCTCTTGCTACTGCTTAAGTTGCTTATTCAAATAAATATTACTCCACTTAAACAATGTTCGACTACACCCTTATACATTACGTTTTTAAAAGAGAAAAATCCCAGTAGATAACTTCAAGGAAGCTAAAAACTTTTGGCCAGAGGGGACCTTTAGAAAAGAACTTTCCATAATCAACAAACTCAAAAACTAAAATACTTAGATACTAAAGCACACAATTTCTACAGTGAACATTTCACTTAAAGGAAACTGCTTTCTTACTGGAATTTGCTACTAGCTTGGCTTCACTCTGATCGAACTATCTGTAAGCAAACTTTTACTATAACACTTAGCAATAGCTAAGAAAAATTTCACATTAGTTATACAAAAACAATGTAAGTGGTGGCTCTTTGTATATACTTGGGACTTCATAAGTCTGTAAAATAGGATACTCGGATTAATAAAAAACGAGGAAGTACCCTTATATAGGTGTATGATTAGGATGAAATACCAGGGTGAACCAGTTTCTTTAATGTTCAAGAATGATATTTAAATCACAGTATAAATTATTGGTTCACGCAGTACAAAAGTAAAATATAAAAAAAATCGTATCAGGTGGATGTAGGTTTGGGTGTGGCGAAAATTATGAAAGCTACACTACCCACAGACAGCCTGCAAGTATCTCGTTGTATTGGCTCTTATTTCTCTTTTTTGTGGCGTTCAGTTTTACATACAGTAACCCAACAACTCGCAGGTATGCCGTATGTCGTTTGCAGTCTTCATCCGAGGCAATTTTGTGCAAATTTACAGGCAAAGCTTCTCCTGCTCCATAAGGGGGTTGCCTCAATCAATGCTACCTACAGACTGTGTGACTTACTACCCGCGCTCGCTCTACGTAGCGCGCCAATTCTTCCTCGACACCTTTTCCACAACCCAGAACCACTTTCGTTTCAAACAAAAGCACTCTGGCTTTTACGTAACACCTATTTCTTACATTGCGGCTAAGTGTGATAATTTCGTACAATTGTCAAATTTACAATAATAGGAATAGATTATATACACAAATATTTTTAAATACTCATGTCATCAGCAAATTATTTAACGTAATAAACAACTTACAAAGTATTTTACATACATTACTAACATACAATGCAAAGAACTTCAGTCTCCAGTAAAGCACACTTTAATTACGTATACAGAAATTATAGTACCAATGTGGGAAAATTAAAAAAAATATACACGAAGCATAAACAAATGGCGTTATAACCGCACCAGTATTTGGGGAAATGATGCATTATGGTTTAGTTGCAGCTAAACCGTGCGATTAGAGAGAATCTTTCATGAATGTAAAAATTTTGTTTTTGTACAGAAGGTTAAAACATTCAGGTAATTGTAAAAATGTGACGTTTGTAACGTGTGCAAGATGCCGGGATAACTACTGCTTCCCCAGTTTTTACAATCAGTGTCACCACAGTACATGTAAATCAACATAAAATAGCAAACCTATCTAATTTTGTGTACGAAGATATCGTGTACGCCTTACAGTCCCTTCGTGTGAATTTATTTGCAATTCGAAATTTTCCATTGCTTCTTATTTTATTCTTTTCACGAAAATATTAATAAATATGATATACTGGTCATTTTTTCGGTTTGGTTGCAACGTAGGTAACGTAAGAAGTGAAGACGAAAAAAGAACAAGGAAAGGTTGTGCTGACGGACTCGACCCCACCAACCTCGGATCACTATTCTGCGGTATTTCCACTACGCCAACAGCTGCCTCGCAAGTACTCGAACATAAGTGGCACAGGCGTGGCCCAACACTCACAAAAAAATGTTTTTTTCTAAATGCTTGGGCATCTGGAGCTCCCGTTTCTGACTACGTGCATTATCTCAAATTTGGACGAAATCCGTGGTAGGCACGGGCCAGTTCTAAGACAGTGAATAAGGTAATAACTTGCAACGCAGTAATTTCTATTTTGAAAAATGTGGTTTTGTATGTTCTGCAGTTGTGAACATTATTTTACTGATTCGAGCAAATGTCTAGCTTTTCGTCACGTAATACCTCGCCTCAGTCTGGAGGATCTACTAGTAGTAATTGTCTTTTAGGTGGAATTGTTTCTTTAGTGAGTTACCCACATGCGGTCTTTAGATTTGCTAACCTTCAAACATCTAATGTGCGCATTTACAGATAAAAATCTTGATGAGTGGTAGAACGAACGCATTTCCGTATTTTAAAATAGTTTTTGTTCGCTTTCAGCGGTTTGAGATGGGTTACTTTCCTTGAAACACACAGTTTTTATTGGTCAGCCGTTCAAAGATTCGTCATTGAAAGATCTAGTGTGTTAGACCAAGTCTGGGAACATTACTTGCTGCTCTGAACTTCAGCAACTGTTAATGAGCTCAATAACAGTTCAAATTGAGATTTCCGGGCAGGTCGCTACAAAGATGTTGTAGCCAGTGCTTTGTCGCTGTCAAGGTGCGTAAATTATATTGGCACCTAGCTGAACCTGTCCCCCTCGAAAACACATTTCCAGACGTTTAATCGCGTTGGGCTTCGATTTGATTACAGAGCCAACAGCAATTACCCGCTCCAGCGTCGAATCAGCCAGACACAATACGAAAAGCAAATGTTCAATGGTCCAACGTCCAACCGTCCAATCAAGAATCTAAAGCCCAGCACAACGATAAGAGGCAACGTTTTCGATTTGCTATTGGGAGCAGCTTCGTAGTGTAATCAAATCGCTGACTCTACAGTTAGCAATATCTAGTTACTGTCGTCCTACACACCCGTATATTTCGCCTTATATCGCACGAGTTCATCGTAGTATAAACAAATTTAACCGTAAATACGCTGACTACGATGGGAATCGTGACTCTGTGGAATAATTACTTATTTGTATTTTCTGCCACCAGTCACGTTTATTTGATTTACGATTAACTTAACGAAACGCAGGGCGTTTCGAACATGTTCTGCCCATTTTCAAGCATTTATTCATACCGAAGGTAACCATTTTGTGTGTGCATAAACCCCTGAAGACGGGCAGAAAATGATAGAAATGCGATGCATTATCTTAAATTAAAAATAAAACAAATAAAAGTGAGTGTTAGCAGCAAATATAAATAAATAAGGAACCAATTTAAACAGAAAATAAAGTACATATGCGTTTTCCAGCCACATTTTAGAGAGACCTGCGGACCATGAAACGTAATGGTATTCCATATTACTGTAGATTTGTGACAGTTTTTTCATGTTTTCTGTTAATTTTGAGTACCTTGTTGTAAACACCATGTTTGTTTTACAGAATCACCGCTCTGCTGAGATTCTCGCTCTAGGGCTATCAGCGAACTGAAGTGATTCATAAAACAGTTAATCTGAATGTGTACATTTGGGAGTGGGGTGCAAGGGGGGAGTTAACTGAAATTCAGACTCTGCTCCCAACGAATGATAATCTAATACAATGTACGACATTTGCGGCATATCACTTAATTTTTTCAAGACAAGCTACATATTAGAAACTCCCATGTTTTCTATGCTTATAACTACTGGCGGGTGATAAAATGATGTTCCATAGAGAATGTTGATCCGTTGTAGAACGTATTTAGAGCAATACATTACATCTGGAACAGAACGCCGTCTTGCATGACAACAAGGCTGGATTCCAAGATACTGGCCATCCAAAAAGCAGTTCGGGTTTATCTCGCACGATATCCTGAAAGCCTTGAGTTAAGGCAGTTACGTGGTTTCAGTATATCTTGATTTCCAAGACGCACTTGACAGCAGTAACAACCACGTTTATTAACAAAAAGAAAGCCCATACACGCAATCAAACATAATTTACGGCTGGAACAAGGATTTCTTGATAGGGCAGAACAGCATGATATCTAGGATGGAGAGTCACCGACAGGAGCAGAGGTAACTTCAGGCGTGTCCCGGGGAAGTGTACACGGATTTGTGTTGTTCACGTTGTATGTAATAACCTGGCATATAAAACACACATCAAAAAAAGTTTTGCATCACCTCGATTCCGAGAGGTCTGGAACCAGTACAGAAAATTGGAATAGAGATCAACATAAACATCATTTCCGCCCTTTTTATTGCTCATGAAAACCACACATTGCATGTTGTACCACCATACAGCGAGACATTTAGAGATGGTGGTCCAGATTGCTGTACACTCCGGTACCTCTAATATCCGGTAGCACGTCCTCACGCATTGATGAATGCCTGTATTCGTTGTTTCATACTATCCACAAGTTCATCAAGGCATTGTTGGTCCAGATTGTCACACTCCTCAACGGCGATTCGGAGCAGATCCCTCAGAGTGGTTGGTGGGTCACGTCGTCCATAAAAAGCCCTTTCAATATATCCCAGGCATGTTCGATAAGGTTCATGTCTGGAGAACATGCTGGTCACTCTAGTCGATCGGTGTCGTTATCCCGAAGGACGTCATTCACGATTTTTCCATGATGACGAATGCCTCTCCAATATGCTGCCGACTTGGTTGCACTGTGGTCGGAGGAAGACATTCACGTATCGTACAGCCGTTACGACGCCTTCCATTACCACTAGCAGCGTACGTCGGCCCCACATAATGCCACCCCAAAACAGCAGGGAACCTCCACCTTGCTGAACTCGCTGGACAGTGTATCGAAGGCGTTCAGCATGACCGGATTGCCTCGAAACATGTCTCCGAAGATTTTCTGGTTGAAGGCATATGCGACACTCATCAGTGAAGAGAACGTGATGTCAATACTGAGTGGTTCATTCGGCATGTTGTTGGGTCCATCTGCATCGTGCTGCATGGTGTCGTGGTTACAAAGATGGACCTCGCCATGGACGTTAGAAGTAAATTTGTGCATCATGCAGCCTATTGCTCACAGTTTGAG
The DNA here is from genome assembly GCF_023897955.1 of Schistocerca gregaria. Taxonomy (NCBI): domain Eukaryota; kingdom Metazoa; phylum Arthropoda; class Insecta; order Orthoptera; family Acrididae; genus Schistocerca; species Schistocerca gregaria. Next base: position 511,365,837 of record NC_064923.1, read on the forward strand.
TCGTAACACGACGTCCTGTTGCTGCAGCAGAAGCATTATTCAACATGGTGGCGTTGCTGTCGGGTTCCTCCGAGCCATAATCCTAAGTTGCGGTCATCCACTGCAGTAGTAGCACTTGGGTGGCCTGAGCGAGAGGTGTCATCAGCAGTTACTGTCTCTCTGTATCTCCTCCATGTCCGAATATCATCGCTTTGGATTTCTTCGAGACGCCTGGACACTTCCCTTGTTGAGAGCCGCCGTGCGGGATTAGCCGAGCGGTCTCAGGCGCTGCAGTCATGGACTGTGCGGCTGGTCCCGGTGGAGGTTCGAGTCCTCCCTCGGGTATGTTTGTAGTTAGGAGAATTTAGTTTAAGTAGTGTGTAAGCTGATGACCTTAGCAGTTGAGCACCGTAAGATTACACACACATTTGAACAGTTGTTGAGTGCCCTTCCTGGCACAAGGTAACAATGCGGACGCGATCGAACCGCGGTATTTACCATCTAGGCATGGTTGAACTACAGACAACACGAGCCGTGTACTTCCTTCGTGGTATAATGACTGGAACTGATCGGTTGCCGATCCCCCCCAGTTAGTAGGCGCTGCTCATCCATGGTTGTTTACATCTTTTGCCGGGGTCAGTGACATCTCTGAACAGTCAACGCTACAGTGTCTGTGATACAATATCCACAGTCAACGTCTATCTTCAGGAGTTCTGGGAACCGGGGCGACGCAAAACTTTTTTTTGATGTGTGTAGTAACTACAGCTGATGAGTCATCTTTAATGAATTACTATCTGAAGAAAAGTTGCAGAAGTATCTAGTCAAATCTTAACAACTTTTCCAAATGGTACAAAGATAGATAAATTGCTTTTAAATATGAAGTAATGTGTAATTGCGCATTTTGTAAAACAGAAAAGAAGAGTCGTTCGACTACAACATTAGTCACAACTATAATTAGCCAACCAATACAATAGATCTCTTAAACGTGTAGCACGTTAGAGATTTTAAGGAGGGAAATCAATAGGTTGAAGCTCGATATGGTGGGAATTAAAAAGTGCGATGACAGGGAAACAAGGCTTCAAGTCAGGTGAATACAGAGTTATCAACATAAAATCAGACAGGGGTAATGTAGGAGAACGCCTGCTAATATATAAGAAAGCAATTCCGGTAAATTACTACGAAAAGAATAGTGAATGCATGATCGTAGCCAAGTACAACTTTGCATTCCAAACATTTCCGCAGATAATGGAAAGATTGAAGCATTGCATGATGAAGGAAATTATTCCGCGAGTTAAAGGAGATGAAAATTTAATCGTGATGGGTGACTGGAATTTAAAACCATAGAGAAGCAAAAATAGCAGGACAACATTGAATGGGGGAAAGAAATTATAGAAGAAGCCGCCTGGTAAAGTTTTGCCACCTTGGCTGGAGAATATGTAACAACGTTGTACACATGAGACAGACTTGAGGGCACTACAACGTTGGAGGCACAATGGTAATACAAACATTTCTAAAACTATATTTTAAGCTGTAAAACTTTACCAGCGGCAGACGAGTTTCTGATCATACTTTATTGATTACAAACTGAGGATTAAAGCTGAAACAAATTGCAGAAACGAAGAAAATTACAGAGATATGACCTGGATAAATTCAAGGCGCCAGAGGTTGTTGAGAGTTTCTGATTGTGCAATTAGGCAACGTTGGAAAGGAATAAAACAGAAGGAGAATGAGTAGCTGTGAGAGATAGGGAACGCCGAAGAGGATCACTCGTGTAAAAAGACGAGGAGCTGTAGAAATACACTCCTGGAAATGGAAAAAAGAACACATTGACACCGGTGTGTCAGACCCACCATACTTGCTCCGGGCACTGCGAGAGGGCTGTACAAGCAATGATCACACGCACGGCACAGCGGACACACCAGGAACCGCGGTGTTGGCCGTCGAATGGCGCTAGCTGCGCAGCATTTGTGCACCGCCGCCGTCAGTGTCAGCCAATTTGCCGTGGCATACGGAGCTCCATCGCAGTCTTTAACACTGGTAGCATGCCGCGACAGCGTGGACGTGAACCGTATGTGCAGTTGACGGACTTTGAGCGAGAGCGTATAGTGGGCATGCGGGAGGCCGGGTGGACGTACCGCCGAATTGCTCAACAAGTGGGGCGTGAGGTCTCCACAGTACATCGATGTTGTCGCCAGTGGTCGGCGGAAGGTGCACGTGCCCGTCGACCTGGGACCGGACCGCAGCGACGCACGGATGCACGCCAAGACCGTAGGATCCTACGCACTGCCGTAGGGAACCGCACCGACACTTCCCAGCAAATTAGGGACACTGTTGCTCCTGGGGTATCGGCGAGGACCATTCGCAACCGTCTCCATGTAGCTGGGCTACGGTCCCGCACACCGTTAGGCCGTCTTCCGCTCACGCCCCAACATCGTGCAGCCCACCTCCAGTGGTGTCGCGACAGGCGTGAATGGAGGGACGAATGGAGACGTGTCGTCTTCAGCGATGAGAGTCGCTTCTGCCTTGGTGCCAATGATGGTCGTATGCGTGTTTGGCGCCGTGCAGGTGAGCGCCACTATCAGGACTGCATATGACCGAGGCACACAGGGCCAACACCCGGCATTAAGGTGTGGGGAGCGATCTCCGACACTGGCCGTACACCTCTGGTGATCGTCGAGGGGACACTGAATAGTTCACGGTACATCCAAACCGTCATCGAACCCATCGTTCTACCATTCCTAGACCGGCAAGGGAACTTGCTGTTCCAACAGGACAATGCACGTCCGCATGTATCCCGTGCCACCCAACGTGCTCTAGAGGGTGTAAGTCAACTACCCTGGCCAGCAAGATCTCCGGATCTGTCCCCCATTGAGCATGTTTCGGACTGGATGAAGCGTCGTCTCACGCGGTCTGCACGTCCAGCACGAACGCTGGTCCAACTGAGGCGCCAGGTGGAAATGGCATGGCAAGCCGTTCCACAGGACTACATCCAGCATCTCTACGATCGTCTCCATGGGAGAATAGCAGCCTGCGTTGCTGCGAAAGGTGGATATACACTGTACTAGTGCCGACATTGTGCATGCTCTGTTGCCTGTGTCTATGTGCCTGTGGTTCTGTCAGTGTGATCATGTGATGTATCTGACCCCAGGAATGTGTCAATAAAGTTTCCCCTTCCTGGGACAATGAATTCACGGTGTTCTTATTTCAATTTCCAGGAGTGTATCTGGATAGCTCAGAGATAATCGCTTTTATTGACGAAAGGAAAAAATATAAAATGTTAAAAATGAAGGTGGTGAAAGGGAACAGAGAAGTCTAAATGATGAGGAATTTACAGAGAGTGCAAAATCGCTAAGCAGAAATGCCTATACGACGAGTTTGAGGCAGTAGAAGCGAGCAGAACTAGGAGAAAGGTATACGCCGTATATAGGAAAATTAAGAAGACCTGAGGAAAAAAAGAATCAGTTGTATGAATATCAAGAGCTCAGATGGAAATCCATAACGAAGAAAAGAGGGAAAAGTAGAAAAGTGGAGAGGATATATAGAGGGTCTTTATAATAGGGAAAGAACTTGAGGACAGTATTATTTAAAGAGAAGAACAAGTAGGTGAAGATGAGTTAGGACATATGGTACTGCGAGAAAAACTTGACTGAAAGACCTAATGAAAGAAAACCCATGTTGTAGACAACATTACCTTAGAATTAGTGGGGTGAATGGGAATTCAGCAATGACAAAATTATTCAACCTGGTAGGAATTCAGTCTTCGAAAGACTTAATAATTCCATTTCTATAGAAGGCAGGTGCTGACAGGCGTGTATATTACAGAACTATCAGTTTAATTAGTCATGGCTGCAAAACATTGACACGAAATATTTAAAGAAGCTTGGGAAACCTGGCAGAGATCAGTTAATTTCCTGGAGAAATGTAGGAACATGCGATGCAATAGTTCTCTTACGACTTATCTTAGAAGATAGGTTAAAGAAAGGTTAATAGCATTTTTGGATCTAGAAAAACCTTGCGACAATGTTGAGTGGACTAAATTACTTCTAATTTTGAAGTTGGCAGTGACAGATAGCTAAGGACTTGGAAGAGCAGTTGATCAGAATGTAGAGTTCCTTGAAAAAAGGACTGAAGGGGAGTCGTCTTCAATTAAACTCTAAATGCGTGATAGAACATATGTGATCAAGCTGTTTCAGCTGCAGCTAGTGGAAACAACAACGCCCTGACGTTAAATCTTGCCACTGTACACAAAGGACAACACCGACACAAAAAGTACAACTTGATAGGGCACCTGGTTATCTTTAAACTACCCTACCAGTAAAGTGGTGAGACAAGTTAAGGGTCTTTTAATGGTAGTCAGAATTGCTTTTAACCAAATTTTTATGTACTCTTAAGTTGAATAACATGAATGAAACAGCTATTTGCCTTTAACGGTACTTTTAGTTTTAGATTTTGTGAAACACAGGCTTCTATTACACCAACTCTGCTCTCAGGAGAAACTGATTTCGGTCTTAAATTGAGCAAATGTTAAACGTATACAACGAAAGATACAATTAATCTGCTTTTCTCAGAATCTGATTTTCCCCTTAAACTGAGCAAATGTTAAGCAAACTTTGAAAATCTAAGAAGCAGTTGTGGGAGGACCCCTATGGAAGGAACACTGTATAGAAGCACCAACACAAATATATAGTTATTTGTGCAGCTCGATGATGCAATATTAGAAAACCTGGTTTCAAACTGGAGTTAAGTCAGTAACTCAGGCTGCACGTTCAAACATATCGAAAGTGAACTGCTCATATTACAGATCGCGATACCGCGACTGCGAAAACACATCTGGTCCAAGACAGCGGAATGCTGCTAGCAGACACAGTTGGCCAGCGGCATCCGTCTCTCTAGATCAGCATTCGCTCCTCTTGAATCGTCGTTTGCAACTCGCCCTCCCTAACAAAAAAAAAAATTATAAGTAGAGGAGCTTAATCTATACCATTGCCAACGTGACAGCCGACAGATGACAACATTTTCGAAAAATTGGGAAAAGACAGTAAACGTCCCTCTTCCTGCTTACAATAGGCACAATTTTCTTTACGAGGTTGGTATAAGACTGAAACCGTGTTAACCTATTGAAAGTGGCTACTTTGTTCTGTTGTATGGTAACGTATAGTTATATTTACTGATATTTTGTCTGTGTGGCAGTGTGAAGTTGAACTCGTGATTAGAGAAACAACTAAGCTTGTATTTAAGTTCATAAGTGATCTCGTGATTCTTGAAAAGTGATCAGCAATGCAAAAGTGAATCAGAAATGCAACATTAAACTGTGTACTACAATACTCGTGGTGAGAGTACAGTCTATTCTCTGAAATTTAAGAAAACTTTTCTGTTAGCAGTAATACAAGCAATCTGATTGCAAGAAAAATATTAAATATAAATAATTACCATATATGGAAATTGGAAATTCATGGTAAGTTCCTATGGGACCAAACTGCTGAGGTCATCGGTCCCCGGGCTTACACAGTACTTAATCTAACTCAAACGAACTTACGTTATAGACAACACACACACCCGTGCCTGAGAGAGGACTCAAGCCTCCACTTTCGACGAGGGGAGCCATGTGAACCATGGCAAAGTGCCTCAAACCGCACGGCTACCCCACATGGCTACCAAAGATGCCCTGTCTGAAAGTATGTCACTGCTGAAATGTTAATTGTAAAACATGCAAATTATAAATGTCCTACAAGTTTGTGCAATGAATAAATGCTATGCTGCTGCTATCTCCAAACTACTGCAGTTGCTGATGCTACGCTAAAAGAAAAATTCAGACTACTAGCAACACAATGTGCAATGTGTGCTTTAAACTATAGAGACATCCAAAAAAAATTGTGCTAACAAATCTCATTACTACAATGATCATTGTCAATTAAAGTTATAGCTACTGTGAAACTCAGAAAAGAATAATTATGTATATGAAACTTGAAGTAAAGAGACTGTGAGATTGTCTGCACTTTGTATTTGCACAGCGAGTGGACAAATGTGTGCAACTTAGCTTATCACTTAGCACGCAAATGGACAAAACATCTAAACTGTCTTCTCAAGCCCAGAGTTTTAAACAGACATTCTATATAAATACGGCCCTGTAAGGTAGCTAATATCAGGTACAGATCATAGCAAAAATCATTAGAAATGCTGCTGCCACTCAACTAGAATGCATGAATTAATAAAAGTGAAAGTTTGGGGTCTATTATAGAAAGACAAAACAGCTATTCCCTTTTTTATTCTACATATAATTAATCAACTGTGATTTCAGGGGTCAAACGTTACACAACAATCATGTTCAATTACTTTCAACACTCAATAACAAAATATTTGACTCTTGGACATACTGAATTGACAATTATTAAAATCGTTATCTCTACATATGAAAAAATTTTCATCATAGGAAAGGATGATTAAAATCTTAATTAGCTCATTTACATCTATGATGTTGTAGCTAGTCAATGCACTGAGTTGATGGAGAATAAACTTACTTCATGAACCAATGAAAAAACTCTTACGTACTCAATGTGCGGGTAGGTATCCTAGATTTTGTATCCTGGATTTTAATATTCAGTGGTCAAAATGTATGCAAGTTGGAGTGAGCAAAATCTTGACTCAACATTTACTGTGGCCTAATGAGCGATGGTACTTTACCAAGTGGCATCTGCAACGACATTGTCTCCATGCTGGATCTGACACGCTAATTTCCTACTCTGGCCTTGACTGAATTCACTCAGTCACAACTTTCCTGTGTTCCGTAGAACGTTAATTTTTCCCTGGTCGATATAACAGCTATTGCACACCCACTAAGGGTTGGAGCGAGGTGCACAATTTCCTTGCCCGCAAAAATTTCGGCAGGAATAATTAACGACCTCTTCGCTATCTGTCACCACAATACTTGAAGCATACCGTCCATACTTTGCAGAAAGCAAAGCTCTCAACATCTTCACTATTTTCCACACACTTGTGAGGTCCACAACAAGACGAGAGAGATATCTAGAAATTTTATTTCTCAAAATGCTTTCATATTATGGGTATCTCCCCAGTGTGTCACATCTGCATCACCCAGTATGGCTTCAGCCAATCGCCATCTCGTTTGAGATGAATTTTATCTTTCTTGCCGGGTCACAGGCTTATAAACAAAAGAACCCCAAGTCCCTACAAATTCTGTAACATTTCACTCGCTTTCTCAGAACTCCCCCAAAATCGTAAAAATCCTCATAAACATCATGACTTCAACATCACACTATAATCCTCAAAATCGTATAATGTTATCAACCTAGGTCAGTTAATTACCTGAAAGTAAAGACACTTTTACATCGTTTTATTTATTCTTCAACAAAATATGGGCGAAAATTCACTGTAACTCGTGATCAACCTAGTCAAAAACCGACCTGCAGTTAATCCTTTCTCCTTTATGGTGCGCAGAGGTGGTGCAAATCATTCATTTTCATATATCCTTGTTCAAGGCTCTTACCTGTTAATTCTGTATTATAGAGCTGCACAGGAAAAACTAAATTCAGTGGCTTATTAAAAATGTATGTTAATCTTCAACAGTAAAGTAGTATCACATGAGAGCAAGAAATAGTGTAAAAGAAACATAGTTGGTCTTATTGTTGAAATGATACTTTTAAAAAATGACATATTGTGTTATAAACTTATCACCAGTTCATCAAGATTGGCATGTGAGAGAGAAAAATGGGAAATGGCACAAGACATTCTGCTAAAAAAAATGCGAAGTCTAAACAAGAGCTAAAAGTCGTAACACTAAACGACGCAAGAAAGAGGAAAAAATGTGTTGAATATTGAATAATCACCATTAAAAAAAATATTGATCTCATTTTTGTCTTGTTCTCTGGCAGTGCCATGTAAGGCTGGCGATACATTATTTCGGAACTATCCGCTTAATGTATAGTATATTGAAGCTGGACTGACATAAATCTGCAGATGACTCGTTTTAAGAGCCACCCAGTGACTGTGAGAAAGCGTTGGCTACAACACTGTCCATAGCAGGAATGTGTAAAACTGTGATATTGAATTCTTGCATAAACAAAGTCCATCTGATCAACTGATCATGTGATAACTGGCAGACGTCATAAACTGTAATGCGCGATGGTCAGTATAAACTAGTTAAGTCGTCCTGGTAAGAAGTGCGGAAATTTGTCGAAAGCTATGCGACTGCCAATGCTTCAAGTTCTGTGATGGAATGGTTACGTCCTGCTGGTGAAAGAACAAGGCCGGCAAATGCAATGTTTTTCATGACTTCAGTGTCTTTTTTTTTTAATTTCCTGGAAAAGATGTACACCAATAGCTGTCTTTAAACTGTCTGAGACAATGCAAGTCACGAGAAAGGTCAGAGTGGGAAGGCAAAGGTGTGTCTAACAAGGCTTGTTTAAGTGTGTCGAATTCTTTTGGTGTGTGCTCATCCCAAGTCCACTTTGTACTTTTACCAGTTAATGCAATTAATTTTGGTATGGCCAAGGCTCCGTAGTGAATAAAATGGAGGAATAAATTAATGAGTCATAGAAAACTCCTAACCTGACGTTTATTTGTTGGGCTGTAATCTCGAGAATGGCTTGGAGTTTGTCTGGATCCAGTTAGACACCGAAGATGGAAATAACGTGGCCTAAACATTTGATAGCCGTTCTTCCGAGCTCAGATTTCTGCAGGTTGATGGTAATCCCTCTGTTTGCAAAAGTCTGCAAAAGGGAATCCAAAATAGTGAGATGTTTTGCCAGATTTTCTCTGCAATAAGAATGTCATCAACATACGTTGTAATTCTGCTGTTTGTGTCGTCTGGTAGAAGCGGATTTAAACCTCTAAGGAAGGCTGGTGAAGAGATCGTTAAGGCGAATGGTAATTTGCAAAACAAAGGAAGGCGGTGTATTTGTGGCAATTGGGATGCAACTCAACCTGCCAAAAACTGCATGTACAAGTCTATTGTAGAAAAGACAGTAATGCCATGAAACTTCTGCAGTAATTCACCTAATGTTTGTTTCTGGAACAATGACATCGCTAATGTGTCGTCAGTCAATCACAAGTGCGTGAGATCGCTCTTTTTGTTTATAACACGAAGTGGGCTGGTATAAGGACTGGTGTCTGATTCAATAATACCTTCCGTAACATAGACTCAATTTTTTGTTATACTTGGTCTCTATGGTACCAGGAACACTGTCAAAAACGTGAGAGTTTTTGGTTAAAATTTCTTGTAGTTGGGATTTGTCATCGTTGGATGCTTCCTCACTGGTGTCAACTTTGGCTTCTGTTATTTGTAGGATATCAGAGTGCGACTAGTCGTCTGAAGAATAAAAAGGGGGATCTACTGAGGTAAAAAGGGTTGTGAACCAGTTTGTATTTTTGCTTTACCTTAAGTAATCGAGTGATTTCATTGTTTCCATAGACACATTATGATCAAAGTAATCGGAATGTCAACTTTCTGAAGGGAAAGCAGGTATAGTTGAATCTCAGATTGTTTTATGGAAGTGTAAGAAATGGAAGCCTAGGATTATTTCGGTAGTAAGAAGGGGGAGGATTAGGGAGTTGACGAAAAAATTAATGTTCCTTAACAGAAAATTCCAAGTGTAGTTCGACATCCACACCCCTCCCAGAAACTGCATCTCTAATCTCTATTTTATGTAACGGTAGTGCTGGACAATTGTCATCAGAATTACATTTATTGAAAGCTGAATCGCTGATCGCTGACATGGGAGAGCCGGAGTCAAGAAGTGCATTTGTCGTATTGTTGCCTATCTGAATGCTAACAACTGGATGTAAAATGTGGTTTTGAGGCTCTTCTTTTTCTGGTAACCGAGAGACCCTAACGTTGGGATAGGAAATAAAATTTTCGGTAATATCCTGAGAAATTGTGGGGTCATGACTCGGATATTGGTCGGCTAGTCATTATTGATTTCAAGTACCTAGTCGTTTTTGCGAGTTGTTTGTTGCCAGTTGAATTATTTGCACTGATAGTTGCGGTTCGGAATAGCTGGAAGATTGTTCTGGATGGGAACGAGTATCCAGTTGATTTGGGGTGAAATTTTGCTGATTATCATAATTATTACGTCGTTCGTCAACATTTTTCCTATCATTATACTAACCGTTATTGTAGTGATTAAAATTTTGCTGTTTCTTGTTGTACTGATTGTGAAGGTACGGTTGCTGTGTGTTATTTCGCCAGTTGTCATTTCTGTGCCCAAAATTGCTGACAAAATTATTCTGCCGTGAAAAGGATTGCGGGGGTGGCTGTTGCTCCACATAGTTTTGATGATTCCGTTTTGGGCCTCTATTACTTGAAAACTAGTTGTTGGCAAAGTCATTCTATCGATTGTAATTCTGCCGGTTATTAGCACAGCGCTGACCAGAACATGTGTGAAAGAATAGTGTTGTCTCCAATAACGGATATCATATGTGTTTCGGTTATTACGTGAAGAAAAATTGTTTCGCCCTGTATCATCAAGTTCTAAAAGTTGTAAGACATCGCGAAATTCATCTTTGTTATCCTTTTGATGATAAGTCAGTAAAGGAATGCGTAAAGATTTCGATAGTTTTGAAATACAAAGTTGTATAAGCACGGATGGACTGTACGAATCTGTTAAGTCTTCGTTTTGCTGGGCCATGTATTCAGAAAACGGTGTGATGGTTGCAAATTTTGGCTCATGGAAATATGGTAAACTAAGAAGTTCCCATGTTTCCTGCCACGTTCTGCTATTTCTGACTAATATTCGTCTAGAAAAGGGTTTTGAAATTCTTCCAGTGAGTAGCATTGACGCGCAACTGGCCGCATTCTCATAGCTGGTTCACCATCTAAATGGCTGCATATTAATTCCAGTTTTTGAGTTACCGGCGACTGAGGTGGTATAGAATCAGTAAATTGATGGATCCAGTCGTATGGATGTAAATAATTTGCAGTATTTCGAAAAACTTTGAACTTAGAAAAATTAAAGGACTATTTGAAGTGAAAATCGTCATGTCTCGGCGAATTACGAAATTTTTGTCTATTAAAATCGGGATGAGAGAATCCGTCGTCAAAAGAAAAGTTCCTCTCACTTCTAAGTGGGCCCAATTATTGATGTTACGGTTTGGCATGTTCATGTTCAAAAAAATTTGGAGTCTAGTTGTACGGAAAATTGAACGAAGCCAACTTCCTGTCTGAGTTGGAGGGTTTGTTGGTTGTTTTGCTCCATCAGTTGTTGAAGTAGGTTTATGTTTTCTTCGGATCGGTGGATGTTTTGCTGCAAACTTTGTTCGAGTTGTTGGCTGCTTCGTTCGGATTGTTGGATATTTTGCTGCATAATTTGTTGAAACATGAGTTTAATATTTGTATTAGTACAAAGGATGTCTGGTTGTGAAACAGATTGTTTAATCTTGTCTGCATTACAGGCTGTGTTATGTGGTAAAATATGCGTACTGTTCGTGACATTATTATTAGACTGAGGAGAATTTTGCTAACCGTTAGACTGGGCGTAATTCTGGAGATCAACTGTAGTATTTTGGGTGTGCTGCGACAAAGTAATATCGGGATTGGTGAAAATTCTGGAGTCGGTAATAGGATACATGACAGTGCACCCTCTCATAAACCCCATCTGTGAGACAACTACGTTACTGAAATGGACTAGTCTACCCAGAGTCCCGACCTCAACCCAACGTAACACATCGAGGATGGTTCAGAATGTCGCCTTCCCTGAAGACCCCAGCATCCAAACTTCTCCAAAATCGGTTGTTGAGGGAGAATGAGCTACTACTCCAACACAGACTCTTAGAAACCTCACTGAAAGTGACCCCAGGAGAGCTCAAGCTATGAAGGCGAAGAGTATACAAGCGTCATGTTAATGTCTACTAAAAGGTGTCCGGATACATGTCATTAGACAGTGAGCGTAGCCACCCATTCACTCAGATTAGCCTTACGACTTGACATTCTCATTGCACTGGGTCTCAATACGACTCATTATATAATAATATTAATCACCCCAAAGGATTCTTACTAACTGACTGTGATAACCATAACTAGATGTTTGTGATACTTATTTGCGAAAAATAACTTTTCCTCCTTCAACTGATCACTGTTTTTAACTGCAGCACTAACTCTTCAACAACACTGGCGTTAATAATAAATAAGTATACGAAAAAAGGGAGACTACGTGCCAAATTTGAGTTTTGATCTAAGAGCAAAATATAAACGGCAACGTTGTATGTAACGTAACGTCATTATTTGCTGTTATCCCCCTTGCGCATTGCGTAATGCTCACTCTGCATGTATTCCTACTCTGTGGTGGTGCTGTGTAAAACAGTTTGATCATCCGCACTACAGTCGACAAAATTAATTAGTGAAACTACATTTCTGTGACAGCAGTGAAACACAGATTCTACAAAATTTGCGAACTGAGAAGCGAAAAAAAAGATTACTCTCGCAGTTATTTATATTGATTTTAAGGCTTATGTCACAAAAGAGGCAAGTCACTGGACTGTGTGACGCTGGAAATGCATTATTACTGAAGTTAGCATTCGTGGTGGCGATGTGGTATGCCAATGTGTAACTATGCGACCAGACAATGTTGGAATAGTGGGTTCGAAAGAACGCTATGAAGTCCTCCTCCGTAAGGTTCATTTCAAGCTTCCTCACATTTTTGTTTTTTTGGTCTGCTCAAGGAAAAGCAGTTCAGCAACCACTAGGAAGTCAACTAATTTTTGGAAAAACGGCTCAAACAACAAGATCAAGATTTCTTTTCTCAGGCGCAATCAACTTATTTCATCCTTGGGGAAAGTGTGTTATTGTTGGTGGCAGTAGTAAAAAAAGTCTACTTATGTATAAAGTACACAGTTTTTTCTACATCAATTTGTCTCCTCAATTATTGAATGTCCATCGTAATACAATTAGTTTCTCACTATTTTTAAGTCCGAACCCAGAATTTATCGACGTGTTGCCTAATATTCTTACAGCTTCCAACACTGGAAAGCTACTTTACATAGAGGAACGATGCTGATACAGAGCAGTGCATCAGAAAAGTATTACTTTAAAAAGTACAGATTTCACACTACCTGTACTACGAAATAATCCAAAGTTGGACAATACTGGCTCTCTCATGTTAGCAGTTGATCTCAAAATCTGAGTGAAGCTCACAAGAAAAATTATGCAGGCCTACCAAAGCCTTTAGTACAGAGAATCCAATAGCGAGTATTTTTAGATAAGAAACTAATGCTCCGAATTTAATGTTTTCATTGGTATAAACAACATACTTCGTATAGCAAGGCTTTATGGATATGCTACTGCCGTTAGGGCATTTAGGCATGTCGTTGGACGTAACACCAATCACTTAGC